>NC_064291.1:89615-345187 GCF_019186545.1 Solanum stenotomum | reverse complement strand
CCCCCCCCCCCGCCAGAACTAGTTTATTATGTATTTTTGTGCTCCTTTTATACTGACATGACACCTTGTGTGACTGCACTATTATGAGGTGTGTGGGAACATGATGGCATATTGTCAGCATCAAAGGACCACAAAATACAAATAAATTGTCACGATCCGAGCCAACACTTTGTACGTAGCCAGCACTCAAGAACCATTGATGACCCTCAAGCGAACCCTCATCCTGGCTGACTACAAGCGGAAGACTAACTCAAGCATACATACTCATCATATTGAAAGAAACGTTTAAAAACAATTTATTGATTCTCAAAACTTCACTGAATATAATGAGTATGAAACATAAGTTTTAAATAACATATTTGCAACTGAAAGACTCTCCAAAACTGTCTATCTATGAAGCCTCTAATGTATACAAGGACTCACTTATAAGCAGACGAGCGGATGAAGTGATCTCAACAGTCTCTTGTTGAGGATCCTAATAACATGTATCTACATCATTAAAAGATACAGGTTGAATAACATCAGTACATTGAATGTATGAGTATGTAATATAGTTGAATAACAAATAACTGAATGAAAGGACTACAATAGATAACAATGTACTAAAGCTTAATGTAAAGAAATAAAGGAGTTAAATCATTTAAAGCTTTACAAAATACTTTCTCATCTCTGAACTCAACATGATAAGTGATATATAAAAATGCACTCTAACTTTATTGGGAGATTCTCTAACTGACAACCATCATTATGAGTTACGTGATGATACAACGTCTCGCCCACACTGCCAGAACTGTCATATACCTTGTCGGGGTATAGAACACATCAACTAAGTGGATCCACTAAGCTATGTCTAAAAGCAATAAGGAATCATCTAAAAAGTATGATCTTTTACCCATGTTGGCATACATGGTTTATGAAGATTTTGAGTTGTTTGAACTCATCCCCATATCAGAGCTCAATACTACTCCCAATAATATATATATATATGTATATATATATATATAACTCATGCTCATATGTTTAAAAACATAATTCTTTCTCTGATTTGAGATAATTACTCAAACTATCCTCTTAAAAGAAGTAACTGCTCTTGAAATATCTTTTGAACTCATAACTCATTTGGAAATCAAAGTTTCTCTTTTATTAATGTACAAACTGATACATTTGGGAATACTTAGTTCCCTTATACTCTTGCTCAATTCATACTTAAAAACTCTTTCTCAAAAATATATCAAAAAGCATATTGTGATATATATGATCATTGATGACCCGGGAAGTCATACTGCATAAACATTGATGGTATATCTTGATACCATACTGCTTAAACCTTGATGGCATACTCGACTGTCATACTAATCATGTTTTTAAAAGATCTTTCTCAAAACTCATTTTTACTTTCTCAAAAACTCAGTTCAAAACTCAAATGTTGGCTTTAAAAAGCTTCTCAAAATTTATAGTTTAATTCATAGGGTTCATGCGAAATTATGGACATAAACGACTCAACTCAAGGTTCTTAAAAGTAATATGGAAACTCAATACTCAGAACTGAAGAATGCAAGAACTCAAGGACTCAAGAATTTGGAAATCAAAACTCAATGATACTAGTCATGTCAAGAATACTCAATTCATATGGTTCATGTTTAAAAATAGACATGAACGAATCAACCCAAGAATATCAATACATAACATATAGCAATTCAATAATTAGGAATAAAATTTCAAAAAGAAACATGAACTCAAGAATTCAAATCGCATCTCAAGAATACTCAAATCTAGGGACAAAATCCTAGATTACTCATTTACTGATTTGAAAGAAGATGTAGGGTGTGAGGACGAACTATTCCAACACTATGATTGCCTTATATACCTGGAAGAATAAGAATCTTGAAAAAGAACTTGATTAGAAGCCTTGGAACCCTAGCATGAAGGTAAATAATCCAGAAAACCTTTCTTGAGATTCTTGAATTAGTTTCTTGAAATTTCTATGACCAAGAATTATGATTTTCATTAGTGATTCATAATTGTATGGAGGAATTTTAGTTGGAAATGATGAAATTCATGGAGAAAGACTTACCTTGAAGAAGAATCTTGAAAAAAGATTGAAAGAATTTTGAATGTAGTCTTCTACTTTTGATTTTTTTTCCTTAGAGTTTTGCCTTAGGGTTTGAGAGAGAAGAATGAATTAAGAGATGAAAAATTGCTTTTTTGGGTCTTTAATTAGTCAAGAAAATTCGTTTAGGATTTTCTTAGAGGTAAAAAGACAAAAAGGACCCTTTTTAATGTTTTCCTGCCGACTAATTCGTCACTTCACTGTATCAAGTTACTAAAATGGTCATAACTTCTTACTCAAAATTTGGATTGTTGCGAAATTGGCGGCGTTGGAAAGAAGATTCAAATACCTTTAATTTGATTGGTTATGGGCCACGTAACTCTTTATATTCTAAGAGATATGATTGTTTGAAGTTGATCCAAAGAGAATCTTACATCAAAACTTAATCGGTAAGGAAACTTTCAACTCAACTTTGTGTTGGGAGTTTTTGAAGAACCTTAATCGATATCCAAAATCATTCCCACACTAAATAATTTACCTTTACATATATGAGCAATTTAAGAATAACCCGATAAGACATATATGCAAATAAAGAATAGTTCGGGTCTCAGCTAGAAATTTTCCTAGTGTTACATAAATAATTTGGGGGCGGGGGGTGGGTTATTTAGGTGTGTCGCTAAAATTTTAGATATAGTTCGAGAGGGTATTTTTCATGACCTCAACTATCGTGGGTGACATCCACACTAAACCACCTGGTGGGAGAATCAAAGACTGACTCCAAACCAACCTAACAACATTTATATAAGAGAAGTTCATCGTATAAAAGAAGTGTCAATAGTTTAGCCAACTAAAGGATTGCGTCCCCATAAACTCAATCCAATAGTCTAAAAATAGTTAACGCGGAAAAACAACCCCTTAGAACTGAAAGTCATCATACCAAAACTCTAAACAGTAAAAAATGGGGATGTGACCCCGACTACTAATATAAATCTAAGGTTTAATGTCTATATCCGAAAAGATGGGCAGAAAAAAAAATGTAGAAGACCACATGGCAACCTGGAAGATGTAACTCACCCTTGCATTCAAAATCAAGTGTCTCAACAAGAAAAAGAATAGGTGCAATATCAATACACAAACCATAGTGCACCGGTAGGATCACACGACCAGTCCAAGATATGAATGCAAATAGTTCACTACAATACAATAATTGTTTTAACAATTTAATTCTAACTTTCCACATGGCATGTTTAAGACGTAAGATTAAATGACAAGATTATATTTTTAATTAATTTAAAATTACAAGATTCAAAAGTTCTCTTTACTTTGTTAAACTTCATGTCAAGTCAAAACGAGATAAATATATATAAAAAAATTCCTGATATCGCCATTGCATGATATTATTATAGCCGTTCGACTATTAGGTGGACTTTCATAATATCATAAGACAAAAAGAAGAAAAAAAACCATGGAAGAGGGAACTACAAAATGCATTCACATTCATATGATTAGAGAAACTCCCATCTAACATAACAATATTACATAAGGAATTTTATAGGTGTCGATAGTGTCTTCTAGATCGACATGCATTTTAAATACATTATTCATACATAAACTATGAATCAGCCATAATAATAACTTTAAAACATGCACTTATACTATGCACACACCCAAAGGTGGATTTATACATTCACAGTCTTGAGTTCACGAGTCCAATAATTTTTGCTCAGATCCTGTATATGGATTAAGAAATACCCAAAATATTTAGAGTTATTTGGCTCATATGAACTTAATTATTATTATTATCATATATTAATATAACTTAAAATTCCTATAGAAACTCTTAAAATTCAAATTTTGAATTCACCTCTATACATACCTTAGTCATATTTTTCATAGATTTTGATGTGGTAACCATTTGGAAATTGTAAGCCTGGAGATCGTACTATATCTCCTCCTTTGACTGTTTCCCACCTGAATTTTTTAACATCCAAATTTAATTTAAGCATAGTTTTCTTAATTAGTGATGCATAATTAGTAAATGGTAAAAGGCATAAATTCTCCCCTAAACTTGTCACGAAAAGTCAGTTATACGCTTATACTATTGTGACGACCTATTTCACACCTGAATTACTTAAAAGTGAATTTATTTCAACCCTGACGCACATACAACCAGTCACATGATCAGAAAGTGTTTCACACTCGCCCCACGTCATCACCATGTCATTGCCACATCAATAATTATGTCAGATTTTTAAAAAAGAATCCATGTCACCCAATTTCTTCTTCTTCCCTATACACCATCAAACCCACCATTAAATCACTACCATTGATACTACTATCATCAAATTCACTTCCCCACCACCATGGATTTCACCACCCATAATTAAATTCACCACCGGAATCTTCCCACAACCATTCTCATCATAAAAAATCGATAACAAACATAATAAATTTGTAACTACCCTCTTAGTTGTTTTATGAATTTTAATAATTATTTTTATATTAACCTTTTTAGTAGTTTTTATAAATAATTTATGACTTATAAGAATGAGTGACATGATTTTCAGATTTAACAAAGGATTATTTATTGCTAATAATAATGGGGGAAAAAATAGAAAAGGAAAATAAATAAATGAATAAATAATAATTAATAAATAAAAGAAATAAGCGCAAGAAGCCCTGAACTGTTGAAAACTGACGAAACAATGGGAAAACAATAACTTTTTGGCAAAAACTACTTACGATGCGGCGGCAATCAAAAGGAAGAAATAATCGATTTAGGTAAGAATTCAATTAGGTATTTTTGTTTTAGATAAGATCATATGTTGTAGATATAAATTAAGATAGTATTATATGCTGATTTCTGTGCAGCATGAGTTGTTAAATTTATTAGGTTAAAGTGTTATATATGTGTATTAATCACTTCTGTCAATGTGATTGATGATTAGGAAAGTTGATGATTGACTAATGATTAGGTAAATAATAGGCAATATGAATAAGATTCAGGAGTTACGATGGATTCAGGAATTAGTGGACCATTTTGATCTTCTTTTTCCAGATTTTTCCTCTCTATAATTATCAAATTATAAGTCAAATTTTGATAATACAAGGATATGTAATTGAATAATAGATGTATTATTTTATATGAATACTGTTAGGGTTATATTATTTGGAGAAATTAGAACTTAACCCTAGGCTTGAAACTTGGAAAATATGATAATTGACATGTTAATTGACATCAAGATTTAGGAACTTGATTATAAACTTGGGTGAATTTTTGGGTCAAGGCTAAACACATGGTAATATGAGTGTTGTTAGTTTTGGAGTCTTATTGTGGTCATTTATTTGAATAGATTGCTTTGAGTTGGAAGTTCAACGAAACGGGAAGGCTCAAGTTCCGGAGTGAATTCTTGATTGATTGAGGAAAGTGGATTTCTAAACCCTTGTTAAGTGTATGGAATTCGTGTATTTCCTTGTAATATGTGTTTGGGGGTAATGAGACTTGGTGATGGGTTGACTTGTCCACATTGATTAATTCTAATGATGAAAAAGGGGTAATAAAAGGCAATTATGATTAATTGTTTGTGTGTGATGTGTTGAGAATGGTTTGAAAGGCTTGTTGAATCATTGTTGATGTTGTATCATGATTGTGTTGTTGTGAATTGTGCAATGTTATGAAAATGGTCATCTCCTCATTATTTGTGTGAATATGTCATTTGCATTGTTCTGAGACATGGTTATGACAAGTGTTATGTGAATTGAGAAAGAACAAAAAATTAAAGAGGATGTACCATTTCGAGGGACGTATCGCGCGTCGCGATAGATACTATATTTTGAGGGACGTATCGTGTGCCGTGATGGTTACTATTATCGAGGGTCGTATCGCGCGCCGCGATGGATGCATGGACAGATATGTCCCCCATGATCCCGGACTGAGAGACAACGAGTGTGTATCACTAGGTCAGACATGCATCATTATACTTGACATTGCATTCCATTGCATTGCACATTTTTATCATTTATGAACTTGATCTTGTGTGTTGCTAATATTGCGAGTGCCTTTTTGTGGAAGTTGTGATTGAGGAATAATGAGCTTGTTGTTGAGGATATGTAATTGTTAGAGTGTTGTTGTTGAGCTGTGTGCTTTGTAAATTGTGAATTGTTAGGTTGGGTTGATTTTTATGCAGGTTGTAGTTGTGGTGGTTCGGTTGGGGTGGTAGGAGTACCCGTATTCTATTCCATTACCTTGTGTTTAGAGGTTTACTTGTTGAGTACCGTGTGGTTTGGTACTCACCCCTTGCTTCTACAATTTTTGTAGGTTACGAGCCTGGATTTTGTGATACTTTCCATTCTCTTATTTTTCGAGGCTTCTTGGAGATTTGTGAGATAGTTGTTTGTCATCTCAATGGACTTTCTTACTCCTATTTATGATCTTGTTCTATTCTAGAAACAAAGTTATTTGAGACTTGTGTTTTTCTTTTGAATCAATTGTAATACTTTAGAGGCTNTCGGTTGGGGTGGTAGGAGTACCCGTATTCTATTCCATTACCTTGTGTTTAGAGGTTTACTTGTTGAGTACCGTGTGGTTTGGTACTCACCCCTTGCTTCTACAATTTTTGTAGGTTACGAGCCTGGATTTTGTGATACTTTCCATTCTCTTATTTTTCGAGGCTTCTTGGAGATTTGTGAGATAGTTGTTTGTCATCTCAATGGACTTTCTTACTCCTATTTATGATCTTGTTCTATTCTAGAAACAAAGTTATTTGAGACTTGTGTTTTTCTTTTGAATCAATTGTAATACTTTAGAGGCTTGTACATGTGACAACCAAATTTTGGGGGTATTTTTGAGTTGATTATAAATTTCCGCATTTTATTGTAATTGTTGAGTTTTAGGCTGACTTGTCTTGGTGGGATAAGACGAGTGTCATCACGTCTATTTTTGGGTAGTGACAAAATTTAACTAAATTCACCATCGGAACCATATATATCAATATCATTGAAATTCATCACAATCATAACCATAAATTCACCATCCACATCAAAATCACGAGTTTCATTGTCATTATCGAAATTAAAAGTCATACCACCACTAATTTTTCTCCCACCACAAAACAAATCACAATATACAAATTTCATTCAAACTCAAAGAGGAGAATTGTGAAAACTAGCAATATTTATTTGCAAAGATTTTAGTTAGACAATTGAAAAACTAATGCTCGATCTACTATTACTGATTTTGAAGAAAATCTAGAGAGAATTTTTCTGAGAGAGAAGAAAGATCTATGAACATACATTAAAAATTGAATTATGTGCAAAAATTCAAAAACTTTTTACCAAAAAAAAAAAAAACCAAGATCCGAAAAATTTCTTATTTCAAATGATCACAATCAACAAAAAAACACAAAAATAAATTGAATAATCCGTTTTTAACTTGACGAATTTGATGTGGCAATAGTAAGGATTGACCAATTTTAGATGTCTCGCCGGAAATTTTTTCGAACAGTGAACCTAATTAATTGAACAACTTCGCGATCTTTGCGATGAATTTCTATCCCGCAATGTTATTTTCTATTTTTCTCTTGGAAATTTATCATGAAAAAATAAATTATTTTTCACATTAGCTATAGCAAAAAGAGTGTTTGTGATAAGAAAAAAATGAAGGAAGAGAAAGGTAAGGTAACGTGAAGGAGAAGGGTGGGGGTGGGAAAAATTGCCTTTTATTTTACTCTAACGCGCCTTTTTTATTTTTTATTTAATCTTTTTTTCATGTCAGCTTTGAGGGTGGTATTAAATTCACTTTTGAGTAGTATAAGTGTGTAATAAGTCGCCTCAAAAGTTTAAGCGTGTAATTTACTTTTCGGTACAACTTCAGAGATTAATTTATGTCTCTTTCTTAGTAAATTAAGAAAATATGACTGAAGTTCAGACATTTATGCTATTATGTATAAATTTTTGTTATATCTGAACTTCAAATAATTTGGATATAAAATATATTTGAAGTTTCATATGGCTGAACTTCAGACATTTTCGACAAAAGTGGTTGAACTTTTTAGCCCTTGTACTTGGGGGGAAATAGGTAGCTTTAAGCATAAATAACTGAATGAACACCCTATCCCTACATTTATATTTTGTCAATATTAACTTCAGACATCGTATATCTGAAGATTCAAACAAAAAAAAATATGTAAACTTAAATAGTGAGACCAAAATCAAATATTTGTGTAACACTTACTTGTACTTGGTCACAAAGCAATGGAGAAATACAGCCATTTGCACCTTAGCAAAGTCTGCTCCAATACAATATCTTATGCCACCTCCAAATGCCATAAAATTTCTAGTTGCTCCATTTAGCTCTATTCCCTGTTAGCAATTTCAACAAATCTGAGAAAAATCGAATTATAATATAATTTTCCGACAAAGGACTCACCTCCCATCTCCATGGATTGAATTGAAGTGGATCTTCATATTTGGCAGGATTTAAGTGCACAGCTTGAGAATACACCATAATTGCCCAACCAGCTGGAATGATATATCCTGCATCACATAAAATTTTTGTTATATAAAGACATAATCAAGAAAAATAACTTTATCAGATAATTATAAGAAAATAAAGAAATTAATTAAAACTTAGTAAAAAAAAAAAAACTGGACAAAATGAGTTAAAAATGGGAATTTTCTGAATTATTTGAGAGTATGAAGCATAAATTATGAAATATTATGATGCGAAAATAACCTTTGAAATTGATTTCTTTGAGTGTTTTCCTGAAAAGTGCAGGAGCAATATTTGCCAGTCTGACTGTTTCATTGATAAACTGCATTTTCAAGTATATATTCAAATAAAATATAAATAAAAAAGTATATACAGTAATTTAGATTAAATATACCTGAAATGTGAACTTCATTGATTTATATTCTTGCCATGTAAGTCCATAAGATGCATTTTCCCTTCTTTTAATTATTGCCTCATGCTCCTCCTGAAAGTATTTAGATTGTGGTATTTGGAGTAATTAATCTCAACATAAAATTTTGTATAAGATATAATACAATATTTGTTTGGTCGCATAAGAAAAAAATAATGTTTCATAGGCAGATAAATATTTTCTTTGTCCCACTTTATGTGACATGATTCTGACTAAGAGTGTCAACTAATTTACATTTTTGTTTGAATTCACACGTAGAATCTTTAAAAAATAACACATATATGTTGTTCAATTGATCAAGAAGATGAGTTTCACTTACTTTTAATTCTTTCAAAGCTTGAGGATGTTCATGAAGAAATTTAATAGCCAAAGTTATAGCCCAAGAGGTTGTCTCAAAGCTAACAAAGAGCAACACAAACATCAAATCCAAAGCTATTCCCTCAGTGAGAATTGTGTCTTTACTTTGAAGTTCTTCTAATACATAATCAAAGAAGTCACTTTGTTCCTTTCTTGGTTGTGATTTCCTTTCCTCTAGCATTCTTTTGAGCATCTTCAATATCTTCTTTCTTCCCTAATGAACATCTTCAACAGTTAGTTCAATCATGACTTGTATAAATTCAGACTAACGTCGTTATAATAATATTGTTTGTTCCATAAATTTGGATGTAATAACGAAATATTTCTATAGAGAACAAGAGTATAACATAATATAAAGAAAACTTGATTATTATTATAGAGAAATGATATTCTACAGAATGGTTACTATAGAGACATCTGACTGTATAGGATTTAATTTAGGGAGAATAATATTTTTAATCCGCTAGCTATTAATAGATTCTGATTTTAATACTGGTGGCATATGCATTAATTAAAATGCATGGTTTTGGTCCCTTTATGTAGGAAATATGCTATAGCTAGAGAGAAGTATATTTATTACCTTCGAATATGGAGCAACATTACAAGTATAACATAACACATTGGTGACATAACACTGAAATGGTTAATGATTATAAAAAAAATGTGAATATTCATAAGTGAAGGAATCGAAAGTGTACATTTCAAGCAATTCAAAGTTAAATGTGCTTAGTTAGATATTATAAGGACTAAAATTAGAAGGTGTCAATAATTGAAGGATCAAACATGCTATTAACCCTTTTAACTTATATAAGACTATTAATAGTGTAAAGAGTCATTTATATAATTAGTGGAGTTTAACATGTGATATATAGTAGATTAATTATTATTTTCGACTGGTTACCAACTAATTACTCTATTTGGTCTAGTTTGTGTGACATAATTTGGGGAGAAAGACTCTCCCGCGGCAAGGTTTTACACATAGGGCCAGCTGCTTTCTTTATCTCGCTTGCCCTTAGTCCGTCTAGCGCCTTTCGGTTGGGGTCCGCCCTGGGGGTTAGGTTAGACCGCTTGGATTTTTTTTCGTCTATCAAAGGCAGTCAACAGAGTTTAATAAAGAAATCTAGACTTTTAAAACTTGTATTTAATTTTAATTAAATATATCATAATATTTGTGCAGTTATAAAAGCTTTAAATTTTGTAGCATTACATACCGATAATATTTGTGTGACTGTAAAAACTTCTTATTAAAGGTAAAATGGAAACTATCAAAAAGTTATAAATATATCATTTTAAATAAAAAATACATCTAGTAAGAAAATAGTATATATAACATAAACTTAAATATATGGAGTAATATTGTTTATTATAGAGTTTGGTATACATTGAATTACCTTATGATGCGACCCAAGCTTCATCAAGACCTTGCACACAAAATCGAGCTATATAGGGAGTTCAAGTTTTAATTATTCATTTTTATTTTTCAGGTTATTATTTATCCACTTTTTATAAAGGATTACCAATAATTATTATGCTACTAATAGTGCATAGAAATTAAATTATAAATACCTGTAAGCACTTATAATAGGCTGTTCCAGGAAAGTATATAGGGAAAGAAACTAATCCCTTTATAAAGGCAACAAAATTCTCACACACAATCTCTGTAGAATTCTCAGAATCATAGCTGATAAGTTTCTTTCCAGTTATATCAAATATCATCTGCAAAAAAAAATTAAAATATTATGCTTTGAATTCATATTTTAAAAAAAAAAAAAAAAACTCAAAAATCTGAACTCATAAATGATAAATCCTAAATTCACTTACGTATAGTTCTAATTAAATGGGGAATTTAGAGGGTTCATTTCATGGATAGTCACTCAACTTTAGTACTAGTTTTAGGGGTCTGTTAAAAGGTGTGTATGTTATCAAATTTCAGTTGAAATTTTCAAACTTTGATGATTATTTTGTTGTATCTTAAATCATGAGATATCAAAGTTTGATATTTATATATGTTTTTTCTAATAGAAGATAGAGGAAAATAGAAATATGGTTTCAAGAGTTAATGGTCAAAAATACATATAGACTATCACTTTTCATTAATTTCATATGTCAACTGTCCGTTATTTTCTTTACCTATTTAAACTATTACACTCTTTATATTAAAACACGCATCGGTGCTAAGTTAGTTAAATATTTAAAATCAATCAATAATAGGTGCGTGAAGGTCAACTCAACATCAAGGTGTGTTTTGATACAAAAAGGAGCAATAGTTTAGGTACCTAGGAAACGGAAATACGAAACTCACAAAAATACAATAGTTTAGATGTGTTGTATACCATTAACTCTACTTTTAATCAAGATTTTCCTTGGAAGAAGTCTTCCATTAATTTATTTAATGTAATGAAATACATAGAAGTTGAGTGACCATCTGTGAAATTACCCTAGAATTTTGACTACTTACCTTGGCTGTTGCTTCCTTCATCTCAACACTCTTTTGTTTTGACCATCTCTTCAAGTTATTATTTGTAGTTTTTTCAACCTCAGGCAGCATTTTTCTCAAACTTTCAGGGCCAAAAAGATTTAGCACCATGTTTTTTAAGTACTTGTACATAAAACCATGTAAAGATCCAACATTTTGCCTTCCCATAATCTCTGCAAAAGTATGTGGATACCAACTTTGAAATAATTTTCCCTCTTGTTGGAAGATGAAGTAATTAAAATCAGGGTCGGTGGATACTATGATTGGATGTCCCACCAAACTAGTTTGAAATATCGGTCCATATCTGATTCAGAATTTAGATATTGTGAGTTTTAAGCAGAGAGATCAGTGGACTGTGAATAGTGGTGCAAATCAGAATTTTCATTAAGGGAATTCAAAATATAGAGAAGTACACAAAGAAGTCGAAGAAGATTCAACATTTACTATATATACATAAAAAATAATTTTAATAATGTATAGACAGAATAATTTTTACCAAAAGGGGTTTGAATGAACCCACTGGGCCCTTATTAGCTCTGCCCCGGAATATTGTGAAATGTATATTTAGTTCTATTGTAAAGTTTAATCACTATAGATGATTGATTATTATAAAGAGTATTGACAATAATAGTAATAATTCTCTTCCTTTCAATTTGTTTGTCGTATTTTTCTTTTTAGTCCGTTTAAAAAAAAATGTCTCTTTTTTTTTGACAACTCTTTAACTTCAACTTTCCGCATTACATGTTTAAAACCACAAGATTAAATGACATTTTGGTATATTTAACATACCTTTAATTTAAGATCAAAAGATTCAAAAGTTATTTTTACTTTTTTAAACGTTACGCCAAGTCAAAAAAGGACAGACAAATTAAAACAGAGGGAGTAAAAACTTTAAATAAGTTAATTACCTTTGCATCCTATCCTTCACAAAAGGAGAAATATCCAATGATTTATTTGGTGCAAAGAATGGAATAGTCTCACCAAGTAATGGCCAGCCCATTGAACCTGGTGGGAGTTTTCCATTGCTTTTAGGGTTCCTCCAGTAATGTAAAATAACTATAACAACTAAAGATCCAATAATATAAATACCAAGTGACAACATTTTCTTGATAATGTATATTGTGTATGTAGTAGATTAAAGAGAAAGAAATGTGGTGGATTATAATTTTAGGAAATTATAGGAGACTATAAATAGGCAGTTGAATAATGTAGTCCATATATATCTGAAATAGTTTAATTTTATCCTTCGTTATGTTTTTGGTCTATTCGTGGTATAACAAATTATTTTATTTATTTCATAGTCGCAATTTAGAATTGATTGATGGTTAGAGAGTAAATTTTTGAGTTAGAACTGAGAGTATTGAGACAATATGTTTCCTTAGCTTTGAAGAATTGAAGTTTTCCATTTTTGAGAAATTGGAAGTGGCAAAAGGATGTTGACTCTTTATTTTTGTTCTGTGAGAATAAAAGACTAAATAAAAGTGGGAGTTCGTGGGTTCGGACAAACCCAATAACTTTTACTTAGATCATGTATCTGTACTAGAAAATTAAATATATATATATATATATATATATATATATATACACACACATACATACTTTGAACTCCTAACAAAATTGATTGACGGTTTAGTGGCAAGGAAGAGACCACAAAAATACTTTTCATGCTAGATTTGTGGGTTTGAAACCCCCCCCCCCCCTCCCTCCCTCCCTCCTCTCTATTTTTAGAAGGAAATTTAAAACCCCCAAACTCTTAATCCTGGCTCTGCTAGATTATTAATTACCTATGATTTGCTTTAAAATTGTTGAACATTTATTAGTAGCTCCATAGTTGCAATCTCATCTTCAACATACTCCTTTTGTTCACTTCTATTTGTTACTTATTCCTAATATAGATTTTCATTTTACTTATCACTTTTGACATATAAAAAAAAGACAATAATTTTTTTCTATATTTTACCTTCAACATTAAATACTTATATTTTCCAAATCATTTTCTAAGACATCATTTAATAAGAGATAGTTTAGTAAATACTTATATTATTAATTATTTTCATAATAAGTGTGTCAAATTAAAATGTAACAGTTAAATGTGAACGAAGAAAATACATCGGTCAAGACGCATAATTACAATCTTGACTTGCGTAAGCCTACTCGTCAAGATGTAGTTAGGTCAAGACGCGTAACTACAATTTTATCAAACAAACTAAGCTAAATCCAAATATATCTAAAGATAGTAATAGATTAGAAAATGGTCATATATATATGTAGCAAATATTCTTTAAATAAAACAAGAACCATTGTAGATGTTTATCTTTTCGATTATAGTGAAAATATTCAAAACATCATCATCTTAGTCAATTATCTTGATGTCAAAACAAAAAAATAATATGGTCTCTTACTTGAAATTCAAAGAAGGAGCTAGAAGTTTATTGCAAGCTTATACGTCTACAACTTTGTCAGGAATGAAACACCAAAAATAAAATTCGGCGATGACACTACACCTAAAAATATATATGTTTCATCGATTAGGTCTAGATTCAGTGTGGTATTTATTTTTGGGTCTATTCATATCAAAATGTCCATATGAATTGGGATATGATTGAAATTTTTGTAAAGGAAAAAAAAATACAATAATCCCTTCTTAAATGAGATATGTTTTTGATAAAGATTGAGATAAATTTACCATTAGTCAACATGTTATCGCCATATATATTTATTTCTTAAAAATAACCAACAATATAAAATACTAAATAAATTTTAAATATATAAAAATGCAAAGAATATACTCTTTTTTTAATATAATTTCTCTGTTTTTCTCGCAAGTTGAAAATACAACTATTTTGTGGTTTTCAATTAAAATCTACTAAAAATGAAACGAAACATTCAAAAATCAACTTTGGACTTAAAAGAAAATATTCAACGCTAACAAGTTATAAACGCTTTAAGGAGGGTGAAAATATACATGTCTACAATGGCTACAAATTATTCAAGAATAAAACTAGAAGTTTAAAAGTTAAATATTTGTTAGTATAGAAATATATCATTTTTTATGAGACAAACAAAATTAGAAAAAGCAAAAAAATTATATATTTGATTATTTTTCTCATTAAAAGGTATTCTTCTCAAGAACTAGATCTTAATTACATCATTTTCAAGAATATATATTTACATAATCAAGTTATTGATAAGGTAATTATAAATAATTTTGATTTGATTTGCATTCATTGCTAATGTATACATCCAAACTTCCATTTGATTATTAACTCAACAACGTGTTTAATCATTCAATATTTATGTTGTCAATTGATAAGAATTCTTTACCTTGAACGTTAAAATAGTGAGTTCAAATTAGCAAAAGAGTGAAAAGATAAGAGACCACGAAAAAAGGTGAAAGAAAATTAATACTATATCATTTACGAGTAGCAAATACAAATACCTTCCTTTTAATATGTTATATCACTTTGTTTATTGCTAGCTAAGGCAAATAAATATATGTGGGCTACTGACTGATTTCTGATGCAACTCGATAATGATCAAAAAAATGTTCTAAGTCATCTTCCACTGTTTGTACTCCATCGTACATGTTTCTACGGGAGTCCACAAGCAGATATCTGTTCGTCAACATGTCTGCTTATATGAAATTAGTATTTATGGCATTTGATTAGATTTTGCTTTTTAAAGACTTTTATATGTTGGTGCTTTGTAATTGTACCTTTTTTTCTTTTAGACAAACAAACCAACTAATCCATATATGTCCATCAAAGAGTAGTACTCTTAATTAATCTTGGTGAGCCCAATCAACTTTTATCATGTCGGCTCAGAACATTAATATGGAAAAACCATTGGTTATATATTTTTAAAAATTATGTAAAAAGTAGTATTAATATCAAAATAATTAACAATTTAATATACTTATCTATAGATTATATATTTAGAACTATATAAAAAGTACTATATACATCACAATAATTAATAATTGTTTGACACTTTAAATACTATGAATATCACATAAATTAGAATAAAAGAGTAACATACATTATTTAAAAATATACGTAACAATTAAAAAATATGTGGTTAGATGTTAGAGAAAATGATATTTTAGAATTCATGAAATTTTTTCTTTGAGCTAATAAAAACGGTGGGTTTTGTAAGTTATGTGGATCCCACCATTATATTTAACAATTTTGGTGGTAAATTGTTAAGTTTAGAGTAAAAGACTAAATTGAACACATTTTGTCATATATGAAGGACTATTTCAATCACCTAAATTATATTAAGGGCCAAAATAAAGCAACTCCAATACATCAACGATCATTTTTATCATTTTCTTTTATTATCATATAGATTATCATAATATCATATAAATACCTGCCACACACCAGTTGACTTCTGCAAACACCTAAAAAAAACCTAAAACCCCATTTTAAAATTAAGTCAATAATATCAAGACTTTCAAATGATATTTTATACTTAGATGAATATCAATTATAATAAAATTAATAAGGTTTATGTTTAATAATTCGCTGAACCACTCTATTGATCTTTAATTATAATCAAAATAATGATGAGTTTATGTTCAATAATTCGTCAAACCGCTCTAGCAATCTTCAACTACTATATTAACTCCTTTTGGAAGGTTGTTACGTTGTTTAACTATACATCATATCGTATTATATTGTATATATATGTGGTATTGTAATATTATTTTAACAAATAAAATAGTTGGATTAATTATATATAATTTTTGTTATTATATGATATTACACGTCAAAAATTTGAAGAATAATCCTGCAGGAAAAGTAGGATACAGTAAAACTAATAATTCATTTAGTTTAAAAAGAATAAGTTATAGTTTAACTTGATATGAAGTTTAAAAAAATAATAAAATAAAAAAAGCTTTTCAATTTTGTGGTCCTAAACTAAAGTTATATCAAATGTACTAAAATATTCTTTAATCTTGTGTCATTAAATATCACATGGAAAGTTAGTGTTGTCGAAAAGTTAGTGTTAATCTTTTTGAAACATACTAAAATGAAAAGTATATCATTCTTTTTGAAATGCAAGAAGTAGTATAAAAGATAAAATGAGATTATTAATAATAAATAAAAACTAAATTAGAAAAGGAAGAAGACAGAGGAGGAAGAGAAAGTAACGACACGATTAAACTAAATCGACCGTTAAACAAGATGAGATTTTCCGTCGTTATCTAAACATGAACGTAACAACACGATATACTAATAAAACTTCAATAACAATCACAATAAATATTGTACTCATTTATAAATCAACGATGCAATACAATATAGTAATAGGTAACAACCATCCCAACATGCTTTAATCACTAGATTTCTCCCGTATTTATTTTGATATATGTCACTTATGCCAAAGGTTTATCGAACACAACATCTCACTGACCTACATAACGTAGCATAAGACTGCATACACACTATCTTCCCCTGACTTGGCGTATAAAATTTCACCGACTATGTTATTTCATTATTGCAATTACTCGGTTAATGGTCAATTATAATTTATCATTTTTTCTTTCCACCAATCAAATATTTCTTGAATTAAACAACACCCACCGTCCACTAGTTGACACCTGATAGCTTCACTTGGCCGGCAAAGGACACGTGGCAGACACCCACTTGCCCCCACCAATTTAAAAAAAACATAATTTTTAAATTCAAAAATTAATATTCAAATACCAAAATTAAAAAAAAAAATGTCCACCTCCATCATTTTTCACCGCCGCCTCCGGCAGCCATGTACGGTGGAGCCGGCGACGATGAGACAAACCCAGGTTTGGTTAAACGATTTTACTCACTTGAATCGAGTCATAGGAAGCTTCAAGAACAGTTAAATGTTTTATTGCAAGAAAAAAAGATTGATGATTCATTGAAAATGGATGATTCAGATGAGAAATTAATGGATTCGGGTGAAATGGGGTTTCGTGTTCCTGGGGTTTTTTCTACTGGAAGTCCGTACAGGAATGTGTTGAATTATATGGGTCATGCTGTTCATGTAAGTAGAGCTAGTACAGGGGAGATAATTTACTGGTAAGTGAAATTTAAACGTGTTTGAAGTTCAAATTTTGATAATGAAATTACTTTGTTTATATTGAGTGATGTTTGATTTGAGGTGGGGTTGTTGATATTTTGAGGTTTTGTTTGAGTAAAATGAAGTTGACTTGAGCTAGATTTACTTTGAAAGGTTAGTTCTTTAGTATATTTTCAGCTCCCAGTTCATCATAGATTTTGAACTTGACACTTGAAACATGAAAAATTGAGTTTTTGAATTTGTGATTTTTTTGGAATTTGGATGTGCATTTTACTATTTTGAAGTTTTGTGAGTTGAAAGTCTTAAAAATTCATACTTGAAAATATTTGAATATTGAATTTTCAAAAATTGATCAAATTTCATGGCCAGATATTTGAAGATAAATTTCTAATGGGTGATGTTTTATTTTAGTTGGGATTGTTGGTATTGTGAGCTTTTGCTTGGTAAATTGAAGTTGACTTTACTTTGAAAACATTGTATATTTTCAAGGTAAGGAATAGATTTGGAGGATTTTTAGTATAACTGATCCCAACTTGTTCAAGATTGAGGGGTAAGTAAAATGCAGAAAGGAAGTTTAACACCAGATGTTTTAATACTGGTTGGGATCTAGAATGGATCTTAGTCCAGTACCCCGTTCTCTTCTAGATTTTGAGTTGTTGAAGTTGTACACATGTACATCCTAAATCTACACTCAGTTCTTTTTTCTTTTAAACTCTTTTCAATCTTTTGTTACAATGGCTCACCATTCTAATTTTCTCTCTTCTCTTTTTTTATTACACAGTAATTCACTCATAACAAGAATGCTTGCTCAAAAGTAGAACAGAGATAGTAAGAAGGTTCAGTCGTCTTATATGTTTTCTTAAGCCATTCTTCAGTCTTTATATAGGTGTTGATTGAATGTTGAATGATGCGCGCAACCCAAAAGATTTGATCCTTGGAAAAGGAAAGGTGAATCCTGTTTCCAAGAATAAGACAATGCCCTTAGTGACTTTGAAATCTTCCAGATGTTTGAAGATCTTTTCCAGGCGTGATTCAAGAAATCATTGCTACCATTGTTTTCCTTGATTTGATTCTAGGTGTGATTCAAGGAATCATTTGCTGCTGTAATTTCCTTGATTAGTTGACATACTTATCTTCTGAATATCTCTTCCGTTAAGGCTGATATCAAGTTAGATTGATATCTTCTTTATTTATTGTCTTCTATGATCTTCCTTCTTATATGTTGTCCAGTGATAGGTCCTGAATTGATGGATGATTTGTTCTTTCCTTTTGTGCTGCCCAGTGTCTGGAGAGAGCATTTTCCTATTCTAATTGTTCGAAGATTCACATTCTGCGATGATCTTTATAGCTGCTAAGATTACCTTCATGAGTTAACACTGTGGCATGGATCAACTTTTTATACTCAACATACAATGAAACTAGTACTTTTTATTTTTATAATATTGACTTGAGATGAGATCAAATGGCGTGATATGGACAGTGAGGAATCATGCAGCCGGTCCTTACTTTTTTGGAGATTAAGGCGTAGTTGTTGCTGTTGTAAAGTTACATTAGCAACATTGATTATAGGTTGAAACCTTTTCATTTACTGACTCAGCTAAAGACTTGATCAAATTAAGTGTTAGCTTCTTGTTGTTGCACTTACATGAGGTCCAGGAAGATACAAGTGTGAGATCTAGAAAATACTTATTGCCTTAAAAGATAAGCTTAAAATGATAGTAAGTATAATGTTGCAATGGAATGAGCTCTAGGATCGGATATATGGAAGACTCATTTCACCAATCCCAAACTGGTTTGGCCTGAGGCATAGTTGCCTGATTTATTGACTCCAGTCAGAGATTGCAAATAGGAATTAAGTCAAAGAGATCTCTGCTAACATTGTCTTTTAGTCCTTAAAGTTCAAATTATGCACTTTGGTTTAACTCACTTTGTCCATTGGTGGAGTCTAGATTTTTACAAAGGGGTGTCAAAATATAAATGAGTGAACTTACGAAGAGTCAATATATATGTACAAAGATTTTTTTGCCTAACTTTACTGTGAAATTTTCCGATAAATACATGTGGTTCCGCCACTGACATTGTCACAGAGGAATTGTCCAATTTCTTAAAGGGGGACTCTAAAGGGGAGGAAGTATGCTGAGAGGGACGGATAGGCAGAGAGCGAAAAACATTTTGGTTTATGCAAATATTTCTCCATAGGTTTGATGTTAAATCGCCTTGTCTATCTTGTTTAGATATGTAGGTGTATAGATTGTCTTGCATCCGACATTACATAAAATGCAATTACCTTCTCATTGACTCTATTTAAAATTAAGAGAGGAAAACATTTGTTTCCTGCTAGAAGAAAAAAGAACTCCTGCGATTTAAGGGCATGTAGAAAACAGAAAAAGAAAGAAGGGAGACTCTAGGTGCCTAGGTGTTCTTGTCTATTGTGGGTTGCATAATATACAAAGAAGTTTTTCTATTGCAGGAATCGATCTGCTGAAAGACTTTATGGTTATAAAGAGCATGAAGTACTTGGACAGATGACCACTGAGTTCCTTATATGTGAAGAATATCACCAACTGGTAAGGATTGCCAGGGAAAGATTGCGCTGTGGACAATCATGGTCCGGTCTGTTTCCTTGTAAGAAGAGGTATGGTCAGATATTTATGGCAATGTTGACGAAGAGCCCATTGTACGAGAATGGCGAGCTTTTTGGTATTATCACTGTTTCAAATGACGCAGCTTCATTCATTAATACAAACTCAAACGACACAAATTCCCATGAGGACAATGGTGAACCTGGTGCTCGAGGAATAGATTTCAAAAGGATTCAATGGAATCAACGACCACAAATTGCATCATCTGTTTCAAATCTGGTGATTATTATCGTGTTGTCATTGTGGTTCATAAACATTTTGATCACATTCTGAACAATTATCCCTCGTCTTTTCCTGATTTTTCAGGCCTCGAAAGTTTTCTCATTGAAGCGTGGAGAAGATGCATCTGCAGAAGTGAGCACTAAGGATGAGGCTGATTTAGACACCAAAGAAGGAAAACCACTGAAGCCACCCAGAGCACCAGTAAGTGTGAAGGTAGTTGGTTTGCTTGCTTCTCATTGGCTAAAATGGCATTTTATGAAGTAAGATTAACGTTTCAGGCGACACGGCTGAGTTTCAGTTTGCTCGGTGGAAAGAGTAGAGCTAACACAGAGAGCTCTGAGAAGGATGAATCTACATTTGACATCGCTCAGCCTTCCAAATTTGTAATTTCCTGCTACTTTACATGTCTGGAGTATGGTTCTATATGATGTCCCTCTCTTTCTTCTTCGCTTTATTAATTTCTTTGAAAAGATTGGCTGGCAATTACCTTCAAGGTCTTGTTACCTTATTTGTGCTAAATAACATATTTGATAAGATGAATTAGAGTAGTCATGGAAGGATCTAGATGAAATTCAAGAACCAATCATCAAACTTTTGTGATAAGTTGAGTATCCCTGTGCACTCTGCAGCTTATTAAGAGGAGTAATAACTGATCAAACAACAGAATAAAGTCGTGGTGGTAGTGGTGTGTGTGTGTTGGGGGGGAGGGGTAGGGGATTGACAAAGGAGTTTCCCTCTATTTAAAAGTGATTTTCCTTCCAGAGATGGGATGAATCTAAGTAGCAAAAGGATAAGAGATTTTTGTGGCGGGGAGCGGAAAATAAACGCTGTTGGGGCTTCGGGGTTCACTTGAACTAAGTTAAACTGAGGAGAAATTAAAAGTTAAAACAGAAAATGTAGGTATCTTGTGCCAAAGAAATAGAAGAACCAAGCTCCCGATAAAAGTTTTTTGATAATTATGTATTATATGACTAAAGCTGGATGTTATTTCTAATGACTTGTTTGCAATTGTAGGCGGCAAAGGTTATGTCAAAGCTGAATATTGCAGGATTTGGGCACATTAGTAAAGAGAAGGGTCAACAGTACGGGGATGACGATACTCCTGTTGGTGAGAATGTAGCTGAACCACATTCACCAACGGCATCCGATTCTACAGGAAAATATTGTCACTTAGTTGATGCACATCATCACCTCCAGAAAAACCAGAAAGGAAATCCAGGAAGAATGTGTGCCACAACTGGGCATGACGGTCCTGGAGGGTCCTCCTCAAGGAACTCCGATAAATTTCCCGAGACACTTGAAATTCCTGAACAGATTCCAGGATCATGTATGAGTGATGAACTCCAGCAATCGCCTAAGTCAGGTGGGAGCACAGATAGCCGTGGAAGTTCACCATTCAAAGTTGAGAATGAGTCGAGTTTGATAGTAGATTGTGCAATTCTATGGGAAGACATTAGCCTAAAGGAGGAAATTGGACGAGGTAAACAGAGTAATCTCGCCATTGTTTACATACACTTTGCTCTTTTGAGCTAATGAACCATTGGACAAATATTTTTTCGAGTAGTTCTTTCGTTGATTGTTCATACATGTATCCACTCATTGTATGTTTTAAGCATAACATCTGTGCTGGAAGGAAGAAACTGTTACCTGCATTTTGGTTCAATGGTTGCCTAGTTTACTCTTTGCATAAATTATCATCTTATAATGCTGAGCCTTTTATAATTTATCAAGTACAGAAAACATTTAAGTTTTTGAAATGATCACTGACCTCAATGTCTTTTCTTTAGGTTCATATGGTGTTGTGTATCGTGGAATCTGGAATGCATCGGTACTTCTCGCGTTTACAAGTTTTTGGTTATGTTCTAAAGGTTACTGAAATAGTATTTCATTATGGAGGTATATTGATTATTAATTCTCTCAATGTTTTCTTTAGGATGTTGCTGTTAAGGTTTACTTTGGGAATCAATGCAGTGAGGAAACATTGCTAGACTACAAAAAGGAGGTACGTGATGATACCAGCTGCTAGTTGGACACTACCTTGATAGAACAAAAATTTCTAATTTACTCTCTACCGTGTTTTCAGGTTGAAATAATGAAAAGACTCAGACATCCTAACGTGTTGCTATTCATGGGGGCCGTATATTCTCAAGATAAATCGGCCATCGTCACAGAGTTCTTACCTAGGTATTGAACTGAGTCTCACTCCCCTGTGGAAGAATGTCGTGGAGAAGTTTGCCGATAAACTGGAGTGGCAATTGGCAGATGATTGTCCACTCTGTCAAGTTGGACAACTAAAATTGACAACATTCTCATCATGTATTTCAGGGGAAGTCTATTCAAAACACTTCATGGAAATAATCATCTATTAGACTTCAGACGGCGTCTTAGGATGGCCCTCGATGTGGTGTGGTTTCTGCTTGGACTCATCAATTTCCTTCTCTAATGTGTTTTCAGTGTGACATTTATCCTAGTAAAATCATGGTGTTTCTCACACTCGTTTAATTGACTCTAGGCAAGAGGTATGAATTATTTGCATCGCCGGAACCCACCTATTGTACATAGAGACCTTAAATCATCAAACCTGCTTGTCGATAAAAGTTGGACCGTCAAGGTACTGATTGCTGAACTAATGCTTCAAATTATTCTCAGTGAAGCCCTTCAATAGATAAGTACACTGACATAATTTATTCCAGGTTGGAGATTTTGGCCTATCAAGATTTAAAGATTCAACCTTTTTAACAACAAAATCTGGTCGAGGGACGGTAAACATCTTAACTTCCTTTTTCCCCCTTTCTTATTGTCCCATCGGATATAGCTTATGCCAATACTCGTCTGTTTTTGTTTTGTTGATTATTGCAGCCCCAGTGGATGGCTCCTGAAGTACTTCGAAATGAACCTTCAACAGAAAAGTAAGTTCCCAAAGCCTTGCTTGCAAATTTCATGAGAAGATTAAATATTTTTGCATCTGTTAATTTGCCAAAATGACTAGGTGATTGGCTGATGCTCAATTGCTTGTTGAGCTTGAGTTCTTTCCCTTTCGTGCCTTTGTCCTAAAGAACATGTTCAATGTGGGTAGATACAAAAATAAAACTGCAGGAACCATTTCATCATTCGAGTAATAGTATTTCTTGGTACCAAATGTTGCTTAGTATGCAAGGGTTTTTTCCCTCCTTTTTTCTCTGTATATATATATATATCATGATGACATGAGTTGGGCTTAACTAAAGCAGTAAGGATTCATATTGACAATCCCAACTCGTTTGGCATTCAGACGTAGTCGTAGTTGTTGAATTGCAATGTCTTTCTGATGGATTTCTTCTATTATCGCGACAGATCCGATGTCTTCAGTTTTGGCGTGATCTTATGGGAATTAATGACTGAATCTATTCCATGGAACAACCTTAATTCTTTACAGGTAACTCTCTTCTTACCTCTCTGTTGTTTGCAAGTATGAGAAATGCATGTGCTTATTGCAAGTTGTCTCACTAAAACAATTTTTGAAATGCTTTGTAATGTTTTTACTTGAGCCGAGGGTCAATCAGAAACAACCTCTCTACCTAGTACCTCCCATGGTAGGGGTAAGATCTGCGTACACACTACCTTCATTAGACCCCACTTGTGGGATTACAAATTACATTGGATATGTTGTTGTTCTTACGTTGAACCAATGAACTTTTCTCTTTAAAGGTTGTAGGAGTTGTCGGATTTATGGATCGTAGATTGGAAATTCCGGAACATCTTGATACTCGAGTATCTACAATCATCCTCGATTGTTGGCAAAGGTGCTCTTGTCTCTCTCGTTTATTTCATTCCATGTTCTCATCGATGTATGCAATATGAACTCGAACTAAACTCGTTTTCTTCTCTTTATACAAACAGCAATCCAACACTCCGTCCATCGTTCCAAGACATAATCCAAAGGACGACAGACATAATTCTCTCGTTTACCGGATCAACGACAGCTAGGAAGAATATAGGGACATAATATCAAACACGAATCGACAGGTTTGCTCCAGATAACAACTTAATTGGAGTTCACTAGTGTGAATTAGCAATACATGAGGCATCACAACTTTGTTTCTTTTTCTTTGACAATTTTTTTCTTGTTTTAAAGTTAAGGGTAATGATTTCCATTACCCTGATAGTGAATGGATGTTAGAAAGAATGTATGTTGGAATCCCTAGTTTTTTAGAATATATAGTGAGTAGGCAAGTTTCGCTGGAAAATTACACTGTGTAGATAGATGAACTTTTTTGAAAAAAATGCTTATTGTTTTTCTTATGTATGTATAGAAGTCTCTTGGCTTCTTTCTGTATTTACTTCTTTATATTTAGATTCTCCTTACACTTCTGTTTGAAAGGTTGTTAAGTATTGTTTTATAATGTATTGTATTGTATTACATTGTGTTGTATTATGCTGTATTGTTTTAGTGAATACAACATTTAGATAGATTGTATCATTCTCCGTTGTTACATGTTATCAGACATCAACAATTTGAAAGATAAACCTACAAAAAAAAAGTAGGGTACAAAGTAGAGTTACTATAAAGATAGGATAAAGGATCAAATATGATTATTATTACATAATAAGTAAAGATAAAATGATAAGAAAAATAAGGTAATCATGCAAGTGCACCCGATTGGTTGTTACACAAAATTGAATTTTTTTGTTATTACCTAACGATGAATTTAGCGATACGACATGATGAAATTTAAGTAACAAATCAAAATAAATATTATATAATTTAAACTAATGAAACAATATAATTAAACTAACAATACAATGAATTATAACCATCAAAACAAGTTCTATGGTAATAACTTGACCATTTCTTGAGTCATACTAATTGAGAATCTTTTGGTAGGCGAACCGAACTCATGTTTGAGATAGTCTTTTTATTTTTTTTGTGGTTTTTGGACCTTCTAGATCACAATTAATTTTTTTTTTACTAAACTGAAAAACTAGGGGTGTTCATGGGTTCGGTTTGGATCGATTATTGATTAAAATTAAAATCAAATCAATCTAATCGTTTTTTTCAATTTCTAAAAGCAAACGAAAAAAATAACCATCGGTTTGGTTATTGTCGGTTTGGTTCAATTTTTTCTGTTTTTTTTAACTTACTAAATTTTTTAAGGACATACATATCTCGATAGACACAAACACTTAGTACATGAACTGTCACGCCCCGAGCCTGTACCCTGGAAGTGGCCAGCACTCGGAGACCATTGTTGGCCCCAAGCGAACCCTTGGCCTGGCTACTTAACTCAACACAATATAAGATCATAAAACAACTTAAATGATAAAATTTGGCCAAAATGACAACTTATGTCTCAAAATAGAAAATCTGCAAATACATAGCTAAGAGACTCAACTACTGTCTGACTATCTATGAAGCCTCTATAATACTGAGATGGACATTGGGACAGACCCCACAACATCCTAATAAAGAAAACTAGGAAAGCGAATAAACGAGTCCTCCGGAATGCAAGAAGGCTTACCATTGACTTTGGAGTGCTCAATTAGATCAACTGCGCGCTGGATGCTGATCCTGCTTACCTGCGTCTGCATCATAATAAGATGCAGGTCAACTGGCATTAGTACATTGAATGTATGAGTATGCGAGTTGGAAAGCTAAACAACAACTTAAGCTTGAAAAGAGTACAAAGGAACACTTACCTTGGCTCTGTTCAACTCATGAATAACTGAACTCAATATAAAGCAATAAGACACATGCAATATATATAAAGCTTGTAAAACAGTGTAGACAACTTAGTTCGTTAAAGATAAAGCAATAACAAACTCAACTTTACTTATATATAAAAGTAATATAACTTTAGGGGGAGATTCTTTAACCGACAACCACCACTATGAGCCCTAGTGGTGATACAACGTTTTACCTCACGTTGCCCAAGGACCATCCTATACCTTGCCGTGATATAGAACATTACTTAACTTAGTGGATCCACTAGCTTAACTTACATGATCATCTAAAAAGTATGACCCGTTAAATCCCATGTTGGCCACATGGTTCTTATGAAGATTTGAGTTAATATGAACTCGCGTCCCCAATTCGGTGCTCAATACTACTCCTAAGATATACTTTAGCTCATATGTGTTTTAAACATCTTTTTCTTTAGTTTAAGATAATTGCTCAAAGCTTAGCCCAAAGGCTCTCTTGGAATCAATGTTCCCTTTACTAAAAACTAGCCCAAAGGCTCTTTTGAAAATCATAGTTCCTTTCTTGCTCAAATGTGAAAACATTTATTAACTTCTTTGGGAATACTTAGTTCCCTAATAACTTTTGAGAAATGAACTCAACTCTCAACTCTTTACTCTTTACTTTACTTGAAGCTTAAGCCTTAAAACGAAGTTTAAATGTTTAATAAAGACTCTTGAAGCTTTAAGAAACTTTGCTTTGAATTGTTTCTTAACTTCTAGACTTGACTCTTAACTTCTTTGACTTTGACCTTAACTTTCCTTGAATTGGATTATGGATTCAAGGTTCATGATCTCATGTTTATGGATGATTTCATGATGTTTAGATGTACCTTAGAGTGTTGGAATCAACTAGAAAACGTAGGTACAACGCTTAGAAATTAGTACGAAAAGTTGGGAGAAAAATGAGGTGAACTGGCGTCTTTGGCTCTCTGAGAGGCATGGGGCGCCAGGCCCCAAACTTCAGAGAAGTCTGTGGGGCGCGTTGGCTGGCGCGGTGCCCCAGCCCCGTTGCCCAGGTTTTCTCGATTTTTCTTCTCCGTTTTTCATCTCTAAACCCTCAAATATTCCCTAGTTCTTTCCCCAAACACTTAGGATCAATTGTACCCTCAATACACAACCAATCTAACTTGAAAAACAGCCCGGAAACATGAATCAACTCAACCCCCAAGCATTAACAACTCAACCAACAAAAACTTAACAAATTTAAACAAAGTTCTTCAAGAACTCACTAACTTTTCATTCAATCAACAACCATTCTCTGAAAAGAAATAAGATGGGAGTGTGGGTGAACTAACCCATCACGAAAAGATCTCACATACCTTAATAGGGATCGCCCCCGACGAATTCCACTCCAAACGCTTGACGTTCTTGGCAAAATCTTGGCTTTTCTCCCTTTCTTTCTTCTTCTCTCTCTTCTCCAAGCCCTAAGCGTATTTCTCAATTCTCCAAACTGACTAAGTCATGTTTTTACCCCAATAAATCCCTAAAAACGAATTAGGAAAATAATTAGAGAAAAGACTACTTTGCCTTCCTTAAATCCGGATTGGGACTTTCCTCAATCCAACAGCCCAACTTCCGAAAGGCATATCTCACTCATACGATGTCAAAATAGTGTAAACTCAGCGGTGTTGGAAAGATCTTCCCAAGGGCTTTCCAACCATATCAAGAACTACTCCTAACTCATCCTGAGTGAGGAGTTATGGTCGTTTGAAAATGACCAAAACTCACTTTCTTAACTTAGACAAAAATTTCCAGATTTCCACATTCTTTCCAAAAATGATTATTTTCAAATTTTAAACTCTTTCTAGTCGTTTTTAGATGCGAGATGTTACATGAACAATCCACAAGAAAGGTTCAATTAAGCAATATTAAAGTTATTATTACATGAAAAAATTAAAGTGATTCAATTAAGAGAAAGTGTGACTATCTTATGTGAGGTAGGGTAGGTAAAGACTAAAGTAATGAATTTTGATGGAATTGGACTTAAGATTGTAATAGTTGGGCTAAATTTTAAGTGTTGAACTTGAGAAAATGGTTAAGTTAAAGACTTAAGTTAATTAAAATTTAACAAAAATATTTATATTTTTTATGAATAATATATAAATAATTATAAAATATATATATCTAATTTATCGGTTCGGGCTGGTTATTTTAGCAATTGTTTTTTAGTAAAACCAAAACCAAATCAAATAATATCAGTTTTCAAAATTTAAAACCAAACCTAACCAAATAAAATCAGATATCATTTTTTTTAATCGGTTTGGTTCGAATTACGATTCGATTTGATTTTTTAACGATAACCATGAACAACCCTATGAAAAACTTATGAGAAAATGTTGAAGTATAGTCTAAAATTTTGTATATGATTTCAAATGTTAGATGACAGTTTTAAGTTTGTCTATAAACTTAGGTTAATATATGAGCAAACATCCAACATGAATCTAATGTTATTTGAAAGATATTTTTCATTCTTGATTAGTCTGATTAATAAATTTCGAATATTGAATGATTAAATCGAATACTAATATAGACACCCCACCCCTCACTCCTCCCTCCCACCCACGCCCTTCTTGATCATAAATCAGGTCAGCAAAAACATTCTTGATTGCGAAATTCATGCAGAAGATTTGTTATTAGAAAAGGGAACACAAGAGACTAACAACTTTCTAAAGCCATTTTTGTTGACTGGCTATGACCTTGTTATAAATATGAGTTTAAGTTATATATATCATCGAAAATTTTTATATCATTTGATCAATTTTACCCAAATTAATAGTTATTTCATTTTTGAGATTATAAATTTTAAAAGATTCCCTTAATAAATATCTTTTAGAATATTTTTTAACAAGCACTGACGATATATATAATTTAAACGTCATAAATATATGAATGGCATGAATGGTCGGTGTTCATTAATTAGTATGGAAAATAAGAAGATTTGGAACAAACAAAGTCAACAAATATCTAATAAGACAATTAAGAAATATTGAAACAAATCTTTTATATTTCTCTCTCTTTGAAATATCAATGTCATGTTCAATATTTGGACCTATTATTTTCTCCGTTTTAAAATAAATGTCATTTTATATAAAACGAATTATTATCTCAAGGGTCATCGACCGGTTAAGTCGATAGGAAACTTACGTGATTCATTTTATATATTAGGTATATATGTTTTTATTCAAGGTTTCACACCTGTTACTTTATTAACTCGAAATGAAATTATATCAAACACCAAGAAAATGAAGTCAAAGATTGTACAATTTTATATGTTATTTTCCTAATTTTGGTATTATAATAATTTTCACGTGCCAAGTAAATCTAGTCACCAATTTATTCACATTATTTATCTATTCGACAATAGGAATAACATATATTCTTTTCTTTTTGTCCATTTTGACGATGTACACGTTTCTGTTGTTGTTGTTGTTTTTTTTTTTTTCTATTTGGAAACATTAATTTAGATTGATAGGCTTCTATTTAATCTTTTTCTAATTTAGAAATTAACCATCCCTACAAAACAAATGACTCCAAAACAAATAAAAAGATGTCTAGCACGCACTCACGAAGGAATTCCAGTAATACAGACTATAATGATGAAAAGTTGGGATGACGTTAAGTTCGTGAATTAATAAAAGGAATTGTTGTTGTTTTGCTACAAGTAAATATTTCCATCTGTTTTAATATGTTTGATTAGTTTGTCATAACATTTAAGAAAAACTGAAAATGTATGCTTTAAAAATATCATTATATTTGTATAATTATAAGATTTTGAAATCTACTGTCTTAAATATGTCATAACATTAAGGGTATATAAAGATTTTTATTTAAAAATAAAATAAAAAGTTTAAAGTTAATTATTTTCAAACATAAAATATTTTGTAATTTTTTTTTGCAACTGATTAGTTAATAAGAAAATAATGCAAATTATTGGAAGGGTGGAAATACCATATATATATTAGAAGAAAAAAATGACAAAAAAAAAAAGAAAGAAGAAGTTTGATTTGCATTTTAGATTCATTGTTGATATCTGGCTAATAATAAATATATAGAAATAACAAGTGACAAATAAATATATAACAACAAAAGTGTTTACATCAAAATACATATTTTTTTAAAAAAGCGTGACTCACTAATATATAGAATCTTCAATTATTTTATTTCAATATGTCCATATTACAGACAAAACTTGAAATCTGAACAGATTTATTACGCCGATTATTTTTTTTTATAAAATAAAAGGAGGGACTTTTTTATACAACTTTTGTCAAAGTGATATATTTTTATGAGCCATTGATAACGAAGAGAATATAAAAAACTATTACCATTACTCAATAGATTTTGGGGTTTCAATATAAATTTTGAACATTAAATAAACAAAACAAATAAGAATAAAGAGCTTAGGTTCGTAATCAAAAATCTTATGTTTGAGTCTTAGATATAAAGTTGTCTTTATTAGAAAACACCTTTGCCTCTAATATAAAATTTTAATGCAAGAATTCAGATTTAATCAGAAAATACGAAAAAATCTTAATAGGGAAACAAAAGGACTTGATGATTGAGAGAATTTATTATTTCAGTTAATCGATTATCTGAAATACTTTCATTTTATTAATGAGTATTCGATTCCCCACCTTATTGTAATCCTTTCTCCTATTTTTTTATTTTTCATCCGGTGTCAGGTATCCACATAGGAGCTTGAGTCCATATTCGCGCTGGAAAGTCCCACATTGAAAAATAAAACGCTCCCTAATAAAGACAACTTTGTACTCAGTCCTCTCCGATTTCTCCTTCTCCAAAATACCCTTTTTAATATATAAATAAAAACAAATAATAGAAAAAAAAGGACTTGGTGATCCAAGTAAGAAGTAGTCAATAATATATTTATATATTGATGTCCCAATGTCCTACTAGATAGCACATTACATTTGACTTGCTTACAAATCTTTTCCTTCCTCTTTCCTTCCCTTTATTTCTCACTCACTTTTCTTTTCAACCACTTTCTCTCTTCTCTTGACAAAAACAAATGCTCTTTTTTCTAATCTCATAATTTATTATAACAATACTATGGGCAAAGCATCCAAATGGTTCAAAGCACTTCTTGGCTTCAAGAAAAATGACTCTTCTTCTTCTACTTCTTCCACTAATAAGAAGAAGTGGAGTGATGTTAAATCCTACAAAGATAAAGATTTTCAACACCACCACCAACACCATGACAAATCACACTACGTGAATAGTCGTGCTGGAGTGGACCCCACAATATGTGAAGTCCACTCCAGTTTGACGACTAGTAGTGTGATTCGTACAACAACGTCCGTGACGCCGTGGAGTGGTGAGGAGTGGGCTGCCGTTGTTATACAATCACATTTCCGAGCTTATTTGGTTAGTTATATTATACGTACTCTCTTTCTGTTTTATTTTATGTGAAAGTATTTACTCGCACGAAAAAAATAATTTGAGAATTTTGAATTGTGTTTAGTATGAGTTTTCCGGAAAAATAAGTTATTTTATGGCAAACAAACATTAAAAAATGTATTAGAAGGGAAAACATGAATTTTGTTTTCCCTGGTTTTTTCTTCTATAGTTCATCAAAATAGTTTCTAATTTTAGAGAATGTTAAATAGTGAGAGACAAACATGTTTTATCTATAAAATTAACCAATTTCACTTAGTACGAAAATTTAAGTAATATATATTTTTAAAGAATTATTATCCTAAATATGTTGCAAAATTTATGTGCGCGTGGTTAATTATAATTTTTTTCTAAACTTGTAAACTTAAATATATTACATATAATATTTGTGTATAGCTATAAAAGTTTCACACTAAGGTAATATACAAATGTTTCAACCTTTTTTTAATGAACTAACAAAAAGATAGTATCAAATAAATTGAAACAAAACAATAATGTTTTTACAATTAGAAGATTTAACACAATGAAATATAATGAAAACCAAGAAGGGAGAGATAATCAGAGCTAATAAGGGTTGGAATTTTTTTTTGGGGGGGAGGGGGTAGGGGTGGACGGGAAAAGAAACGATTCCCAATATATACTCTAGTTGAGAAATTGAGCCACCCTGGCCTTTTTTTTCAATACAAAGTTACGTTGAATAAAGAATGAGATATACTCTATATTATACTAGGATCATATGATATCTGTGAAATTAGGGTTCAAATTTAGAAAAAAGGAAAAAAAACTAAAACAAACAAATTAGCTAGATGGTTTTCTTCTCCTCTGCTTAAGTTTTGATTAGTTGAGTTACTTGTGATGTTTAGTGGGAGCATGTCCGATAAAATAGTTGAGTTGCACACAAATTGATTGCCAATCAATGCAAATTTATATGTACTTTTTTAAAACATTTTTTTTTTGGAATGCATGGGTTGTTGAGGTCGGCAGGGGGGTGGGTGGGTGGTTAGCACATGCATGGTCAAATGTATACAGAAAAAAGGAAAGTAGACTATTTTGGACCGGGTGAGGACCAGATTGTCTAAAACTAGAAAAAATTGTGGTCCTAAGTGTACTTTAAAATTCTATGAAGTTTGTCTATACATTCACACTATGAGTAAGTTCAACATCACAATTTATTTACTTTTTAAAATTCACAAACTCTAGTTCTTGTATTCGTCTCTGCATCATTTGGTTGCAAAAAATCGAATGACACTTGATCATACACTCGTACTAATTTTCCATTTTGTGTTTAAATTTGAAGTCAAGGAGAGCTTTACGCGCATTGAAGGGACTTGTGAAGCTTCAAGCCCTAGTAAGAGGACACATTGTAAGGAAACAAACCGCGGATATGCTAAGGCGTATGCAAGCGTTGATAAGGGCTCAATCAAGAGCTCGTTTAGGACGATCTATGATTTTTGAATCACCTCCTTTTAGCGCGAAGTCTACTCAATTTATTCATCATGTAAGTAACACATCATCTTCCTCATTTCATTTTACATTTTATATATGATGATGTTTGACTGATCATGTCAGTTCATTTTGAATCTTGATATATAGGGTCCTACAACTCCTGATAAATTCGAGCAAATTATTCGTGCAAGGAGCATGAAAAATGATCAAATGTTTATGCTCAAGGTATGAATGACCCTAAAGTACTAGAGGATAAAATTAAGATATTTCGTATAGCAGAAAGGTAAATTTGTACATTTCCCCCCTTATATCTATCTAACATATAGTTTGTATTAATGTAGAGGAATTCTTCAAACCATATAGGCAATGCCAATGCCAAACAGAGGAATTTATTTCATTCTTCAGAATTTAGCTTAAATTCAGAGCAATTCTGTTTTAGCTATGATGAAACATGTTACTCCTCTATTGATAATAGCCCACAACTTCACTCAACAGCATCATCGAAATGTACTCGTTCGAGGACAGGACCATTTACGCCAACAAAGAGTAGTACACGAAGCTACACGAGTGATGAATACTCGAATAATCATCCAAATTACATGTCTTACACCGAGGCAGCTAAGGCAAAAACGCGATCTATGAGTGCACCAAGACTAAGGTCTCAGTATGATAAGAGTAACTCAAGAAGTAACATGCAAAAGGGTTCTAATTGTTATGCCAATTTCACTAGCAAAGGTGTTTGTTCGGGTTCTAATAGACTAGATAAGATTGGAGTGCCTGTTAGTGGCGATCTGGATGAATTTGGACGCGGTTTTTGTCACATATATTGAGATGATTCAAGTTCTAAGTTATGTCCTGAACGCTTGAACCTGCATTTTTCGTTTGTATTAGAAATATAATTACTAAACTTATGTGAATCATTTTGTATTTGGTTCCAATTTAACTTTAAAAGATGTAATCTCTTAGTTAACTACATCATGTTCTATTTACTTTTATTGGCATGATTAAGACTCTTCTTAAGAAGATTAGACTAGGGTGTGTGAAGCTACATGATATGAAGGGAGTTTAATTGAATAAAAATTATATAGTGCATTTAGGTACAAAACTTTTCCTATGCAAATTTATAAAAATATAAATAGGAGAAATTAATTGAAACACAATGTAAAATAAAAAGAGTTTAAATGGGACAAAGGAGGGATAAAAGCAAGAAAAAAAAAGGGCCCAAATCTAACAAAATCCAAAGAAGAATTTTGATCAAGGAGATGTGTTACATCACCTCTCTCGATATACAAGGCTAGTTAAATACACTAACACAAGGGAAACTCTTTGTATATGAGTGAAGATACTTCGAAAATTACTTTAGATTATAAGTTTGAATCTCAATTACGATATTAACTTCATTTGTTTTTGAATTTTCTTGTTAGAATTCTTGCCTCCGTCTAGTTAAAGCATTAGAAGACTTGTAGTATGGTTGTCAACTCATTCATGGCTTTTTATCCCTTTTCACAATTAGTACTTTCGTATGGTTTGAAATTTTGAATTTCTAGTACAACTTACATCTCAATAGTCAATGCATGTGTGTGCCTAGAAGGGAAAGAAACTAAGGTATTTAGTCTTTATTTACGAGTTTAAGTCTTATGCATTAATAATATGTAATTTATAAAGTGATTACAAGTAGGGGTGTACAAAACTGATCTGAAAACCGAATCAAACCGCAAATCGAGAAAAAAAACTCGACTAGTGGTTGGTTTGACTTGGTTTGGTATTGGAAAAAAAAAACCCGACTATATTTGGTTGGTTTGGTTTTAACTAAAAAAAACCAACCCGAGACCAAACCAACCCGACATTACATATATAATTTTAAAATTTTATTTTATACATAAAAATATTTACTTTGATATAATTTTTAAATATTTCTTATGTTTTTTCATAGTTTTTATCTTTTAATATATTATTATTTCAAGTTTGAAACTTAGAATTCTAAATGGTTCAATAAAGATTATAGTCCACAGATATTGGTAATTATGATAAAGCTTAAATCAAAATTAAATTAATACTAAAGCAAAAAAAATAATCAATTCAACAATAAGAATGACAATAATATTGAATATTTGTTCTATGGTTTTACATTGGTTTATTCAAATACATAATCTAATTTTAATTTCCTTTAATATTTAGTCATGTAACTAATACTTATTAAACTTATTTTAGCATGATTTAGTACTTTTAAATTATGATTATTTTCATTATGACTTGTTAATTTGCAATATTTGTTTTACGCGATTTAATTATTATTATTTTTTGTTGGATATTATAGTATCATTACTCATATAATATTTTGTGTTATTTTCTTAAGAAACACCTTAGATGGTTGTATTTTGGTAGGACTAAAGAAAGATTTGAAGTACAAGTAAATTATATGTTTGCATGAATACTTTTTCGGAAAAAATCCGAAAAAACCCGAAAAAATCTAAAGTTGAAAAACCCGAGTTTTATTGGTTTGGTTTGGTTTATAGATTTAAAAATCTGACACAAATAGTTTGGTTTGATATTTGAAAAACCCGAACCAACCCGGCCATGTACACCCCTAATTACAAGTAAGTTTTTATGACAAATATTAAGTAATAACATGATAAATACAAAAAGGAACATGTTATAATCAGCTAAACTACGCTACAAAAATATTTATATATTAATGTATATAACTTAAATCTTTCTTTATACATACATAAGTCTAGCTAGTTGCATGGAAAAAGATAACATTCCACATAATAAATACTAAAGTTTTTCTTCCCAATTGTAGACCCCAATGTCCATTAATTTGACTTATAATAACAATCCAAATTAATGGAAAAGATCTAATAGTGGCTGATCAATAGACAAACATATAAATGTAGTAGTTCTGGCAGTTGGAATTTACAATAATAACATAGCTTAATATAATTTCATAAGTGAAATCTGAGAAAAAAAAATTGTATATAAAGATCTTATTCCTATCTAATTGAGAAGTAGAAAAGTAGAAACAAAATTGTTTTTACTACTCTCTCTATCCCTAATTACTTGTTCACTTTTCCTTTTTTAGCTGTCTCTAATTACTTGTCCATTTTGACAAATCAATAAATGACAAAAAAAATTTACCTATTATACCCTCAATTAATTACTTTAGAAAAGGTAGAACTTCTCGAAAATATTAAGTTTTTAATTCATCCACTTTATAATTAATAGGGGTAAAATAATAAATTTACTATGTCAATCATTGTTTTCTTAACAGGTATGTTTTACAATGTTTTCTTTATTATTTGCGATGCATGTGTTCATTACTTATGTTTTTCTCTTTTAAAATCTACTTTGATATGTGTTATTTGAGTTGAGGGTCTTTTGAAAACAAACTATCTACCTCCACGAGGTAGAAGTAAGATATGTGTATCCTCTACTCTCTCCAGACCTATAGACGGAGCCCAATGGCGTAGCTCCAGCCACCCTAGGGTGTCCAATTCGTCAGAAAATTACTTACGTTGTATAAATATGTCAAATTCTACATTTAAAGGATATATATATTTAAAGTTAGACACCCTTGACAAAAGATATGCCTTTGGCACAGTGGTAATGAGTGTTCGTTTGAATAAAGGAGTTTTGGTTTCAAACTCCAAATAGCACAATTTTTTTTTATATATTTTGATAGCCACACACCATTATTTTTAGACACCCTTAATAAAATTTCTGGACAAAAGGAGTAAGAAGTCAAATTATATCAAACAAAATGTAGTTTGAGTATTGTTAATATTGTGATCATGCAAAAAGTAACAAGCAGGTTTCGTGGTGTAGTTGGTTATCACGTCAGTCTAACACACTGAAGGTCTCCGGTTCGAGCCCGGGCGAAGCCATTTCCTCTTTAAATCTTTTGGCAGATATCCGGACCGATGAAACGTTACTGCTTTATTGATATCGGGTTATTGGTTTGATAGTTTGTCCAATTTTCTTAAAGATTTAATCGATGACCCGTATAAACTTAATGAAAATTATATTTTTAACCCTAGAGGCAAATCTCAACCTTGAATGTTATACTACTAAATTGTAGGTTGATTCTGTTGAATGTTGTTTATCGATTGGTTTGATTCAATTTTAAAGTTTTTCGTTATTAAGTTTTCTTTTTCTTTTTTTCGTAGAAGACTCTGGAGAAGGTGGTTCTAAAATAGGAATATCTTTTTAGGTCCAACATAGAAAGGCCAATGATAAAATCGGGGATCATTTGCACTTTTGCCCCTATTTTATGTTGGTCTTTAATTTATGTCGTCCCTTATATTAAATAATTTTGTCACATAGTACGAACTTATATTTTTATATCATAATATTCAACAAATAATGCTCATATATGACTTTAATTTCTAAAGAACTTATGTCTCCTTAACCACAAATTCAATTGTTGAATGACAAAAATTAAAAATCAGTCTATTTAAAGGGCGAAAAAAATGCAATTTTATGATAAAATCTACTTATATAATTCTTTGTTTTATACTTCACAATTTATTAAAATTTTCCATTTTTTAAAATAAAATTCACTTTTTTTTGTCTCAACTGAAATAACTACCTTAATTTTTGTGTTATGTCCTTAATGTTAGGGAAATTTTTGCTTATCCATTCATTTTAAGAAATTGGTTCCTAGCCACTAAAAAAGAAGAATAAATCAACTAATTTTCATTAGTACATAATTAATTCTATGGACTTTTTTTTTCCATTATAACTTTGGGGATTAGAGATTCATTCATATGTAAATTATATTAATGATCTCAAATCTCAATTCCCAAAATTGAAATTTCAAAATAAACTAATAAAAAAAATTTAAACAAAATGTCAAGTTTTGGAACCCAAACAAAATGCAAAGCATGTGATAAAACTGTGTATGCTGCAGAAGTGATTTCTGCTGGTGGTGTTAATTATCATAATACTTGTTTCAGATGTAGCCATTGCAATGGAAGACTTGCTGTAAGTTTTTTAAAAAAATTATTTCATTAATTTTTTGAACAAATTTGATCGATCGATTCGACTGATATGATGAATGAAATGATAGTTTGTGTTTTAGTTAGTTAGGACATTAAGGTCTTGCTTTTAAACGAATCGGATCAATCGATCGATTAGATTGATATGAGAGATGGAATGGTAATTTTTATGTTATAGTTAGTTAGGACATTATCTCCTGTAATTTTATGAATTTTTTGAAGACTATCGATTAATTCGACTAATATGGTAGTTTTTGTTATAGTTAGTTAGGAAATTATCTCTTTTATTTTATATTTTATATTTTTTTGAAGACTTCTTTTATGAACGAATTGGATTGATCGACTCGATTGATATGATAGATGAAATGATAGTTTGTGTTATAGTTAGTTAGTACATTATCTTCCTTATTTCATGATTATTATTTTTTGTAGACTCATTTTTGAACGAATTGGATCAATTTAGCTGATATGATGAATGAAATGATACCTTGTATTATATTTAGTTAAAACATTATCTCCTTTATTTATGATTGTTTTTGAAGATTCGTTTTTTAACAAATCGAATTGATCGACTCGAATAGAAATTATCTAAACAAAATGTATCGCTATGATGGTAATCAATAACACCCCTTTATGATGTGACCCTTCCCTTCAACCTGATGTGATTGAAAATACTTTGTGCATCATACTGTTATTATCGTATATTTTTATTTGATTTTTTCGTTCAAATTTATATAATATAGTTGAGCAACTATTCTTGCTTGGATGGAACATTATTTTGCAAGCCACATTTTGAACAGCTCCTCAAGGAGAAAGGAAGTGGTGCTTTGAAGTCTTCCTCACGTTAGTTTTTCTAAATTTTGTTCAATTAATTAATTAACATAAATTTGTTTATTAATTTTTAAATCTAATTATTTATTTCTTATATCAAATGTGCAGTTGGGAGGAACAATGATCTGGTATGTATCTTATGCCAACTTTAATTATCGAGCTCCTTTTAAATATTCTATTCAGTTTAGTTTACATGATATAGTTAAAAATGACACGTAATTTATGAAAAATAAAAAGCTTTTAAAAATTGTGGAGACGTAATCTTAAACATGCTTATAATTTTGACACTTATGGTCTTAAACATATCATGTAACTATAACGCTTCTCATTAAAAGTAAGATCAGGAATTTAAAGTTCATTATTTTTAAATATATGTCGTTCTTTTTTTAATTGATTAATAAGGAAATAATGTCACATAAATTGAAATATATTTGCAAATCTAGCCTTTTAACTCTATATTGATATTAAAAATCCAATAAATATATAGAAATATTTGTATGTAAACCAATCATTATTATGTATATATTAATTCTAGGTAGGAACTAATAAATTTTAATTTCTGAATCCGTCTCCGTTGATGCTCTTGAATGTTTTTACTTTATGAATTAATTGGAGATGATAATTGTTGTAATAAATCAACAATATTTTAACTTATATCGCTTTCATGTTTTTATTTGTTAAAATGATTAATTTGTTACTAATTATATATATCATATTTTGAATATTTTTGTGATTACAGAACAGAAGCCCTAGCAAATTGTCCTCTCTATTTTCTGGCACTCAGGAAAAATGTGCATCATGCAAGAAAACTGTGTACCCATTGGAAAAGGTAAGAATTCTTTTTTCGAGTCTCGAAAATGAAAAACTTTTTAGTAGGACGCGCTTAAATTCTTTAGTAAGCTTATTCACGCGAAACTGAAATAATCAGGCATGTGAATTTTCAATATCAAATAATTTAACAAAAAAAAAAGTATTTAGTTATGTTGTGGTATGTTCTAAAACTAATTAAGCTTAACTAATAATTATTCTGGTTGTTGGACCTAGACCTCCTCAACCAATATATTTCATTCAGGTGGATATAATATAGCTTAATATTGAGAGATTATTTCTTTCAATTAAAGGGGAAGAGATACCTAAATACTACTCGAACTCTTTAAAAATGCCAATACATGCACATCGAATCTTTCAAAAATAGTAGTATATATTTTTTAATAATCCAACATGAGCGTGCAAATATTTTTGAAAAGTACTAGCAACTTATATTGATTTTGTCATCTTTACAACATCTAATTAAGATTTTAATCATAATTTATATATGAGAAATATGACAAATATACCCCCGAACTATCGTAAATGGTATGCAGATACCCTCCGTCATACTTTTGGGACATTGGTGCCCTTGCCGTCCAAAAACTAGAGCATATATACTAACAGACATACACGTGTCATAATCTTATATCCACCGACCTGACATTTATTAAATGTTAGATCGACGGATAAGATTGTGCCACGTGTCCCTATTTAGTCTTCTGTTAGTGTGAAAGACATATATGCTCTAGTTTTTGGATGGCAGGGACATCAATGTCCCAAAAGTATAATAAAGGGTATATGCATATCATTTACGCTAGTTCGGAGATATATTTGTCCTTTTTCCCTATATATATATATATATATATGATTGATTGATAAAACCAGGTGACAGTAGATGGAGAATTTTACCATCAATCATGCTTCAAATGTGCACATGGTGGATGCAAACTTACAACATCATCATATGCAGCATTAGATGGACTTGTTTATTGCAAGCCTCATTTTTCTCAATTGTTCAAAGAAAAAGGTTCCTATAATCATCTTACAACAGCTACAAATAAAAAAAATCATAGTGTTGATGAACAAGAAGAAGGTTCAACAACTACTACTACTACTGATGTTGATGAGCCACCACAGCCTCCTGTTGAAGAGACTCAAGATTAGTCCTTGACTTTTCGATACAAATCCATATTTAATCAGACCCAAAATGGACAAAAATATATATAGTTAATATTATATTATTGTCAATGAGATTAATCATATTCTTGATGAGAGAATATGGTATGGTAAAGTGATGATTAATTGGTTTTCTTAATTATTTGTTTCTTCATTTGAAATTTTTGTAAAAGCCTAGTAAGGCATCATATATATTTGCAATGTTTTTTTCCTCAATTTTGCTTTAATAAGAAATTAACACATTGTTCTCTTACTATTTTCCTCCTTCTTCTTTTTTTGGTTTAATCATATGGCATGATTAATTCAAATTCAGGTCAAATACTGATAGGCCCATAACACACTAAAGATGTAAGTAGAGTACTTGATATATAGTGAGTTTTGAGGGTCAAGTTATAAGAAATTGAATTGAGAGGAGACTCACGATCCTGACGAGAATGACATTCGCAGGTGAAGGCGCTACTATGCTCCTTAATGAATTGAATGGTCCTTCGACCTTCGTTTGACTTCATGGGCCAACATAGATCTCGTGAGACCAGGCCTCCTATTGAAAGGTTCTTAATTCTCAAAACTTGAACTTGACATCGCTAGTCAAATAAGGAATTGGATTGAGAGGAGAGTCACAATCCATGCCAACATGAGTGATGATATGCCCTTAAATCGAATGGTCCTTCGACCTTCGTTTGATTCCATTGACCAACATAAATCTCGTGAGACTCGCCGTCCTATTGAAAGTTCTTCATTTTTCTGAATTTAAACCTACCGACATTACTAATCAAAATAAGGAATTGAACCGAAATAAGAGTCACAGTCCTACCAACAACGGTGTCGGGCTAGGGTGTCGCCTATGTCGTTGATAATGAATCCAAAGGTCCTTCAACCTTCATTTGAGTCTGACGGTCGATATAAATTTCGTGAAATCCATTCTCCTACTATAAGATTCTGAATTCTCAAAACTCAAATCTGACACCACTAATCAAATATTTATAGATATTTAGTGAATTTCTTACTATACATTACACGATATGCACAAAAGTTAATGAGTTCCTGCGAACCACGAAGAGATTTAAAACCACATTATACAACATCACGTGCTAATCACGTGACACCCCCGTTACCCCTACACCACCAATTGTAAAACTCTCACCATCTCAATTTCAAATAACTCAAGAGAGGATAAATTGGGATTTTGAGGTGCAGTGCAAAGAGACCCCATATATAAATTTTTCAATGCTATTCAATATTATCTGATGAAATTCACTTTGTTTTTTCAAGAATGAACAACCTTAGCCTTGACAAAACCTCAACACCCAACCCCTTCTTGTCAATTTCATCTCTACACCATTCAAGAATCTCAAAATCCCTTTGTTTACCCAGAAAAGTTCTTGTTTTTGCTGATAAAAATGATAATTCAACCTCAATAACTAGTGGGTTTTTGTCAAAAACTCATTTTTCCTCCAAAAAAGTTACTGTTTTTGCTGATAAAGATGACAATTCAAGTTCAATAGCAAGTGGGGTTTTGTCAAGAACTAATTTTTACCCCAAAAAAGTTGCTGTTTTTGCCTCTAAAGATGATAATTTAAGCTCAATAACAAGTGGGGTTTTGTCAAGAACTGTTTTTTTCTCCAGAAAGACTAAGAAATTTGCTGTTTTTGCTTCTAAAGATGATAGGAATAGTAATAAGCTTGACCAGTGGGACCAAATGGAACTCAAGTTTGGCAGATTAATTGGTGAAGACCCAAAATTAACCTTAGCTAAGGTTTATTTCTCTCATTTAAACTTGCACTAATACGTTCATTGTTTTTTTTTCCTTATTTATTCAGAAAATTATGTTCTTAATTGGTTTTTAAATTTTTCTTTGCTTAGTTAAGAAATTAGTTACTCACTCTGTTCCAATTTATGTGAAATTGCATGGCTATAACATGTCATATCATTTGTATGACTATAGAAAGCTTGTCATTATTGATTTCAAATATAGAAATCTGTCCGTCGTTTGATAAAGAAATAGTGTCAATTAACTTGTGAGTGAGGGGATATGCAGGATTCATATTGCTGACATACAGTTGGTAGTGTATAGTTGAGAGACGTTTTGAATGATTGCAAAATTGAATTTTGAGGAGTTCAGTGGCTTTTCTATGTGTGTGTTGAGAGTGGGGAATTTTATCCCCTCTAAAGTTTTAAACTTTGATTTTGTTTACCAACACAATGAGGATTCTAGAGGAAAAGAGAACTACACCTGCATCTAGAATTGAGACATAGTTGGTAGTATCAATAGTCAAGAGATTTTTCGAAACAACGCAATTTCAATTTGAGTTTTACGATTTATATAGCGGTCGCGAAGACTAGTTTAGGATTATGACATAGTTGATAGTATAGATAGTTAAGAAATTTTTTGAATTAATACAATTCGAATTTGAGTTGTATGATCCGACACGAAAACTAGTTTAGGATTGAGACATGGTTGATAGTATAGATAAAAGAAACTTTCCGAAATCAATGCAATTCAAATTTGAGGAGTTGAGTGATTTTCCTCCCTGTTGGTGAGAATGGAGAGTTCTAGCCCTCGAAAGTTTTATACTTTGCTTTGGTTAACAGCAAAATGAGGGTTATTAAAGGGGAAAAAAAATCAATCCTGCATCTGGAATTGTACAATCATTATATTTTAAGTTGATATCTGCTAACATGTTATCAGTTTATTAGTATTGACTTTATGTGTAACTTCAATTTTTTAAAATTTCAGTCTTTCGTGCCAAAGTTAAACGTCCCTGCTTTACTATTGTATGTTCCTATTTGCTAATTGCTTATAGTTATTTGCCATTGAAGAGGAGAAAAAGGTTAATAGTAATTTGAAAGAAGTTCTTAGATTGGTTCCTGTATGTCCTTGCAAAACTTCTGTTGGTTCAATGCTGTATGCATCTGTCTATTTCTGATTGTGATTCTTGATTTCATAGATAATTAGTAGGAAAACAAACCCAGAGACATCTTATCTTGAAATTGAAGAGTCATTTGACCAGAAGAAGGGAAAAACGTCCGGTGAAATTGTGGAGGTTCCGTTTGATGCATCCAAGCAAAAGAAATCTCTCAATTCATCAAATGGATTAAATTTGGTTCGTCCTGTGCCCAAGAAGGGTGTTAAGTTCGAGGTTGATGAAAAACCGCCAAAATCTGAGGGTTATAAACAAAGCCAACCAATTTCAAAACCTGAAGTAAGTAGAAAAAGTAGTGTTCCAAATGTCATATTGCGAAAACCAAGTTTGTATTCTGAGGAGGATGAATCATCAAAATTCAAAATTAAGCCAAACTTGACACTGAAAATGGGCAAAGAACTGAAACCTGAGAAGTTTAGTGATGTTACATTGTTGAAGAAGCCAGAACCAATGAGGATCAGCTCCGACGATAGTGAAAAGAATGGACAATCAAGTGATAAGTCTAGTGATGCTACATTGTTGAAGAAGCCGGAGCCAATGAGAATCAACTCTGGCAATAGTGAAAAAAATGGACAATCAAGCGATGTCTTGCCTGTATCTAGTGATGACTCCGTAGATGCTAGTCTTACAGAGGTGTATGCATCAACTAGCGAACCCAAAAACAGCTTGCTTCTAAATAAGCCAGAGCCTAGTAATTTAAATCTAAAGATAGATCCAAATCAAGAATCTGCCGAGGCTCAGCATCCTAGTATTTCGGATGAAAGTACTAACTCTTCTTCTGAGCTTATAAGTATGGCAGAGAATAAACTCCTCCAACCATTACAATCTAGCAGAAGCAATCCTCTTGAGAAGCAAGGCTTTGGTACAGGTAACAAGATTCTGTTCTTGACAGATAGTCATCTGAGTGGTAATTTAGCATCTTAATCAGCGTACTTGGTTGTTTTTCAAGGATTCCAGCAGACTGATACACAGCCTGCTGAGAGAAGTTCTGATTCCAATACACCCTTTGAGACTGGACCCATGGAATCTTTGGATGCTGCTCTTCTTGGAAAACCGAAAAGGTACTTGTGGACGTTGTTTTGCCCTTGTATACTTTGCTGTTATTTTGTTCTTGATTAATAACTTGTGCTACTATAGATTAGACCAATCTAAAAAGGAAGCATCAAGTGTTAGTCAGGAGGATATGCGTCCTGTCAAATCTGAGGGCTATGGAAATGCTTCAGAGATTGAAAACTTCCTGGCAAAATCATCCATTAAGGTAGATTAATTTTTTCCTTTTTCAGCATCCGTTCCTTAACTAGGACGAATGTATTGATGATGAATACTGAGTGCTGCAATCTCGTAGGAACATGAAGATAATGACTGGGTAAGAGCTGAAGAGCTTGTTAAGAGTGGAGGAAGAGAGGATGTTGAACTAGTCAGCTGTAGCACCAGAGGCTTTGTTGTAAGTCTACTTACTACCGCAACTCATCATATTACTTTATTTTTGTTTTTGAAGGTGCACATCTGCTCTCAACTTATTTCTTACGGATACTCTCAACGTCTTTTTACAGGTATCCTTTGGTTCCTTGATAGGATTTTTGCCATATCGCAATCTTGCAGCCAGGTGGAAATTCTTAGCTTTTGAATCTTGGTTGAGGCAAAAAGGCTTGGATCCATCCCAGTACAAGCAAGGTCTGGGGATCGTTGGAGGCTATGATGGTTTTGGCAAGGCAGCTTCTCCTGAGGCAGGAGTAGATCCGCAAATTGCTAAAAATGCCGATGAGGAGATCTCGCCAGATATGAAACTTGAAGATCTTCTCAGGATTTATGACCAAGAGAAACTCAAGTTCTTATCATCATTTGTTGGTCTGGTGAGGAGGGCTTCGTTATTTAATCTCAATCTTAGAACTTTGAGAAAGACCATAATTTGTGATCTGTGTCATGTAGAGGATCAGAGTAAGTGTGGTGTTGGCTGACAGATATTCCAGAAGGCTAATATTCTCGATAAAGGCAAAAGAAAAGGAAGAATTGGTCGAGAAGAAGAGGAGCCTTATGGTAAGAAAATTACATTCTCTAAAGCTTGCAATTTTTTTTGCTTAATCTTTATCAAACTGACCATCTCACAAACATCCTAGCTTCTATGGAATTTGGTATTTGGTTTTCTATGTTAAACTGATCATGAATATTGTAACTGACTGCAAGATATCCAACCTAACTTCTTTCTCCTTGTTTTATATTGTTCAGAAAAGATATCTAGTAAATAGATAGGAACCTTTGTAGAAGGACATAAGCTTGGTCTCACTGTTGATAAGATAATAGAGGGATGACAACAACAAGTTTCTTAGTTAATACTTTGTCATTCTCTTCAACATTTCTGTTTGCCTTCATACATACGACCAGTTTCCTTCTTTCCCATCTCCTTATGCATTGCCTAGTCTGTTAACAGAAAGAGATGTTTACTGATGAAAGGCTAGTTTTTTTTTTTTCTCTTGTAAATTAGCTTAGAGCAATTCCAGAAAATAGCAATTAGGTATTGGTTGAACAAATGTACATGTTATGCTAGAGCTTTCTCCATAAAAACAAAAGTAGTAATATATATGTTGATCGGATGCATGTTACTTGATTGGAAATATTGTGTTTCATATAAATGATGCAGCAAGTTGTTTGTTCTTTAATGTTCACAGTGAGTAAGGTGTAGCGCTGTGAATTTTTGGTGGCTATGCTGCCATGTTCCACCAAAAACTCGTAGTATATTAACTCTTGGACAATAAACCATTGTTACTTTTTTGATAACCGAGAAATCCGTCTGTGACCCGCCCTTTGGACCAATCACAGCCTTCTAAACTCGGTGGATAATGGGCTTGCCCCTCTACCCTTCTCCACTTAAATACCAGGCTTTGCTTTGCATGGTGTGGGGCTTGAACCTGCAACCTAAGCCACAAATCCTCCACCCTTTGCCACTCGAGCTAGGCCTTGGGGGCTAAACCATTGTTACTTTTATAAAACACAACTTTGAAACGTTTGCTTGGGTCATTTTTCTGCAACTTAACAATTACTCTAGGTCACTATAATTTGTCGAGTTATTGATTTTCTTTTACTTGTGGAGCTTTTAATCTAGAGATAGTTTATGAAATATTCCGAAATCCAGCACTTAGAAGAAAATTCTGTAAAATGTCAAATCTAGGACACCTATTTGATCTTCTGATGCAGCGGTTTTGAAATTTATATTTATTATTTCAAGTGCCCTACCTTGCTCTTTTTGCTGCCCCTGCTCTCTGCTTTAGTTTTCATGTGGCTCTTCATCAGGAACAGAAAACACTCGTGGTTGCTGCTTAATAGGCTATTGTGTATGGATTTAGACACTTTATCAGTGTGCTTTATATGCCTTTCCTGTAATCCTGGTGAAATTTTGATATATAACAAGTTATGGAGACTTTCTCTGTGTTAGATATGGGATATCGACATCTTCCACTTTTGAAATGAAGTTGGTCATTGAAAACCCATCCCCTTCCTCTCATCCCCCAAAATAAGGGACTTGTTGTTTGGGTTTGGAAAGAAGCTGGAATATATGCATTATTACCAATGTATTTTGGATAATTACTGTATGCTACCTCTCAGTGTTAGTTATTCTGAATCTTGCTCCCACAATGAAGTCACCGAGCTTGTGTAATTGGCATTGCAGGCAAAACTTCAGGTTGGGGACGTGGTAAAATGTTGTATACAAAAAATTACCTACTTCGGTATATTTGTCGAGGTATATCAATGACAGTAGCATGAGCTTCTTATGGCAGTAACTCCAATCAACTATTGATTACATCTTAAATTTGCAACATTTGAATATAGGTTGAAGGAGTACTTGCGCTAATTCACCAGACAGAAGTCTCATGGGATGCCACTTTAGACCCTGCGTCATATTTTAAAATTGGCCAGGTAGTTGCTTCTCTATAAATATGCATAACAAATTTGTAATTCATACCTTCTGATGTAAAAGTGAAATGAAATTTAACTGATCCTTATAGACAAGTATAGTGTTTTGAGTTATGATATATCCATGCTGGTTCAGAGTTTGTTGAATATGTTGTTCATGTGAATGTATTGGAGGTTAAGCGCATAATACGTTCTCTGGTAATTTCAGAGCTAACAATTTTAGAGATATCTTAGTTTCTGAAGAAAGTTTTCCTTGTAGATTGTGGAGGCAAAAGTTCACCAGTTAGACTTTTCACTTGAGCGCATCTTCTTGTCGTTGAAGGAAATAACGGTAAATTTCTTCCCATCCTGATACAATAACATTCCTTTTGAGTCAAGGGTCAGAAACAGCCTCTCTACACCACAAAGGTAGGGGTAAGGTCAGCGTACATACTACCCTCGCCAGACTCTGCTTGTGGGATTACACTCTGTATGTTGTTGTTAAGGAAATAACTGTACTGTCTGTTTTTTTTTTTCCTGATATTGTAAGGTAAGATTGATATTGACCATGCCTTTATAAGTACTTTCTGCAGCCAGATCCCATGATGGAGGCCTTGGAGGCTGTAGTTGGTGATCATGATAATTTGAATGGAGAACTCCAAGCATCAGAGCTGGATACTGAGGTTTATGTTCTCACCCTTGCAATTGGGTAGTTTTATTCCTTTAGAACTTGATTCAATTTACCAAAGAGACCTTAGATCAATACGTCATGGTTGTCCTCAATTTCGGTTAAAAGAATACTTAAATTTTATCATCTCAGCAATGAATTGCATACATAACTAATGTAGTATTTGTTGATACTTATGTCATGATTCCTTACATTTATTGCAAATAGATTTCTTTACGTCATTGGTAAGAAAAAGGGAGCACTTGCTATCCCTACTCTACTGGCCAGTGGGTTCATAACTCAACAACTGGAGTATCATTTTAGCATTTGGTCAGGGTCTTCATTGATGACAGTTAGGAGGATATTTCTTAATAGAATTCATTCGGGCTTAAACGATGTACTGTATAAAGAATTTGCTGCATTTTCTTGGGGCCTTTTCTTTAGGCATAGTACATAGATCGATACTTTAACTTGGCCTCAATTGACAACTAAACACTCCAACTTTGAGCACATCTAGACACCTCAATTTGTCTCCACTGTGTCAGTTGTACACTCCAACTTACAAAATGATTTCTTCACACCTCCAAAATTTATGTGCCACGTCAGGGTCTTCATTGACGGCAGTTAGGAGGATGTTTCTTAATAGAATTCTTTCGGGTTTAAACGATGCACTGTATAAAGAATTTGCTGCATTTTCTTGGGGCCTTTTCTTTAGGCATAATACATAAATAGATAATTTAACTTGGCCTCAATTGACAAATAAACACTCCAACTTTGAGCATATCTAGACACCTCAATTTGTCTCAATTGTGTTAGTTGAACGCTCCAACTCACAAAATGATCTTTTTCTCACCTCCAAAATTTATGTGTCACGTCAGCTTTGGGAGTCCACGAGACATAGTAGGGACGAGTTGGAGTGTTTAGTTGCCCGTTGAAACCAAGTTGAGGTGTCTAGATGTGCACGTTCAAAGTTGAAGTGCTTACTTGCCAATTGAGGCCAAATTTGAGTGTATGTTTTTGTATTATGCCTTTTCTACTATATTAATGAAGTACTAGGTGCTCCATGTATCCTAATATGGCTTGTGGTGAGGTCAGTTCCCCTTAAAGACTGCAGATATGTAGGGGTGTCAAATGGGCAGGTGGGGTTGAAATTGAGTAAATATCTTGAATATGTTGCTTGGACTCTCCAAATATGATGCCGCACCCATGTTAGATCCTTCAAAAATGCACTACTTTTGGAGGATCTGACCTCGCAGCTGGTGGCATTTTTGAAGAATCCGAGCAATATAGCTTGAATCTACTGCTGAATGTTAATATCTTGTGAATATGTTAAAAATACATTTCAAAAGCTTGAGACAACCACCCATAGCTTTGGTTTGGTTTAGTAAGGGGAAAAATCCGAAGCTTCTCAGTTCTTAATGTGTCTATAAACCATCCTTTTCTGCTAGCTGTCCTTTGTGCTTCCCGATATACTATAAACCTTTACAACTCAAATCAATTGTAGGGTGTTTTCTTGAAGTACAAAAATATGAAATCATTAATGAATCTGATCTTCGATTGTAATATACAATTGCGTTTGTCCATGGCTGATAGTAGAATTTTCTTGCATTGTTGTGCAGTGGCCTGACGTGGAATCTCTAATCAATGAATTACAGCAGTTCGAGGGTATCTCCTCTGTATCAAAAGGGCGGTACTTCTTGAGCCCTGGTTTGGCTCCAACATTTCAGGTATCACCTTACAGAAAAAATAAGCAATATAACTAAAAGATATGGAAACTAAAAATTGACTAGTTCACTCACTGCTAAACAACCAAGAAAAACAATTTGAAGGTGTTTATTTTGTAGTTATGGGAAGTAGTTCTAGTGTGGCCTTTGTACAAGCTATTTATGAGATCGTAAAAATGCATCACCTCCTTTCATTTGACTAAGCACGAGTCAAGCTTTTTCTGAGATTGTTTTCACATAGAATGAGATAAAACCTTCTTTCCGCATAACATTCTCTTTTGCTACTTAAAATTTAATTTTATGGCACATTTTTAGGCGCAATACTTACAGCAATGTATTAGGTTGAGAGGTTCACAGTCAAAGCATGTAAAAGATAGTGCATTCAACTGTGGATTGTCGGCTTTATTGTTTTTTGGAAGATTTTAATCATTGATTTTCTATTAGGTTTATATGGCATCCATGTTTGAGAATCAATACAAGTTACTTGCTCGGTCGGGAAATAGAGTACAAGAGGTAAAAATTTAAAGTCCTCCTTATTTTGCCCTATTGTTTTGTCATAATTTTATATCTGTCAGTGCTCTTTCTGCAAATGAAGGGTAAAGTTGCAGTTTTGAAAGCGGTGTCGTGAAATCATGATTAAAATGTTCAATTTTCATGTTCATATCAATCCAGTATTTAATTGAAGCTTCTATGATTTCCGGAAGTCCAAAATGCTTGACGTGTTGTAGTCTGACAAACTTCTTGGGTAACTTATCACCTTTTCACGAGAATGAAATTCTATAATCTAACACCGAGGGTGTGGCCTAATGGTCAATGAAGGTTGAGAACCATGAGGTCTCATGATCAAATCCAAATGGATGCAAAAATATTGGATTATCTATTCTCGTATTTGTCCAAACCTCAGTGGACAGAGTTACCCGGTACTAGTGCTAGTGGGAGATAGCAGCTACCCATAGAATTAGTTGAGGGGAATGCAAGCGGGTCCGGACACTGATGATTAATTAAAAAAAAGAATACTACAATTAGACGTAGTTGGAGAGTGGAGACCATTGATGTTGAAGAATTATGAAGAAAGAAAAGACAGGTTTTATTGGGCTGTAATCGAGCTTGATTAGTCATGAGCTTCTCAGGGAATTTCTAGTACAGATTCCTGGTGGTATCGGTGGTGGTTGACGTATCATCATTAAATCCTGGAAAAAAGAAGAGAAATAAAACCTTTTTCTTCATTCTTGGTTATGTTGGTTTTTCTTGTTAAATATTTGGAGCGGAGGGGTTAAACATTTTCGATGTGATACTTAGAACCAGGAAATTATGTATTAGATGATAGATTGAGGTAAATTTGGACACTGATTTAGGTGATCCACACAAACGCCACCATCAATGTGAGATCTTTGCAGTATCAAGAAACTCGGACCACTCAATGCTAGTTGAACGTCTGTAACAACCTCAAGGTTTACCTATACCTGGCTATAACTTGCCCATTCGTAGACTTCATTCTGTCATTTCATTATATGTTTTCCAACTTGTAACTCCATTTAGATACTCGAACTATGGTTTGTGATGATTGATCACCTATACACATGATAAAATGTTCTTATTAGATACTTCCGGTTCAAGTTTTGAAAAAGTTTCTACACATGTTCTCAAGCGCCTATTAAGTAGAAAAATGTAAGTAGTTATCGATGTATTACGCCTCAGTACTAAGCAACCGGAGATGTATGTAATTCTTTTATATGTCAATACTAATTGGTGCTATTTGGACATTGTTTTGTGCAGGTGATAGTGGAGACATCATTGAGTAAAGAGGAAATGAAATCTGCAATTCAATCTTGTACAAACAAAGTTGAATAACCAATCAAAACGTAATAATAAATAATACGAAGAGAGTGACCGTGGAGAAAACGAACGGATGGTAAGGGTCTGATACCGAATTAGCAGAGTCGGAAGTTAGAACAGCAGAAACGGAGAAAAGAAATGACCTAAACCGCGTTCTATTTTGAACGAAAATGGTATTAATTTTATTGTTTTGCCTTTGATATCAATGAATTAGGAGCTTATTTACTTGCTAGTAAGTGCTTTATGTTTAAGCATCGATGTAATACGCTTAAACAACAATCGATTACGCTTCAATATCAAACGAGTTGTGGTCGACTATATGAATTCTCTGTCAATTTTACTGTGTGCATTGTGCAGGTTCATGTTGATGTATTCTCTGTCAATTCAATAGTTAGCTGTAAATGATGCATTTGTGTTTTCATCCGGTATTTGATAATGCACTTTTGAAGAATCCAACACGGGTTGCAGCAATAATTTTTTGATAGTCCGAGCAACATAGTTCTTAATAATACTTGTAGCTTTATTTGTATGTATCAGAAGAGTCGAGATCTATCTGAAACAATCTCTTTATCTCTCAAGGTAAGGGTACACTCTATCTTCCGTAGACCCCACTTGGAGGATTATATTGAATATGTTGTTGCAAGTATTAGAATGTATATTTTCCAGTGGATATTGGTATGGCGGATATTTTGTACTTTTAACTTTAATGTTAGGAGCTTCTCACTTGTAGTATATTATGATTATGATCTAATGTTCCTACCAACAAAACCTCTGTTCAAGTTCAAGTCAATAAAACTTCTCTATAACAATATTTAGGTATAATGGTCAAGTTTCTTGTGGAATCGATTATGTTATATTTATGCTCTCCATTATTATATTTTGCTATAACAGTTGAAAAGTATCCCATCAACAGGTACGGTTATAGAGAGATTTGACTTTGGATAAAGAACCAATGATTATGTTATGTACTTATGTTATATGTTCTCGAGAAGATCTATCTATGAACTATATGTCTCGAATTCAACCACAGGGAAAGGGAATGGTTCCCCCATTTTATAAGCCTTATTCTAAAACTAGAGGTTTCGAATTCAAACACTGAAAACGCGGATCTCAACGAGAAACAAAGAGATCAAAAGAAAAATGGCTTCGCCCGGGCTCGAACCGGGGACCTTCAGTGTGTTAGACTGACGTGATAACCAACTACACCACGAAACCTGTTTGTTTCATTTTGTACCACAATTTAATATATTGTATCTAATTTGTTTGATCAAGTTTAAGAAATAAAATACTTTTAAAATTTGTGAGTCTTAAACATGCCTTGACATTTTGCATGTTATAAGACTATCAAAATTTCTAATCTTAAAAATGTTATAATATAAGAAATAGTCACATAAAATTGAAAAATATTGGTACACGATACTTATTAGATATACATATAAATATTGTCGCATTGTCGAGTTCTTCAAAAATATACTATTTCTGAAAATTTTGTACATATCCGTTAATATTTTTTGAAGAGTCTGAACAACATAAGCTAATTATGTATTTCCTACCCTCTATTTCTCCATTATAACTTTATGAAAATCCTCATTCAACTCACTTTTATCATCATGACTCATGAGTGTAATGGTAAATTGCAAATTATGAATCAAATTTTTTTTCAAATTTAAACTATAATAAAGTCATTTTTCCAAAACAAAGAAATAGTGTCACGTAAAATAAAAAAGGACTCGATACAAGATATGTTAAAATCTTGAAAACTAGTATTAATGGTACACATACTTTTGTTAATTGGACACACAAATGAACTCAACTTAATCAAACATATGTTGCCCGTCTTTACCTATACTGCTTATACACTTCTAAAATGTTGTCGTACACGTACTCTTTTTGAAGAATCTGACACATACACCAATCGATATTTTTAAAGAGTGAACATATAGATGAAGGCTATTAATTTTATATGTCCTCCATTATATCTTGATGAGACTCCTCATTCATCAACTCACAATTATTATCATGAGTAGTACTAACCAAATTAACAAGAAAATCAAAAACATCAGTTGCTATAATAGCAGATGCAACATCATCCTTTTGAAGAGTACTTCTTCTTTTTTCATGCATATTATTATTTGTCATAATAATCCATGCCCTTTTTGTTAATTCTTCAATGAATAATTCACATGCCTTAGAAAAAACAATTGGAGCTTCACCAGAAATCATCTTTACATCATCACTTGATTTCTTCATTATTTTCTTGATTCTTGCTAGTGGCAATGAATGTGGACCTGTTTTTCTTGAAAGAATTCCTGAATATGCCCCTGCTTGCCTCATTTTTTTTCCGATAATTTATCAGAAATAGTCTTCCTACCTTCACCAGATAGGGGTAAAACTACGTACACACCACCCTCTCCAGATCCTCACGTGTGAAATTATACGAGATGTGCTGTTGTTGTAGATATATATATATATAGGAAATTTTGATTAAAAATAAATTGTGATTTTTTTTTTTGAGTTTATAATTTGTTTGAATTATTTCAAGAGGGATATTTGCATGAATTTATATAGATATTAGGATGGCCGGCTGGCTTGGCCGGCTAGAGGGTATTAGCTAAAGACTATTTCACAAAAAAAATTAATACTATTCAATATTTGGAGGGTTTTCCAAATTTTATATAAAATTTGATAATTTTTTCTTTAAATGTCAACTTATTAATTTTGGTAATTATAAGGTGTGGGTTTTATTGAAAACGGTCATTGTACCTAATGAGGTAGGGGAAGGTTTGCATACATTCCTATTCTTCTCAGATCGACTTTATTGTGAGATTACATTGTTGTTGTATTTAGCTAAAGGGGTTATTTCCGATAGAGTCCTAGACTCAAGTGAAAGTATTTCAAAGCGACGGAAATGAAGAAGTCAAGACAATACACTAAAAAAAGCATGTCAAAGCATTCTAATAGAGGAACTAAATATTACTCCCTCTGTTTTAAAAAAATGACCTAGTTTCCTTTTTAGTCTGTTTAAAAGAGAATGACCCCTTTCTTTTTTTGGCAACACTTTAACTTTAACTTTCCACGTGACATGTTTAAGGCCACAAAATTAAAGGGCATTTTGGTACATTTGACATAACTTTAATTTAGAACCACAAGATTAAAAAATCTTCATTCTTTTCTTAAGCTCCGTTCCAAGTCAAACTGGGTCATTCTTTTTTAAACGGAGAGAGTACAAAACAATATGATAATCAAAGTACAAGAAACAAAAATAAGTAACAAGGACCGAATACTGCCGGAATAATAATACAACAACTAGTAAGGAAGGATAAGTAGGACAATACTCAACTAGTTAATTAACCTTCTACCCTTATCTCTCTGATCTATATAACCTCTTATCTAAGGTCAAGTCCTCGGTCAACCAAAATTGCGTCATGTCTTGACTAATCACCTCTCCCCAATACTTCCTCAGTTTACCTCTATCTCTCGTGAAACTATTCATAGTCAACCTCTCACACCTTCACACTACTGATGCATCTCTTCTTCACTTTGTTCGAACCATCTCAATTTTACTTCCCGCATCTTGTCCTCAATCGAGGTCACTCCCATCTTGCTCCGGATATCATCATTTCTAATGGTATCTAAGTTTTCTAAGTTTCATATTCTTTCTATTTACTAATTAGTGAGGTAGGTCTTTTCTGAATTTTCATTGATGACCACATCTAAAAAGAAGTTTTAAAATGCTAGTGGTCAATAATCATATCAATTTAATTTTTAATATGAACTTCCATAGCATCATCTGATTTTAATAAATTGAAGTTGACTAAAATTAAACTCTACGTACAATAATATTATTGCTTATCAGGACAAATTAACTACAACTTTTTGTGAAATTGACAGGATATTTAATTTAAAGATCCTTGTTGATTATCATTATTTTTTTTATAAAAAACTCAAAGTAATAAAATATGTAATCAAATAGTACTTGCTAATTATGAATAGAAGCATATTCTATGAACCAAACATAAAGAAATTAAAAATAGACTAATGGTATTATTATTTTTTCCTACAATAAATTGTGTGGTCAAATATTTATAATGCCACCTTTGATTTGAATGCATCCAATTTTTTTAGTTTAGGACCATTATATATTTGAAAGCATCAAACAGAAGGATAGCGTTAACTTGTTATTTTCTTACCTTGTCTTTTGAAAAAAAAAATAGTTATTGTCGTGGAATTTTAAAAGTTCGAATATTTGAAATTTGGCATATCAGACAAAAGTGTAAATAAACTTAGGTTGTAGAAATAGCGTTAACTCTCCATTTTTCAGTTTTATCTTTAAAAAAATAATTATTATTATGGAGTTTCAATTTTTACGCGAAATTCCATGATAGTATCCTGTTATTTCACTTGTTGAATTTGAAACTCCAATAATAATGTCTATTTTTCAATTGCAAAATATGACTAATTTGTGAATTTTATCTACTTGGGCTTATGTACAAACTCATGATTTGACTTTAGATGGCCCATCAGATTCAATAATGATTAGGCTGCTATGGGTGGGCTTATATTCTATTTTGGAAAAATATTACATAAATATGCAATTTAAGATATCATAATCTCCAAAATTCTCTATCATTTAAAAATATTACAAAAATCGTCTCTCGGATACATCTCTATCCCCTCTCGAATACATCTCCCATTAAGTAATGTATCAGTTGCAATGTATCAGACAGTCAAGGAATATATTTGAGAGCAATATAAATCCGTGATTTTTGTAATTGAGAGAAAACTTTCAGGATAGAATGTATTAGCCTCTAAATGTATGAAATTTCTGTAAGTTATACTTCTATTTTTCCTTTCATTTACTATGATTGTCAGAGCCTAGAGGCGTAGCTAAGATTTCAATATTATAATTCTTAATTTTAGAACGACTTTAAATATTAATAATCGAATTCTAATTAAGAAAAAAATTATACTATTTGAACAAAAACTAATAAATGCAAAAGTGTCATTATATCCACTAATATTTACATTTACAAGGATATATAAGTGACAATATGAAAGAACATGATTATATATGACTATTAGATAGTCCCCTTTACTACTTTCCTCAACCTTTTTCCTTTTATATTGCTCATCATCATTTCTATTTTCATATTCACTTGAATCTAATTCTTTCTAATCATTTGTTTCATCTTTGTTTTTTTTTTATAACAAAATGGTATATATTTGGTATGTATATTCGTTAAAAGGTGACGTGCTAGTTTTCTATCGGAAATTCCTTCATTTAATAATTAGAGCTCTAACTTAATATCTCTTGTTAAGGATGAAGATGTTTTATTTGTCTAAGTTTATCGTTTGGTATAAGTACTAACCCTTCATTTCTACTCTTGCACAAAGTTAAAAGATAGATTTGATGGATTTTAGCTAATAATTAGCCCATCATTTGTATATATTTATCATGGATAATTAACACTAATTAACTTACTTGCCTTGGTTAGTGCATTTAATTATATACCCTAGTGACTAAACAATGACATAATTAATGCAAAATGGACCGGCACTCTTTTTTTTTTTTTTTTTTTTTTTGAAATGGTTCTTTCATCATGTATTATTCATATCGAAAATGAGTACATCGGTAATGAGAGACGGAGGGTTAGTATCCCACTCCATCAAACCAGACATAGAAACAGAAGCTCTAGCAAGACAATGAGCAACCTGATTCGCTGATTTCTTAACAACCGACAAAGAGAGAAAGGTAACTCTTTGATAAGAGTTTTACAATCAAAAACTAAAGAATCAAAGTAAGAGTAATTCACCAAATTTTCTTCCAGAGCTACAAGTAGATTATCAGTTTCCACAACCAATCTCGTTCTACTGAACCGTTCCTTTAGCCAACTAAGAGCCTCACGCACCCCTATGATCTCGGCCAACAACGGGCTAGCCACACGGCCAAGAAATAAAGTTTTTCCCGCAATAAATTGACCCAAGTGATCACGTAGCACCATGCCTATCCCCGCCAAAGGATCGATACTCTAATACAACTCATGATTAAAGTACTTTTGTTTAGTTTTCCACCACGGTTCAATACTTATATTAGAGCCAGATTAAATTCAGATCGCATATTGCAAGACTCATTTTTAGGGGCGGCGCTAGCTCCCAACATTTTTGTTTTTTTCATTTCTAGAAGTTTGAACTCGAGATTTCTGATTAAATGGATCTCAACCATCTCACCACAATCTATGTCGATTATATGATCAGAGAAATTAATTAACAATAATATGACCTTTGAAAATCTTTCATGGATCACATGGTTCTTAACCTTCATGAAAATCTTTCTGAAATATCAGATTCAAATTTCAGCTAAAAAATATAACTTTTTTTTTCTAACTGTCCAAACTTAGATGAATAGAATTACTCAATACACGTATTAATAGATGATAACAACTACTCTATGAAATTAATTAAAACTACACATAAATTGACCTAAACATTAATGTTATATAGATACAGCGGATGACCTACATTCATATGTGGGGGTGCATGTGCACCCGTTAACTTCGGAAAAAAATCATGTGTATATATATATGTATATCTATCTTGAGAAACTGACAAAAATTAGGAAATAACTAACAATGCACCCATGAGAAGTATAGGATTGCCCTTGTGCCATTGGTACAAGCTAGAGAAACTGCATGCGAGACCATAGGTAAATCCAGCTAGAATCCTATTTCTTTGTTTTTATTTTAAATTTATTAATGCACCCGAAACTTCAAATCCTGAGTTCGCCCCTTTAATAGATATAAATGTGCACATAAAAGAGACAACACAAGGTGATCATGTATGATGAAGGTTCCCCACCCTCAAACGTCCCACCCCCACCACCCCAATTTTTTTTCATAGTTGAAGACAGAAACAATAGCACATTCTATAGTGTGGGGCACAACAAGAGTGGGGAGGGAGAGGGGGGTAGGGGTCCAATTATTATTTTCAAGAAATTAAGATAGTGGCCGATCTAAAATAAACGCAACAGATTTATCTTAATTCATTTTATCTAATTTAAACCTCTTAAAACACATATACATACATGATTTTATAATAAATTATAGTTTAACCGAGGAACTTTGATTCGCCAGGCTAAGCAAATAAAGCCCAAAATTAACTATATATTATATGTAAGACATTTAAAATCGCAATCCAATTAAATTTTGAAATAATATATGCATGTATGCGATATAAATGGAAAGAAGTATATATATTGCATTATATTTTTAAATTTTGAATCCGTCTTTTAAAAAAAAAAAAAAACATTAGTCTCACAAATTCAAAGATATGATAGATTTTAATTTAAAACTATATTGTATAAATTTTATGAAAAAATTACTCAAAGTGAGAAAATAATTAGCACGTGTATGACAGTTCAGAGATTACAAAACTCCACGTGACAAAAGTCTTTGTCCATCTCAGCAAGTTGACCAAATTTGTGTACTGAAAATTTACAGGTTGGCCACATTAATTCAATTATTCAATAACTCTAAATAGTGTACTACGTACTCTTTCTCCGTTTCAATTTATTTATTTGATACTAAGTTAAAAAAAAGTAAAGTAGACTTTTTGATCTTAATGGTCTTAAACTAATGATATATAAAATATATCAAAAATGTCTTTTAATATTATAGTCTTAAACATGTCACGTGAAAAGTTAAAATTAAAAACTTATCAGAAAAAAAAAGACGTTCTTTTAAAGGAACTAAAAAAATAAGTAAACCAAGCAAATTAAAACGGAGAACGTATTATTTTATGTGTGTATTATTTTATATGAAGTTTGAAGACAGATTTATTGGTATTAACGGATAGGTATATTTGTCAAAAGGGTTAGTACTCCCTAGTCCAATATTAATTATCATGTTTCGCTTTTTAATAGTCAAGTTATGTAAATTTTCACTAGCATTTTAAAATCAATTTTCATCAAATTGATATATGATTTTTTTTTATAGTACTATAGTTTTAATATCTAAAAAAATTTAAATATAAAATATTGAGTTAATCTAATTCTATTTAAGTTCAAATATTAATTAAATTGACTTTTAAAAAAGAAAAATACGCGAAGTAATTTAGGACGGAGGAAGTAGCACATATACCAAAAAATATTTGTCGATTATTTTATAATGAATACAAGACACAAATCTTTTAAATACATGTATATTATTATTTAACTATATATGATTTAATAATTTGTATTCACATTTTAATTGTGAATACAGAAGGACTGGTGACAAATAAATAGGAAGTGGTCCACTATCCAATATGTGTTTAATTTGGCTCATTCTTTTGTATCAACAAGAATTCTCTCATATGCCGCCCTTTAACTTAACCCCAATTTATATTTATGTTCTTTAAATTTATATAAGTAGACACTTATATTAATATAAAGTTGAACAAATAGACACATGCTTTCTTCGTGATATTCTATGTGTTAATTTACGTCTTACAAAGTGTTCTATGTGTATTATGTCACGTACGACTCATGTGTCTACTTGTTCAACTTCCTACAAATTTAAGTGTTTACTTGTGTACACCCAAAGTTTAAGAGCATAAATATAAAATGAGGTCAAATAAAATGACACATTTATGATTACGCCTATTTACTAACATTGATATATCTAGTTATTCATTATATACCTAATATATTATCAATAATCTTAATTATCTTCTAGAATTTGATTATTTTATAGTCTTTACTCTCTTTATTAGACGCTAACGTGACAAAAACATGACCACTTTTTTTAGGCGTATGAGAATAAAAATAATTTTAAAAATAACATTCAAATATATTATTTTCAACTATTAATTGTCACATAGTCGTATACACTGGTTTTATCTATTCCAATTATGTAAATTTTACCTCAATTTTACATTTTAATTTTTTTCTCTTTAAATGCAATGACTACTTGCTTGTTCTAAACTATTTATTTCAATATTGTATTGTAAGGCCAATTTGTAAGAAAAAAACTAAACGTGACTCGAAATCTATCATTTTAGCTAAAGAAAATTAGTTTTATTTAAAATAATGAAGTATCAATCGTGTATTATTTTTTTTCTAGGATGCAATAACTATTTATTTCAATTATGAATTTTTTTTGGCCTTTTTAAGCCAAAAATTTTTTTAGAGAAATTTTCTTCACTTGGAAAATAATGCAAAAAGAACTTAGAGAATTTTTTCTGAATCAAATAACAATGACTTTGCTTTCTGAGTAAACTGCCGATAGAATATTACAAAATTGGACCATACAAAATATTATTTGGTAGGCCAAATGATATTTCTTCTGTCCAACAATATTTGTCCACTATTTACTTTGCACACTTCCTAAGAAACTATAAATAGAAGAATAATTTTACTATATCACCTTTTGAATATAATAAATACAATGTCTTGAAAAATGTAATAGAATTAATGATAAGGATAAATTAGGAACTAAGTGTAAAATTATCAATTGATTTCATAAAGTTGACAAATATTGTTGGACATCCCAAAATAGTATAGTGGATAACTATTGTTAGACGGATGAAATATTTTACCTATTCTTTTTTGGTGAGTAAGAATTAATCAATTATTGTAAGAGAAGTTCTATTATGTTGTTAGACTTCTTTTAAAAATATCGTCTAGTATGTAATAAATTCTTCAAAAGTTATGCATTTCCCCCCTTTTTTATCAAATATAAATACGAAAATAGTTTAAGATATCCGAGCAACGATATTTTCTTATATTATCAGATTAAGATAACCTACCATAATAATCATATTGCTTTAGATACATAGTTACCCTAATTTGGTAACCTAAAAGGCAGTAAACCAACTAGAATATTGGCTATTTATAAAGTATAGAGTATTTCATATATTTGGGAGATAATTACATTTCGTTCCAGAAGTTTCTTTAATTACAAAAATTCTGGATATTTTATTGCTCTCGGATACATTTCTTTGTTGTCTGATACGTGCAAATGATACATTACTTAATGGGAGGAATGTAATCGAGAGGGGGATAGAAATGTGTATCCGAGAGGGGATGGATGTATCTGAGAGGAGATAGGAATGTACCCGAGAAGGAATTTTGTAATTTTTTTTAGAAATTATGATATTTTAAGTTGTGCATTTATGCAATTTTTCCTTTTATAAAAAACACGAGTTCACATAAACTCGATAGCTAACATTTAAATCATATATACATATTCAAATCTTATATTAACTTGATGTCATTGTAATAATCACAGACTTTTAAATCCTACATCCGCTTCCTGAATTAATTAACTGTTTGCTAATAAGAGTTTAATTTATTCTTAGACTTAATTAATATATAAAACTTGTCTAATTCTGCTAAACATGTATTCTACAAAAAATACGGCAGCATTCACTGTAATTCTATAATACTTTATTATTAAAATAAAAAAATTAAGTTGCTTCAAAACAAATCATTCTATGCTTAATTAGTGATTAATGATAATATTTTAAATACTTCTTACTTACTTGTACTATGCTAATTAATATTTTCACCTAACACAAAAAATAAGTACCGCAGGCCAAAAAAGTCAGAGTTTGGGCATCAATATTTAATACTGACTCTTTAATATTATTAATTACTGGTATACTATATATTATATATACAATGAGATCCAGCTCTAAAATAACACTTACTAATCACTTTTCGACTTTATCTTTAAAAATAGTTATTATCGTGGAGTTTCAAGTATCACGTGTAAAACTTTAAAATTATCCTAGAGTTTTACTTATGGTATTTGAAACTTCATACTAATAATAACTATTATTCAAATGTGATTATTTTGTTAATTTTGTCCACCTAATTCACATCACACGCTACATTCTTACAACTAAATCAAAGCAAATTTCTCTTCAATAATTGTTATCAAGGTCAAGTAATAGATTAATAAGTTTTTATGTAATAAAAAAATAATTTCATGACTGGATTATTATAGTGGATAAAGTTTAGTGATTTAACATTATATTATAATAAATAAAGTTCAATTACTATAATAATATGGTAAAAATATAGCTTTATGAGAGTAGGATAAAATTATCAATTAAAGGTGATAAATTTAATATCTTTTAATGAGAAAAATAGGGACATTTGATCTCCTAAAAATTAGACCTTGTCTGCTAAAACAAATTGTGACGACATTATTTTCTTTTTTTGATTCTTTTTATTAAATTTTTATCAATTTATTTTTTATTAATAAGAAAAAAAAAATTGACGTGACAATAGAAAAAAAAAAAGGTTATTGGACCATTCAATATTGGCGTGCATTATTTGTTGCAAAGAGCCAAATTTGAAAATTTCATCCAATTTGATAGTGATTTTGTGTTTTTCCCATTATCCTAATATATGTAGAAATGAATTTAATTAATATAGACTGATATTATAACATACATTTATATTATTAGGTTATCTAAAAGTAAATTACAAGAAACTTTTATGTATATATTGATACTACAATAATAACTATGTCTCAATTATATATATATGATTTTGTACTGATTATATTTTTTTTATTTAAACTCAATTTATATCATCACTCATAACCTTGTTTTAAGGGAATGTAAAACTTCCGAGACAACTTCCTTCCACTTAATTTTAGGTTTAACCTCGTTTTGTTTTAACATCTTCACTCACCACAGCTTCACATCTGCGAGTTTAGCCAATAATTTTTAAAAAAGTCATTGTAATAGATATGATATATAGCAAAGAAACTTTACTATTGGTATAAATATTCTTTAACCTATTAATGTATCTAAAATCTCAGCTAAAATAAGTTGATAATTTTAACAAAGTAAGGATTATCTTGGGCCACATAATTTATTTATTTTATTTTTAAAAAAAAACAATAAAAAGTCATACGTTCATATAAATTTTGAACCAAACATTTCTTTGGAAAAAAATGAATATTGCCAAATTGGGAAATTGACACATTGAAGTGTTCATCAGCAACTCTCTTAGGAAACTTTGAGGGAATTTTTGCCAATTAAAAGACCAATGACACAAATTATATACAATTTAAATATTTAATGCATTAACTTCATTTTTTGGTCACTTAGATATTAGAAAAAATAATAATTTTAGTAATGATTTCTATTTTATGAGTATTAATTAAAAGAGACATAAACCTCACCTCTCAATTCAATTCATTTTCCAACCCTTTCAACACATTCTTGATAGGACAGAAGCCTCACATCATAAATAAGATATTGAAAGTCTGGATCCCTTTAATTATTTATTTTTTAAAAAAAGGTCAAATATTTTATCAAACATTTCACAAAAATCAAAATTAGAATTATATGTATAACTAAATATAACTAAAAGAAAATCAGTTTTGTAATCTTTTTTAACAACTTTCTCTAATTTTACTCTACTGATTTTGCCTAATATATTGAGGTTAGATCGCGAACAACCTTTTTATCCCATAAAATGTAGGAACAAGATTTCAAGTCAATGTCGACAAAGTCAAAAAAATTGTTAAAGTTGTTCAAGATTTAATATATACGTATGAAATTTTTTACCTACATACTTCATATATTTTCTATACAACATAATATAAATTTTCAACGGATAATGTTCAATTGCCCTCTTATACGTGGCTACACCATTGATCTGAACCTTACATAGACAATATATTCTCTCGAGACTTCACTCGTGAGATTACACGACTGATTTTACCCCATCTTGAATTTGTCGGTACCTCAAAGCAAAGGAAAAAAAAGAACTTTCACTTCCAATATTTTATTTTGTTTTTCTCTTTTCTCCCAATTTATGATCATAAAGACAAAATAAAAAAACAATAAAATCAATCATTATTTTCATAAAGTTAAAATAAAATAAAAGGGAATATTATTATTAATATGAATTTTTTACAAAACTATTTCATGCACAATATATAGAGAGAGAAAACAGAGCACATATATAGAGAGAGAAGCAGAGAACTACTGTGTGTGTGAAAATCTACCGGAAAAACACCATTAAAACCACTTCAGATCTACCGTATTCTCTTCTCCCAACCCATTAAATAATCAAATTCATCACTTTTCAATCTCAAAATCCTGAAATTTTAGAAAAAAAAAATGATAAAAACTGCTCTGTTTTAACTCATTTTTATCAACATTCAATAGTCCGGAGTATTTTTCTATCGATTTTCGCTCAGTTTCTGTGTTTTACAGCGAGAAATTCGAACTGGGTATTGTTTATTTTGTTGAAATTGGTGGGGGATTTTGAGTTTTCATGGTGGTTTTAAGGTAGTGTGCGCCGGAGCTCCGATAAGCGGAAGGGGAGAGCTTCGGCGAGAATTTTGAATTGGATTTTTTTTCTGTAATAAATGAGTTGAGTTGAGGGTAAAAGTGTAAAAAAAATGTTTAAGTCGGCTAGATGGAGGAGCGAGAAGAACAAGATCAAAGTTGTATTCAAATTGCAGTTTCATGCAACTCAGGTAAAAAGTAATAGTATATATATATATATATATATAAAGATTGAATTTTTACTGTTTGTGTTGGTGTTTGGTAGTTGTAGTTTTTTTTTTCTTTTTGAAAGAGTAATTAGTGTTGAAAAATGTTGGAAATAGCAATCGGATGATTTGATTGATTAGGAAGAAGAAAGGTTAAAGAAAAAACTTGAAGCATATTAAATTTGATGATACAATTCATTTTTTCCAATTGATATAGTTTGTGTTAGGTCCAGACTCCACTTGTGGGATTACACGGAATATGTTTTTGTCTTTGTTATATCCTAGGATGAGTGGGTTGAGGTATCAGGTTTAATTTCTAGCGGAGTCAGAATTACTAGGTGATTTCTTTCCATTGTCTGCGGGAGTTACCTGGGTAGTGTATTGGTGGGAGGTAGGAAGTAACTGGTGGAATTGGTTGAGGTGCGCGTTAGCTGAACTTGATGCTATGGTTATAGAAAAAAAAAATTCTAGGATAGGAATTGCTTTTTTTATTGGGATTCAGGTGTTACATTGTGCATATCTTTGAATTTAGGCATGCGCTCTATCGACCAATAATTTGGCATTGGAAGATAAATTATTCAGTTTTGGAATGATATGGTGTGTTGTAGTACTGTTCTATTACTATCGGTTGTTTGTTGTATTACTTCTTTTTTCTGGACTGCTTTGGACTGTTTTTTTCTTGAGATGAGGTTTAGCGGAAACAACTTCTTTACCTCTACATACACTCTATCCTCCCCCGACCTCAATTCGTGGGACTACACTGGATATGTCGTTGTTTTTGTAGATGAGATGGTGTCAATCAAGTAGAATGGATATAGAGGATTCACATAAACCATCCAATAATTTGGATTTGATACGTAATTGGTGATCGATTGATTGATCCCTCTGCATTTTCATGGGAAAAAAAGCTGTTTTCTGCTTGCTTTCGATTTGTTTCACTTCAAATCAGGCACTTTTTTCGAGGCAATGGATAAAAAGTTTAATGTATCGCAGAAGAGCATTGTCTGCTAACTCATGAGTCAGTAGTCACTCTTTTGAGACAGTGATACTATCACGCCTCAATCCATCTTCTGTTTCTTGTTCGTTTTTCTATAGGGTAGTTGAAATACTGACATTCTTTCAAAACATAACGGATTAATTTGTATATGTGCCATAGGTAGCGGGGGATGCATTAATGATATCTGTAGTCCCTGCTGATGTGGGAAAGCCAACGTTAAAATTAGAGAAGGCACCGGTTCGTGATGGGAGCTGTTACTGGGAGAAAGCAGTTCTTGAAACTGTGAAGTTCATTCAAGAACCGAAGTCGGGGAAGATTCATGAAAAAATCTATTACTTCATCCTGGGAACTGTAAGCTGCATTTTCGAGTCTAAGATTTTTATGCTGCATTGATCCCTTAGCAAGTGATTTACATAATTTGTGTGGATGTATACTTTGTAGGGGTCTTTAAAATCCGGAGTTGCTGGAGAAGCTTTGATTGATTTCTCGAATTATGCTGAGGCGTCTAAGATCTCTTCTATTTCTCTTCCACTCAAAAATTCAAAATCGGGAGCTTTATTGCATGTAAGTCTCTCATCCATTCATGAACGAATATGCATCGCATTGCTATTTTGTGAGTTTTTGGACCTGATTGGATTTAAATGATGTTGTTCGTTGTCCATAGGTTTCGATACAGAGGATTCAAGATTCTTCTGATCAAAGGTGTGTCCAGATTCCCGATGACTTCCATGATTTTCTTCTAAGTTTTTGGTTCTTGCATAGTGTCGAATTTAAACTAGTCTTTTTAACATCTTTTTTGGTGCTTCTACAGTGTTGAAGAAATCGAAGATGCAAGACCAAATTCTGATGATATGATCTCGAGGACACAACTAAGCAATGATGACGAAGCTAGCCTTAAGGGAAATTCTACAGAGGTAAGACATAAAAACTTGTGTCTGATTGCAAGAGAACAAAGATCCGAGGATTGATCCTTCGACCTGAGTTTGTTTCGACTGATAAGATTGTCTCTTTTCTTGTTTGTATTTGGTTTTAATAGGATGGTCTGATCAATAAACCTATTTTGCACAATGGTGAACTGAATGGCATCCGCCGGGCATCAGGTGAATCTGATATTACCATGTCCAGTTCTGGTAGCAGCTCAGGGCTTGATACACCTCGGCGAATCAAAATGAGAAACAACATTGGCAATCAGGATCACATAAACTTCCCTTTGTCTCCAAATCATGCGTTAATTCTGCGGAAGCCCAGTATTGACATCTCTACAGCAGTTTCTGAAGAAATTCAGCAGTCGGAATGGTTGGGGGGTTCCGCTCTCGAAGCAAGTACAGATGGCTCTTCGAGCACTCCAAGAGAAGCTCTTCTTAGATTAGCATCACAGGAGGTCTCAGATATTGTTGTTGTGAAGCTAAAATCTGAGCTCGCAGCGTTTGCTAGGCAGGTAGAAGTGTCAGACTTGGAACTTCAAACCTTGCGTAAACAAATCGTCAAGGAGAGCAAAAGAGGTCAGGATCTCTCGAAAGAGGTTGCTAGTCTGAAAAATGAACGACACGCTCTCAAGGAAGAATGTGATAAACTAAAAGCTTCCCAAAGACGTTTAAACGAGGCGAAATCCAAAGACAAGTTGCTCTATGAACAAGGGGATCTTCAAACTCTTGTTAGTGAACTTAGGCAAGAGTTGGCTTATCAAAAGGAACTTAATGCAAATCTGGAAATACAACTTCAGAAGACACAAGAATCGAATTCCGAGTTAATTCTTGCTGTGCGTGACCTAGACGAAATGTTAGAACAGAAGAACAAACAAAATGTTAGCCTTTGCAACATATCAACCACATCTTGTGATGCTGAAAATTTGCCGGATGTTGTTTCCAAGCATGAAATGACTGATGAAGATGACGAAGAGCAAAAAGCACTAGAGCAGCTTGTGCGAGAGCATAGTGATGTCAAGGACTCATATATGCTGGAGCAAAAGATCACAGACCTGCGCGGTGAAATCGAGATATACAGGAGAGAAAGAGATGACTTAGAGATGCAGATGGAGCAACTTGTCCTCGACAATGAGATACTGAAGCAAGAAAACCATGATATGTTATACAAACTTGAGCAAAGTGAGTTTCAGGAACAACTAAAGATGCAATATGAATGTGCAACTTCTTATTCAACTGTAAGGGAACTTGAAGGACGGATTACGGGTTTGGAGAATGAACTGACGGAGCAAGCAAAAGAACTCTCCGATTCATTGGTCACCATAAGCGAGCTCAAAGCTCAAGTCAGTAGCCTGGATGAAGAACTGGAAAATCAAGCTCAGGGATTTGAAGCTGATCTTGAAACTCTTTCTTGTGATAAAGTCAAACAAGAGCATAGAGCAATACGAGCTGAAGAAGAACTGAGGAAGACAAGACGGCACAATGCTAGTACAGCAGAGCGGCTTCAGGACGAACTTAAAAGTCTCTCCATGCAAATGATGTGCTCATTAAAAGCGAACGAAAAGAAAGCGTTACATGAAGCTAATGAGCTCCACCTGCAGAAAATGCATTTTGAAGAGACGCTTCAAAAATCAACCGAGGAACTCCGATCAATCAGAGTGCATTATGAAGCAAAAATGCTTGAGCTTTCTAGCCAGGTAACTAATATGTACGGTCAAATGGAAAAATTGCAGTTGGAAATTGAAGCAAAATCCGCACAACTAGAAAAACAAGAAGAGGTGGCTAAAGGAACTGAACACCACTTGTCGCAGAAAATCATCTCTCTTAAAGCTGAGATTGAAAATCTATTAGCAGACAAGAATATCCTTTATCAACATGCCAAACAGAAGAATATGCTAATCGAGGAGTTGGAAAATACTAGGAAATCAATTGAGAACATGCGATTGCTTGTCGAGCAAGGTCACAGTGAAAGAAGAGAACTGGAAACTAGGCTAGATTTAGTGGAAAAAGAAGCTATGGAGACTGTGAAGGAACTAAACTCCACGAGGTCTATTATGGATGAGAAGGAGACATTAATATTAGAACTGCATTTGGAAGTGAATATACTTATATCTGAATGCAATGAAATGAAGAAATCTTTGTTTGAGGATGAATCAGAGAAAGAAAATTTGAGAAAGCAGCTGTCCCGGCTGAAAGAGGATCTGAACAAGAAAGAGGATGCATTAAATAGTTTGGTCAAAAAACTCACGGATTCTAATAGTCTAAAAGAGACAATAAAGTTGCTTGAGGTAATATTCACCTACATTTGATCTACCTAAATCTAGTTGTAAATCGTTGGAATTGATTTATTCATGTACTTCGTAGCATGATTGAGATTGTTTCCATCTACAAAGGTAACATTCATGTAAGAAATCCGTTGTGCATTTACTCTTGCTATCTCTATTCCTGCATAGGTGTTTTATAAAAATTGATCATTGATGAGTATGATCAATCTAAGTATTCGTTCCATCATCACAGGGTCAGATCAAGCTGAAGGAAAATGCACTTGATAACGCAAAGAATTCATTTATGGAGAAGGAGAAAGATCTTCAAGACAAAATCGAAGAGTTAGAAAGAAGATTAGAAGAACTCCAACAGAGCACAGAAATGCTCTGCGAACAGAAGTCCCTAAAGGTGAGCAGCAAGAACCTTATCGTGTACACTTGCATTGTCACAATAATTATTATAATTCGCTTCACTAAACATCAGACATAAGACCGCAACAATGATGTTTGAACTAGTCATGATTGAAATAGCTAGGTTAGGTCTGAATCGACAATGATACAATTTTCACACTGTGTAACTCTTATTAAAGTGCATGTGACTGATGGTACATTGATACAGGTGGCGATGGAAGATCTAAATCTCACAACTACAACAAGCACGGAAAATGAAAATCCCCCTCAAACGTTGTCTACAGAGAGGTATGAGTTCTGCCCTGCATTCAAGAGTGATTCTTATGCTGTTCAAATCTATGTTGCTTGAACCTTCAAAATGTCGTCGGGTGGGTGTCGGATCCTGCGACAACATTTTTGGAGAGTCCGAGCTATATAGTATCAAATAACTTTTGACAAAGATGAGTTTATATTATTAAAATCATTCCACATCACTATTGAGTCACTTGAACAAGGATAACTTTACACTATTTGAGTGGCGGTCCATTTTTGACATGCATAATACATAGATAGATACTGGTGGTTAAACTCTCCAACTTTGAATATACACATCTAGACGCCTCAACTCGTCTCTACTGTGTCACTTGAACACTCCAACTTACAAAATGATCATCTAGACATCTCCAAAATTTATGTGTCACGTCAACATCAGATGTCCATGAGACAAAGTGAGGACGAGTTGGAGTGGGTTAGTTGTCAGTTGTAACCAAGTTGAGGTGCTTCGATGTGCACTCTCAAATTTGGAGTGCTTATTTTCCAGCTAAGGACAAGTTTTGAGTGTTTGTTTATGTATTATGCCTTTTTGACTATACATACACATCTCGTGAATAAAATGTCGAGGACTAATTATCCTAGATGTCTCCACAATAATAGTCTCTCTTCTACATTCCTAATTGGCAATGCATATACCAATGCAGCAACAACAGCTGTTGTTCAGACGAGGAAATGGAAAGCACAGCATCCAGTACCAGAAATCTCGAAGAACTATCAAATGAAACGGAACTACTGAAGGAGAGGAACAAGTTCATGGAAGTTGAATTGAAGGAAATGCAAGGTAGATATTCAGAAATAAGCCTCAAATTTGCAGAGGTAGAAGGAGAAAGACAGAAACTCGCGATGAAACTGAGAAACATCAAGAGCACAAAAAAAGAGCTCGTAAAATAGATTTAAATTGAAATAAATGTAAATTGCTGAGGGATTTTTATTTTTTGGCATATTCTTTATTTATTTTTTCCTTGCATAGAGTTACACCATCAGATAAAATACAAAAAAAATGAGTAGTTTTAGCATATAGTTTACAATTCCTTTAAGAGCATTTCAAGTTGTTTTTTTGTAGGTAATAACTAGTGGTATTTTATACCTATGAATTTTATTTTTTACTCGAAAATTACATTGTATATATATGATAATATTTTTATTTATTTATAAGTTGTAAATATTGAATCCTTTTGATGTCTGCACGATCAGGGGAGGAGCAGACTTTTTAGCTAGTTCGGCAAAGTCTAGTAACTGTGATTTGAATTATGTGTATGTGTTAAAAAAATTAATTTGGTATGTATAAATTCAAAATTCAGTAAATAAAAAAAAAGTGTGATCAGATACTCATAAACTAAAAATTCTGACTCCGTTGATCTAATAATCATATGCATAACTCACCTGTGACAAAGTCATACATCTTTACCATACTCGAGAGGTTTCGATTCTTTCATTCCTAGTCAAAAAAATTGAATTCGAGTTTTAAAATGATTTTTTCTTGATAAAATATTTTTTATCTTACAGTGAATCTATTCGATGTAAATCCAGATTAATTGTTCAATGAGCTTCAGAAATGAATGGTTAACCAAAATTGTTGTCTATATATATATATATATATATATATATATATATATTGTTGTCTATTTTTAATTTAAGCAGTTGATCGAGAGTGAACAATTATTTAGTTATTTTTTCTATTTTTTAAGCAATTTGGTAGCGTAAATATTATTTTTCTTTCGTTTAGGTAATGTTGTATTTAGGGTCGGATCTAGTGTCATGATAATGGTTACATGAATCCAATAACTTTTTTATAGACCATGTATTTATATTTAAAAATTCATCAAATATATAAGAATATTTAGCTTGGAAATGTAGCAACATGAAATGGTGTAATAAACATTTTAATATTAATAAGTATTTAATATACATATAGCATACATCTTTACACTATTAGTAGGTGAATTAATTAAATTCAATAATTTTCTTAAACGATATATTTATTTTAAGAAATTTATCAAATATATATACCTCTCAAGTGTCTTTTTTTTCTTTTTTGTATTTATATCAATATTTTTGTTTAATTTGCTTATTTTATTCTCTCTTTTTGGAGAATCCAACAAAACAGTAATTGCCACCTTTCGAGTGCACATTGGGTGAACTTACTAGTAAGATGTAAAGTGCATATACTAGGCCAAGCCTGACGTGACGAGCTCAATTGAAAAGGCATTGATCGGAAGAATCGATCTCTGACTTTTCCCTAATAAGATATCGTATATTGTATCAACTCAATCACCTTTACAGATTGTTTGCTTATATATATATTAAATTTTTTCAATAATATCATTTAACGCAAGATAAATTCATCTCTACGAATCAAATTATATCACATAAATTGAACACAAGCTCTGATCGTGAGAAGCTTGAACACGATAGGGTCGCTATTGTTGAGCCCATCAGTTTGTATTCATGCTAATATTTTCAACGTGGTCTGTTTCCAAAAATAGTGGTACTCCAATCAATCAATTCATTATGTGAATTTAAATTAGTCGGCCAGTATATTCAAAATATATATTTGATGATTGAATTTGATAAGATCACTATGGTTTTAATTAGAAGTTTTAAATTCAACGCTCTTAAATTAATAAAAACTCCTTATGGAAGTGTACGTTTTCCCTTTTAGTGGGACATACATAATACGAATTTGAATTAGTGGACCAACACAGTCTGATAATTAGAAAAACATTAACATTTTGTAAATAAAGTGGTTGCCTTTTCATTCTACACAAGTATAAACGAGGTCAAAATTTAAATTTGATGTGTTAATACTTAAAATACTTAGCATAGAAGTTATTTTAAATTTGAAATTTTGAGTTTAAAATTTAATCTTTAGTTAAAACTTAGTGATATTTCATAAATGGTATTTTGTAATAAAAATGCTTAATTAAGTTGAACTCATAATCAATTAACTTTATCTGCCTCTATTAATGCATATCCTAGCTCAAAAAAGCATATAATAACTAGATATATATGTTTTTTTGGGATTTGCATATATTGTGTCAGGTATCAATTATTGTAGTTTATTCTTCTTCTTATATCTATGTTTTGACTCGTTTGTTTTTGGTTTTCCATCCGATGTCCGGAACATTGGAGCTCCGATTAAATTTGGATCGTGCTATACAGAGTCCATTTGGGGGTGGCGTTCCCAACATGATTTTCTCCATACCTAAAGCTCAAACCTGAAAACTATGGTTAAGGGTGAAGCACTTCCACCAGTGCACCACGACTTATGCTGGTATGTTTTGACTTGTTTGAATATTAGAAAAAAACAATAAAGTAAATGACAAAGAGGATGACTTGGAAAGTGTTTTAAGAAGGTGATTGAAGATACTTTTTGGAGCATATAATTATTTAATTAAAAACAATCAAGTATATAAAATTCTGCCTAATTAAAGTAAATGTACAATTAAAGATTATGATCAAATAAAAAATATCTTCATCTTCAATTTAAATATCTTGAGTTTGAACTCCAGAAATAAATAAAGTGAATGGATTAAGAAAAGATACAAAAGCTACTTTGTAAACAAAGAAAATTTTAAAAAATCAAGCAAATAAAAAGATGTGTATGGTACTTTATTTACAAAATTTTAAGGCCTAAACGATGTTGTTATAAGGAGATTCTTCAATCTCGCAAGTTAGGAAAATCACCCTACATCACTATACTTCACTTGTATATTTCATGTGTATAACTTTGAATATCTCATTAATTATATATAAAGAGAAATCAAATTAGATACACGACACATTGAAACTGATATAAATCTTGAAATATTATAGTACTATTTATCAATCCCTTTGGGATGTCGATATTATTAAAATAATATTATAGAAAAACTAGCATGACTTTTGTGCAAGAATGATACGAACAAATCAAGAAATTTTATCGGAATTTGTTGTGGGGTTAGTATGTTATTGTCATCAACATAATGTTACAATATTTGTTCATAATTTGCCATGAATCAATCCACATACTATTACAAAAGCCACAATTAGTGAGTGATCTATATTGGGTTCCACTTCTAAAGTTAACACATCTTCACCATAGCCAAATCCTCTTGATGATTGCTTTTGTTTTACCTATAAATTCACCATAAAAATGCTTGAATATTATAAAAAAAACAATAAAGTAAATGACAACGAGGATGACTTGGAAAGTGTTTTAAGAGGTGATTGAAGATACTTTTTGGAGTATATAATTATTTAATGAAAAACAATCAAGTATATAATATTCTGCCTAATTAAAGTAAATGTACAATTAAAGATTGTGGTAAAATAAAAAATATCTTCATCTTCCATTTAAAGATCCTGAGTGTGAACTTCAGAAATAAAGTGAATGGTTAAAAAGGGAAAATTGTATAAAATAGCAAACTATTAATTCAAATTAAATGCTATAACCATAATTTTATTTAATTGTAACCCGTAGCAAACTGTTGTCATTCACCTCTCTCCCTGAATTTCTCGCTCGCCACTCTCTTTTTCTCGTTGGGCAGTCTCTCCCTCGCCTCTCTCATTTTATACAAACGCGAATGTATAAAATGCGTTTGTGTTTGTATAAAGCAAGAGAAAATTGAATATATACATATCTTTTCGTTCACCTCTCTCCCCAGAGAATCTCGCTCGCCACTTTCCTAGATCTCACTCGCCTCTCTCACTTTATACAAACACAAATGTATAAATTGTGTTTGTGTTTGTATAAAGTGAGAGAAAATTGTATATACAAATACAGATATTTTCATGCCCAGTTTTCTTTTGCCTTTCTCTCTTTCTCGCTTTATATAAACACAGATTATACAATTGATTCTTTTGTATATGTATACCGAAACAAATTATACAATTGCTTCTTTTGTATATGCATACCGAAATATGCATATTAATAGCCATAGCAAACATAAAGTTTGCTATGGAGCGCAATAATACAAACTATAGCTATAACATACAAATATGATTTTTATGCTTGCTAAACCTAAAATTACTCATCAAAAAAAGATACAAAAGCTACTTTGTAAATAAAGAAAATTTTAAAAAATCAAACAAATAAAAAGATGTGTATTGTACTTTATTTACAAAATTTTAAGGCCTAAACGACATTGTTATAAGGAAACTCTACAATCTCGTATAAGTTAGGAATATCACCCTACATCACTCTACTTCACTTGTATATTTCATGTGTACAACTTTGAATATCTCATTAATTGAATCTTGAAATACTATAGTATTATTTGTCAGTCCCTGTGGGATGTCGATAAAATTAAAATAATATTATAAAAAAATTAGCATGACTTTTGTGCAAGAATGACATGAACAAATCAAGCAATTTTATAGGAATTTGTTGTGAGGTTAGTATGTTATTGTCATCAACATAATGTTACAGTATTTGTTCATAATTTGCCATGAATCAATCCACATACTATTACAAAAGCCACAATTAGTGAGTGATCTATATTGGGTTCCACTTCTAAAGTTAACACATCTTCACCATACCCAAATCCTCTTGATGATTGCTTTTGTTTTACCTATAAATTCACCATAAAAATGTTTTAGAACATAAAAACTAATTATCTAAAAGAGTTTAACTTCTATATATTAAATAAACAAATTTTAATACTATCAGGACATTTAAAAGATAATTATCACCTCTTAAGCTAATTTTTAAAACTGAGTTAGATTCAGTGTCTATTTCTTATCATGATATTAGAGTCATCAATTTCAATTCATATTTTACCCCCACATTGGGCACCCCTTCTTATATTGTTCACGTTTCAAATGTCCAGACGTGTTGGGAGGCGAAGGGTGTATTGCGTACACAACAACTATAGAAAGGAAAATGTTATTTCTTATCTATGTTCATTTCCTTATCATGATATATCAGAGCCAAACTCATCTCGGTTCTTAGTTTACGTATCCAATATTAGACTTCATATAATATTATTCACGCTCTACCCTCTAATTAGAAAGTTACAATCATGTTGGATGGTGCAACTGAACTTTTTACGTAGTTTACACAATTTTCATCTCTTAAGTTAATTTTATTTAAACTTGAGTTAGGTCTATATTTTTTTATCACCATATATATATATATATATATATATATATATATATATATACTGACCGTACAAAAATTATTTAATAACAACATACTAACCTCTGCAACAACTTGGCCAGTAGAATTTGTAACTTTATATGATGAATTTCTATCAAATTGTTGAATCTTGTAGCAATTTATTCCTACATTATTTTCATCACATGACCCAAAATTACAAATGACATTTTCTCTTGAAAAAATGTCACAATTCCTTTTTACTTGAAATAATGGCCTCCCTTTTATTTCACCAAATGATCCATATCCATTCCAACGACCAAAAACTCTTAATTTCTGGAAAAAAAAAAAACAATATTATTAAAAATCAATAGTAATAATACTAACAAATCAATATAATATTTCAATGAAATTTTCGAGTATTAAAAATTGATAATAAAATCTAATTGTTGACTAAAACAATGTTGAGAAGTTAAAGATTAAGTCAATTGTGAAGGAAAATGACAAACCTCCACTTAATTAAAAGTGAGGCTCTTTTCTCCCTTTTGAAAAATGTTTTCCGGCCATCAAAACACTATCAAAAAATCACTAATTTTAACGGGAATTAATCCGTTGGATATTGGCTTGTCGACAACTTTTTCGACAAAAATGTCTTACCGGCAAGTCAAATTCTAACGTAAAAATTAACGATTTTCTGATAGTGATACAAGAACACACATCCCTATACAAATACTAGTGTTTATATATAGCATGTGAGTTCGACATAATCCAATATTACTCAATTACTATATTCATAAAGTTCAAATTCTGACTCCGTGATAGATAACAATAATATTATTATAATTAATTACCTCTCTTTTAATTGAGAAGAGAACTTGGCCTTTGAGATCCATGATACAAACTTCATCTCTACAACTTTCTTGGTAATTATCAACTCTAAAAACAATTTCACCTTTGGAATTAAAAACAGTACATCCATTTCCATGGAAAATTAAAGATTTCATCCATATAGTAAATGCTTCTCTTATAGATTTAACATAAGGCGATGATGATGAAGGAGAAGATTGTTGTAACATAAATTCTGGACATATTTTAGCCATAACTAATTGAATTAGGAGCTTGAAGGAAGAAGAAGATGTAAAATTAAAGAATTAAAAGAATAAATGATATAGTATATGGTTAGAGAGATATTGAAAGGGCTTATATAAAGTGTATAACATATATATTTTGAAGTCACACACTTGAAAATAGCTGAATAACATTGACTTGGAATATGTCTATGTGTAACTTTGACAAGGGTTTAGTTTCTTTTTGGTTTAGTCATGGAGTCAGAATTTTTTTACGAAACTTATATAGCTGTATATTTTTCTTTACGTTAGGATATATATAATTTATATAGGATGTATGTAGACCTTATCCTTATCTTTATAGAGAGGTTGTTGTTGATGGGCTCAAAAGAAATGTTTTCGAAGTAGAATTGCAAGTTCAATATGCTAAAAGAATAAGAAAATACAAAGCAAATGAGGCAACATGTAGATAAAGTAATAATTATAAATATAATAAAACAAAAAAACGTTTGTCTTGTTTATTTTTTGTGTCTTTGTCCATTATATATATTACCCTACACATTGATGTTTTTCTAATAAGTTTGAAAGTGTCATGACTATAGGTAGAACCCACTCAAAAAATAATTATTTCTCCTCCTATTCAAGTATTTAATTATAACTTATTTTGTACTGGGGAAATTAATTAATTGTATTTGTATATATTAAATATAAACCAAAATTTTGACTGAATTTACATGACTTATACCAATTCTATTTTTAGGAGGAGTCAATATACTCGGTTGTGTATGAATTAATTTTTAGTTAGTTTTCTAGATGAGATCAACAATAAAGTTAATAGGATAAAATGGTAAAAAAATTTCTCAAACTATGCGAAATGAAACAAACTTACGTATCTTCTATAAATTATAGTTCGAGTCAAAAATATTGTTGTTGTTAGTTGTTACTAAAACGGACTAATTATGTTCTTATTTTCAAACAGCGGAAGCTAATTAACATGGTGAATTAATTTTTAAAATTAAGGGTAAATTTGAACCTTTCGCATAGTTCAGGAGGCAAAATTTTGACCTTTCTTCTTAATTTGTTAGTATAGTTAAGATAACTATACTAACATGTTTTGCGATGACAACTTGTTAGATAGTTGTTACGTATTATGTTATTGTATGTGTTGTTAGTTTAATATAACGTTGATTTTGATTGTCATTTAAATTTACTGTATCATATCGTCAAATTCATCATTATATAACAACGAAAAAGTCTCATTTTATATGATGTGATCACATTTTTACCTTATTTTTTTCCTTTTCATTTAGTTTTCGCGTATTATCTAATAATTCTATTTATTTTTATTGTTCTTTTTTATAAAAACTCTCGTACCCTAATTTTTTTTATAAAATTGTCTATGGTATTATATAATAACGAAAAATGATATACTCAACAAAACAATGCATACATACATTATAATACAATACAATATAAAACCAAACATTAATAATCTTTTAGTTATAAACAAACAAGGCCAAAGTTAGAAACTCTTGCATACAAACAAAATAAAAAAAGAAAGATCACTTTTTTTCCACTTGGACAAAACTAATTAAATACGTAAAAGAATTTAGCACTTTTATCCACTTGGGACATAATTATAACTAATTAGTCGTTTTGTTAATAATTGATTACATCATTTGCTTGCTAATCACTTAATTAGTTACTATTAAACTGACAGTGACTAACTACGCACTTTTTCCATCCAATTTCCTTCATTTGGAAAAATAAGGTCAATTTTAAAATTTATGTACCCTTTGAGAACTTCAAACGTCAATGAAAAATTGAGTTTATGTTCGTTATACTGATCGTGTAAAAAATATTTATACAATCGCATCATTTATAACGTAATTAGTAAAAAAAGTTATAAATACCGATTGATATATATTGTGTGATTAGCACCAATCACGACCATTTGTGTTCACATATAAAAATATAAAATTTAGAATCATTAAACTTCAAATTATGAATTCACTTCGAATAAAAATAAGATTAGAAGTGTTTATTTCGATTCACACGTAAAGATGATTGGATAGTAAAAGTCAAGATATATGAAAAAATATATATGTTGGGATAATTATATATATTTAAATATGTAGTACAAGTTGATTCATGCATATATATTTATTTTTTTAAAATATGACTTTTTTAGGTGTTTTCCAGATTTTCAGTATGAAAAGTTAGGTACATAATTTATAAATTCAAATTAGGCTACTACTTCAAGAAAAAAAACTATTCTTACATGCATATAAATGCCGCCTTGAAGAAATTAACATGCAACTATATGATAATTAGGTTGTCGTTTTGCAAAATTGTTTTGTATGTATATATATTTGTCTATATATATACGTGTGCGCAACTCTAACTTATCGAGCATATGATCTTAGGTAGGAGATTTATGAAGTATACGAACTAGGGTAGAAGATTAGTAGATACTTGAGTGTTGTATCGTTCCATACTAGCTATAGCACATGAGCGGAGCCACTTCAGGCAAATAGTGGTCCAACACACACATCTTTCGCGGAAAATTATGTGGTGCATGAAGGTTGAATATTAGGTTTGACTGTTGTGATCTCGTTTAGCCTTCCATACTAGCACATATGGGCGAGGCGACCTTAGGCATAACGAGTGGTCAAGTGCATATCTTTTACTGAAAAATTATGTTGTATATAAAGGTTAAATGTTAGATTTATGTATAAATATTTAATTTTATACACCCTTAACACATGGAGAAAGGAAATTTACACACTTTTCACCAATTTCTTGGCTCCGCCACTATGCTAGTAGTCACAGTATAACTCTTGTATGCAGTTTTTTGTTTCTTCGATATTTGTTACTATCTATTGTTTCATGTACTTTGATTATCATATTATTTTGTTGTAGTTAATCTCCTTTTTTTAGATTGTCTTGCCTTGTTTAGTTTTTGCTTGGTTTCTTCACTCCCATTATTTTCTTGAGTCGAGGCCTGAAAGCTATCGAAAACAATTTCTTTTCTATATGCGACGTAATAGTCTTCTCAAATTTCCCTTATAAAATTACACTAAATATATAACTATTGTTGTATCTCTATGAGTGAAAATATTTTTAAAAGAGAAAAATATATATACATACAGAACAGACAGACGCGTTTGAAAATAGCAAGCATATAAATAGATATAAAATTGAGTTATCAAATGTAAAAACCTATAATATAAGCTTATTAGAATCTCTAACTCGGATAGAATCCTTTCACCCTAATTAGATTATTGTGCACCAAATCAGATGTCTAGGATTTGATCCTTGCAAAAGAAATAACTTTTGATACTGGATCACATACGGTAATAATTTAAATTAATCAAAATTTAAAAGTGAATATCATACCAATTCACTCCTGTCACGCTTTGTATTCATGAAAAGCCAACTTGAATGAACAAAGAAATGTTGAAATACTACAAATTAAGTACCTATCAAGTGACATTAACTTAGAAAGTAGGTATAATGATACACTATTTATATACCACAACAACTAGTGCACGAATATCTGATTATGACATCGTCATTTAACTTACTCCTATTTTTTTAAAAAAATTACACGTATATCCACTTTGAACAACTTAAAACATATTACAATATTTTGAAGTTAGTTTTAATGAAGTCAAATTTAAGACATATGACTAAAATTTAATTATTTTTATTTGAATTTCAGTCATAAATAGTAGTTCAATCATGTTTGTCTCACTTAGCCATTTTGTCTGAACTTTAGTCATATAATCGACGCAATGCTCTCTTTTTTAACAACCATCAAGATTGATGGAGTCTTTTAGGAGTCATTTGGTGTACAGGATGGTATAAGCATAGATATCCTATGAGACTATTTTATCCCAACTTTCATATGGGATAATAATCCCACAATTTTAATACAAATGGTCGAATAAAATAATCCCGAAATTATTCAATACCTCACACCAAACATGAGATAAAGTTAATCTCAAATTTTATATCAAGATTATTATACTTATTTCACATACCAAACAACCCTTTACAACCTTAAATGTTGAGACATTATTTTTGATAACCAAGAAATTGCACAATTCAAAACTCAATGGATAACAAATCAACCCTGAGTAAAGCTTTTGTTTGTTGAAAGATTCGAACCTATGATTTGCGCCTAATTTGCTCACCACTAAACCAAAGCCCAAGGCATGTTGAAACACTAATTACTCCATTCGTTCCATATTAGTTGTCCACTTTCTCCTTCGTCCGTCCCAAGGTTGACAGTATACTAGGAATGAAACAAGAAGCACTGCAGAAACTCAATATCATTAAATATTTATAATAAAACTGTATCCCATATTACTGAGACCATCCATAAACAAGCCCCCAAAAAAATAATCTGTAAAGTAGGATTTGGTAGCATTGATCTTCAGGGCATCCAACTATATAATGGACTAGTATAGAAAACCCAGATCGCTCGTATAAAAATGTGAACTCATAAGAGTGGTCTTTTCGAAAAATTCAAACTAATGCTTAGCGCGAGAATAATGATTGTCGTTAGGATTCCTCTTCCCGCTGAAAACAGCTAGTGCCTTGCGAACAGGGGGCTGCAGAGGAGCCTTCTTACTAGTATGGTTGAGAAAAATAGTGTCCGGAGTAAATATGTTGTCATCCCCCTACAGAGAACAAACAAATCAACTCAACTTCTCACGCGAAAATGTAAACTTAAAATGTTCATCATATTAATTGAAAATAAAAAAGAAAAAAAGGAACATCTTTTGCTGAAACCAACCTTGTTCTTCTTCTTTGTTTTAGGATAAAGATACTTCTGCGGAAGCTGGTCCTCGCGTAATACTGGGTTCTTGGTAACAGCACCTCTACCCCCTTGAGGTAAAGGCAGGGAGAACTGCAAAGGGAGCAATCAGCAAAAACGTTTTACATTCTAGCTACATTGCTCAGACTGAGTTCAAAAATATTGTCTGAGTGTACGCTAGATCCCCCAAAAAGCTAGCATTTTTGGAGGATCCCACACGAATTCGACAACATTTTTGAAGTGTCCGAGCATGAACAATGGACTGAAGAGAAGATTCCAAGCATTGGTTACAGCGTCTGATAAGACTCTAAAACGATTGCTAAGCATGGTACACATTTCAGGTCCCCCTCCACGTGTGTTATGTGCAGGGTGTAACTAACACAATATCACTAACTAAAATTTAGAGAGAACTTTCATGGTTATGCTTCACAGACCACTCAAATTTGATTCTTGAATGCATTCTGTTGTAATTCGATTGGGGGAAAAAGAAGCTATGTACAGAAGAAGTGACAAATATGAACTTATCTAAGCATATTACTCGAGTTACTGTTTTTAATTAGACTGCAGGTTGTAATTTATGGAAGTGTCAAAGTCGGACATGATTAGGAAAGGAGATGTCATTTCTCACCTTTGTCCCTCGCAAGGATATACGTGGTCTGCGTGCTGCAATCACAATGCCATTTTCGCCAACAGTCACTGCTACCTTGCGTAAAGTTCCCCCATTTCCACAATTGGGACAGAAAATCTTGGTAACATCTGTTGTCACTTTATAGCAGGCATGGCATTTCAGTACCCACCTGAAAATAGATATGCTACTATAAGCAAATGATTGCAATCAAATATTAGGATTCCAAGCATCTAAGGCAGCAGTGTATTGACTGGATCAATAGGAGTATGTCAACAGTCCGATTGCAGCATTCATGATAACTCTGGCAACTTTTATGACATGAACAATAGACAACGGATATTACGACAGCTTTTACAGACCTGTGCAGCTCACGGATCTGCATTCCTCCAGGTGCCACAAGGCGTAAACCGACTTGAAGAATAACATTTTGCATTGCATAATCAGCTGTCACACAGGCCACACTTGACTCGGACAAAGATTTTAACATCCAACTTTGTTCACTGCTGTTATCATCCACAAACGATGTCTCAACGCTCTCATCCATCTGGCTGGACATCTCTGCATCTTCCGCTCCTCCATCAGCACAGACGAAATCCTCCCCTTCATCTTCTTCAAATTCTTTACCGTCTTGATTAGCATCATTTGATTCAGGCCCCTCATTGGAAATGTTTACATCTGCATCATCTTGAAGAGCTTTAGCAGAATCTTCTTCAAGCCGCATCTGACTCAAAATCATAGACAATTTTTCTTCACCGTCTCTTACTTCAGAAACATTACCATCCTCGGCATTCGCCTCGGGATTTTCTTCAGGGATTTGGTTCATAGAGATATCATCGCATTGACAGTTTTCGAGGTTTTCATCTACTGTATTTTCAGTAGCATCTTGTAAATCATCCATTTTAGATGATGTTTCAGACATTTCACGCCTAGCTTTTCGTCTGAGAAATCTCCTATGAGTACTTCTGCTCACAGCAGGTAGCCAATCATCACCATGATCATCATATTGTCCCTGTGATGCATCAATTCCATCAGCAACCATCTTCTTACCATTAATCTTCACCTCTTTTTTCTGTGGCAAGTACTTTTGAGGTTTACTGAAGCCATCGTTGGCATCCATCTGATTCTCAGAATGAGAATCAACACCATTCACGACAGAACCATCTCTACCACTTTGTTGATCAAGAGGAATAACATTCAAGCTCAAATCTTTCAAGGGAAGAATTCTAGAGGTAGTGTCTGCTCCATCATCAAGTGCATGTTCTATTGCTTCCCATTCTTCCGGATTAGAGATGTTAGCGCCCCATCCAGGCAAGTCCTTCTCTGGCAACCTTTTTACATTAATCATGTGAATAGCTGGAGGGCAATCTCGGAGATGCTGGGTTCCATGAAATTGAGCGTGCAATGTGTAAGTTAAAGCAATGAGCTTGAGATCCACATCAGAAAGTGTGTGCAAATCACCAGTACCCCTTGCAAAGCTAATAACTGCAAAGCCAGGTAACACAACATATTCAACAAATATCCCTAGTGTTTCTTTCAGCAAGATAAGATATTTTTTCCTAACACCTCCGACCACCCAAACTCACAGCAGCCTTTGTGTGCTTATTCGCATTGTCGATCCCAAACCCAAATAAAAGATGAGACTTTTAATATAGATAGATGACTAGCATATAACTAGTCAATTAAACGATCAATCTCTACACCTTGTTTGGATGGTTGTTACCCATTGTACTGTATTATTAGTTTAAATACAATATTTGTTTTGATTGTAACTTAAATTTTAAGTATTTGAATCGTTTAAATTCATCTTAAGTACCAACAAAAAGTTCCATTTTGAGTAACAACCGATTTGGTGTGATCACATAGTTACCTAAATATTTTCTTCTCATTTTTATCTTTACTTATTATCTAATGATTCATAGTAACTCTACCCGTACCCTATACTTTTCTTATAGGTTGAGCGCGATACAATCTATTCAAAAGTTAGATTCATTAAAATAATACAAGACGATACAACACAAGGCAATATGATACCATACTTAAACAACACATAACAACCATCCAAACAGAGAGTTAAAAGCAAATAAGTGAAATTATTTACATGTAACTAAACCAAAGCAATCAAAATAAAAATTCTTATCAAAACTACCAAACTACACTACACATTCAACAAAACACATAACTACAAACAAAACACTTAACCATAGGTCACGAGTTCGATCCCTGATACATAAACACAGATTGTGTGCAACTCAATTATTCCACCGGACACCTAATACCTCCCACCAATATTGGTATCGGGTAACTCACTTTGGGGAACTATCAGATAGTGATTTTTTGCAAACAAACAAAAAAAATGAAAAATTTCCAACCTTTTTTAAGAGAATCAGGGGAAGGCTCCGTGGTATCAATAGTGAACGGAAGTAAATTGAGTGAATGACGGGAGTTCCGGTCACGAATCTCCGCAAGCACTTCAGGTACCGTAAAAAACCGGTCAGCAGAATGATTCAGCTTATCTCCGCCTTGAATTATAGCGTTTGCATCTACCACAGCCACTGCTATCCCCTTCGTCGACTTGCAGCTCCCTACCAAAACTCCATTACCTACCTTCGCCGCTGTTGCTGCAGCTACGGCGGCGGTGACGGTGGCCGGAGTAGTAGTAAGTTGCGGCGGTGGCCGTGGCGGCGGTTGTTGCTTCACTATGTTGCTCCAACATGGTGGTGGAGGAGGGGGGTGGATATCCATGGCTGTAGAGCTCATAGTGATGGGAAGGGGACTCTAAAACCCTAAAAAGTTTGTTAAAAGAAGGGAAGACATGATATACGACGCCGTATTAGTCTGATGATTTTATTTTTTTTTCAATTTCGTATCAGTATTAGAACCCAACTAATCAGAAATTTGTGTCATGTAGGAAAATCTGATTAATTTGTGTCACGTAAGGCTTCATTCAAGGGAAAGCGCGATGCTAGGCTGATGTCCCTTTACTCCTTTTAGGGTTGGGCATGATATGGTACACAGTATGGTATTTCAAAGTTTCGATATCATAATTTCAAAATTTGATTTTTAAAACATTATACTATTACCATATCAATTTAATTTGATATAGTTCGATTTCAGTATTTTATGGTATGTTAAATTGGTAATCATAGTTTGTTCAACTTCTACTAATATATATGAGTATTATGACTTCAAAATTAGAAGAAAAAAAAAAGTTTCAATTGTATCATACTGCAAATTACACGTGTAGAAATATATATTCAAAATAAAGTACAAACAACTAATTTTTTATTAATCAATTAAATTTCAATTAAAATAGAGTAGTCAAAGTTTCTAACTTATAGTTTATGTTGCATATTTGTTAGTAGTATTTTATATATATATTTGGGTATAAACCAGTTTCAGTATGTAGATTGATACTATAATGATTATCAGGTAAGACAGAGTTATCTTTTTCTGCTGACAAAAGGGAAACATAGGTATGAGTGTACTTTGATATCAATTATATGTATGGGAAGTGGTTAACTAGATGTGTGATAAGTGGGATGAAAAATGGAACAGATTTACAAATTTTGCAAAAATGAATAAATAGAAGTGTGTATTTACTAAGCATTTTGTGGTTCCCTATAGGTATCAAATAGAAACTTTGTTAATTCCCTTCTTTTGGTAACAATTTTATCGTCTTCAAATATGTATTACAACTTACAAGTCATAACAATTTACGGCTCCTTGTTAATTGATATACCATGGACTTGCTTCATATGACAATGAACATTTCTCCATGCAATATAGTAGTGCTCCTTTCATCATTTGAACGAGGGTACTATGATAAGAATCCTCACTAACACCTCGAACCAGATAGTACGTCTTCAACCAACAATTTACTACAATATACTATCTGTCCTAGCAGGCAACCAACAGAAGAAGTTAACAGGCACAGAAAACAATAAAGATGAATCCTCGCGATACGAAAATTTCAAAAATATGATCAATAACAGAAAAGTTGGATCATTGAATAACACTTGTTCCCAAGGATGGACATAAAGTGAAAGTTACAAATTCATCTGAAACTAGTAACTTTGAATCGAACATTGTATATATTAAAAAAAAACTTAACTAAAGAAAGAACAAATAGTAATTGATTCCGAACCCAGTAAATCAAATGAGTTGTGGTAGAATTCCAAACTCGAACTACTAGTTCAAATTCTGAATCTGCCTCTCAGGACTAATAGAGTTTCTCATTTATCAAAGGAATTCCAGAGCACACCAAGATCAACATTTCCTCCAGACAGAACAATTCCAATATGATTGCATTCACTATAGACTGGATTTTTTTGAAAACCATCAGAAAGAACAGCTGCAAGGCCTATAGCTCCACTTGGTTCCACTGCAATCTTCAGAATTTCATAGCAAAGTTTCATAGCTTGTATTATCTCCTTATCATCAACAACTATAACGTCATCCACGAGATCGCGGACAATAGGCCTGTTTGATGGTAAAGGTAAATGCCAGAAGTCCAACAAAGGTTTGATTTTGACTATGAAAAAGGTTTAAAATAGGCAGACAGTAGTTTATAGTAGAAGGAGCTCGACTTTACCACGTGAGATCTCCAAGAAAAGCTCGAAGACCATCAGCAATAGTGTTGACTTCAGATAACTTAGTAATCCTGCCATTACTCTTCGATTGGAAAGCATCATTTGCTCCCATTGGCTCGGCAGCAAATATGCGAATGGCAGGATTGATAGCCTTGGCAGCCAATGCAACTCCCGCTATCATACCACCTCCTTCATTCCGAATCAGAAAATGAGGCTGATTTACAAATTAAAATTTCAAGAAAAACAATATATCAAAGTCTTAAAATTGTTGAATTTACCGCTGATTGGGACTATTAAAGTGTCAATATCTGAAGCTTGTTCCAGAAACTCCAGAGATATTGTACCCTGCCCACTGTAAAGATCATAAAGAAACATATTAGTAGAGAACTATTCATTAGTAGAGATCATTCTGGGTAGATTCCTAGTGAAAAAAGAGAGACTTGTGTTACCTTATAATGCGCCCATCATTAGAGGAAGGAATAAGAACAGCACCGGTATCTTGCAACACCTTGTTTGCAGTATCTTCCCGGGACTGCATTGATGGCTCACTGAAGATAACACGACCACCATAACGTTTGACATTTGCGACTTTGCATTTTGGAGCATCTTTTGGTATAACTATATATGCAGGGATGCCCCGTAGTTTTGCAGCCAAAGAAAGAGCTGCAGCATGATTTCCACTAAATTCGACAGGAAGTAGATTAGGGGATAATCCAAAAAAATAAATAAAGATAGTTTTACCAGTAAACCAGAAAACTCTGAACGAACCTGCTATGTGTTACAACTCCTTTAGTAGCCTGATCATCATCAAGTGAAAATATAGCATTGCATGCCCCTCGGAATTTAAAAGCTCCCCTAATAAATTGCACGAACAAATGGCCCTTAGTTAGAAGACTTAGAAGCGAAAATAGCAGAAACTTTAGTTCACTACGACACATTTATATAGGAACTACTTTGAAGAAAATCCCTTCCATTCTACATTACAGAGCTTCTTACCCCTTCTGAAAGCATTCACATTTGAAGTACAGCTTTCTTCCAGCAATAGAATCTAACGTGTCTGAGGTGAGGACAGGGGTTTGTTGTGCAAAGGGCTTGATGCGTACTTGCGCTTCCCTGATGGAATAGATATCAGCAGCATAACTGTCACTAGATTTTGTGTGATTCGGTTCCATCAATGATTACTTTGGAAGTTAACAATCGTGAAGCTGTAAACATGTGATATTTTTTTAGTCAGTCCAGGGAAGATCAATGAACAAAAATACCAAACAAGGTGGAATCTTTCAAGTCTATCCAGTGAAGATCTAAGACGAGAAATATATAATCAGTTGATTTTGAGAACAAACACAAGAATAACAAGCTTCCAAGAAAAACAATAATATCATATAACGTGACAAATAGCCTGAGATTAGACTTAATGAGAAAGGAAATTCTTTTGATCTCAAGGATCAACCAAGGGAAATGATGGATCATGGAATGTTACCCATAAGCCACAGAATCTAAATCTATAATCAAGTTTCAATCTTTCTGTCAAATGATGGGTCAAATCTCAATTTCCCTAAATTTCAGACTTGAGGCCAAATCTCAATATTCTACACCTCAAATCATAAATCTAAAGCTGAAAGCATATCTCATTACCACAATCCATCAAAATATTCAATTTTAATATATCAATATATATATTGACATTCTTGTTCCAAAGTAAAACGTCTTAACAGTATAGGAATCATTATAGAATCATCAAATCGTCATCATTTCTTACTACACAACATTTTCAAAAGAACCAAGAAAGCAGTTACATGGAAAATGGATGTGACCATCATCACAGATGTGTTGATTCTCTTATCACATCTGCTACATGGACTCTACATTATATCGTTAACAAGTTCTAGCGTATACTTATCAACAAAAAAAAAAAAAAGAACCAATAAAGCTATGAACTAAGTAAATTTTAACCTGAAGCTTAAATTGACGAGAGCTTCACTATCGGCTCAAATAAAGTTCCAGCCCCTTCCTTCGAGTAAAAAGCTTCTTTTCAAAAGAACCAAGAGCTCTCTTACCCTAATATGTCTCATATACTTATATGTTGATAAGAATAAGAGCTTGTTTGGATTGACGTAAAAAAAGTAGCTTTTAAGTCCAAAATAAAAAGTCAAATTGAAATGACTTTTAAGTCAAAAAATAAAAAGTAGGGGGAGACCTACTTTTGGTTTTTGACTTATTTTAAGTCATTTTTTACTTTGCTAAACACTCCCCAACTTATTTTAAATTATTTTTTGTATTTGCCAAACACTTCCAGAAGTCAAAAACTGACTTAAAAGTAGGTTTGACCAACTTTTAAGCCAATCCAAACACCCTCTAAATAGGTCTAGCCCCCTTCTGAAAGAAGAGCAAATTGATTTGTGGAAAATTTCTGAATCATTCATTCATCCCCAAACTTTTGTATTTGTACATGTATATTCACTACAAAACAACAAAATAATAAAACAAACAGCTATCAAGTATATGTAACCAACTATTATTCCTCACAAGCTTGTCACGTGAGAGCATATTTCTAGAACTTCTAATCTAATGGTTCATAATTACATCATCTTCATTCTTGATGAGGGGTTGTGATTTAGCCACGACATCACAAACTTTTCATACAGCTGGGTTTTATCAAAGCTTTGTCTGAAATGTCTGAAACTCTTTTCCTTTTCTTCTTTCTTCTTCAATTTGTGTCGTTTCTTTAGAAGAAGAAATGGTAGATGGTGACGATGATTTCTGAGTGTCAATACCTTCTTCACTCATAAATTAGTTACCTAACTAAGCAAATATAACTACTATATAAAAAATACATAGTTATAGTTTTAAAATATAACCAATTGTGGCGTCAGTTACCATTTTATAGCAAATTCACTAGCTTGTGTCCTTTCTCCTTTTTAAGGATTAATGGTCCAGCCCACTTCTTCACTCATAAATTAGCTACCTAACTAAGCAAATATAGCTACTATATCTAAAAGGCATAGTTCTAGTTTTAAAATATTACCAAATGTGGTGTTAGTTACCATTTTATAGCAAATTCACTAGTTTGTTTCCTTTCCCCTTTTTAAGGATTAATGGTCCAGCCCACTTCTTCACTCATAAATTAGTTACCTAACGAAGCAAATATAGCTACTATATCTAAAAGGCATAGTTCTAGTTTTAAAATATTACCAAATGTGGCGTCAGTTACCATTTATAGCAAATTCACTAGTTTGTTTCCTTTCCCCTTTTGAAGGCTTAATACACTGTATGTCTATCAGTTAATTCTCTTACCAAATCCCACTTTTCTTAATTTGCTCCTATTCTCTATCTCGCGGTTTTGCTTCTTCCTCAATTCCTCAATAAATATGTTGGTTATGTGTATCTAATAGTTTCTTCTACTGATTCTCAGACTTCAAGCTGTTATTTTGAATTATTTTAGGGGGCTTCTCAAGCTTTTTTCTGTGTATCAATGGCGGAAGCTTCTACTCCTAAGAGGCTTACTCGAGGTATTACCCTCTAACCAACATTCTTATCAAGATTGTCCATACTTTGATTTGTGCATTTTCACTCAAGAAGATAACAATGCAGGGGTTGTTGCTGCTTTAGAAGCCGAGAGAAGAACTAAGTTCCGCAATGACCCCATAAAAATGCGGTCATTGGATGAACAACAACAAAAAAATCAAAGAAATTAAAAGTTGGTGCAGCAGATGCAAGTATCGATAATAAGAAAGGAAAGAGGTTGTTTAAGATACATGTATTGAAAAGGGGAAAAAAGAAATTTCGACCCATGCTATCAAGGAAACAAGTGTAGGGTAAGAGAACTCTTGGTTAGGTAACTTATCCCTCTCCAGATACACACAAATTTCTAGATATTACCCAAATATGATCCAGAGAGGGTTGATTGAATTTTTTTTCTTCTTGATTGTATACATTTATTATTATATTTTGTCACAATATGTATGAGATAATAAACACTGTATTTTGCCACAATATGTATGATAAAATATGAATAATAATACATGTATCAGATATATTACTATAACCGGAATAATGACAGAGTGGAACCAAGTATCATTTATTCAAAAATGATAAAGAAAAACAGTGTTACCTTATAAAGCGCCCAGCATTAAAGGAAGGAAAAGAACAGCATCGGTATCTTGCAACACCTTGTTTGCAGTATCCTCTCGGGACTGCATCAATGGCTCACTCGGGATAACCTGACCACCGAAACATTTGGCATTCCCGACTTTACTGAATCAACTCAAAAATCCATTTGGGTCCATGAGAAACAAACTCAACTTCAGATAGTTTTTACACCCATTACAGCAAAAAAAAATTAAAAATACTAAAATCAAGAACCAGTATTAGTGGATAGCAGACACTGAAAATAGAAAGAGAACTAAGAGGGAAAGAATGAACCTTAATGGCTGGAAAGAACTTACAGTACCTGAGCAGAAAGATACCTCAATACTCGGTAGCTAAAATCACAGAAATTGACTCAACATTCGATGGAACTTCCATACCAAGTGTAATCCCACAAGTGGGGTCTAGGACGGTAGAGTATATGCAGACCTTACCCATACCTCGTGGAGGTAGCGAGGTTGTTTCCAAAAGACCATCGGCTCAAGAGCATCAAAGCAAGCAGTTATAAAAAAGAAAATAAGACAGTATCGAGAAAATGACAACTAAGAAGGAAAGCAGTACAGAGCATTCAGAACAAAAGAACAGTAAAAAAAACAAATAATGTGAAACATAAATCAAAGAACAAGAAATTGCAAGAATACATAAGTCATATAGAAGTTTGTTCCAATGAGGGGAGAAATTGAATACAGAGTTTCTCATTTGTTATCGGAATTCCAAAGCACACCAAGATCAACATTGCCTCCAGAAATTACAATGCCAATATTATTGCATTCTCTATAAGCTGGATTTGTTTTAAAACTATTGGAAAGAACTGCTGCAAGGCCAATAGCTCCACTTGGTTCCACTGCAATCTTTAGAATTTCATAGCAAAGTCTCATAGCTTGTATTATCTCTTCATCATCAACAACTATGACGTCATCCACGAGATCGCGAACGATAGGCCTGTTTGATGGTAAAGGTAAATGCCAGATACCATTTATCAAATTGGCATGTTAGAAAAAGCAAAGTTATCAAGAGTGTGTTAGAAAAAGCAAAGTTATCAAATTGGCTTGTTAGAAATCGGCATAGAAGTGAAAGAAAAGGAGCTAGGGGGTAGAAGGGCTTGGGAAAAAGGGACCAAGAGCCTTCTTCAGTACAGGGGTAAATACACTCAAAGTGAGAACCAAAAAATTCTGTTGCCTGGACCCTCCAAAGATGTTGCATCACTTGGGTCAGATCCTCAAAAATGCATACTCGACAGTATTTTTGAAGAATCCAAGCAACATAGTTAAAAAAAATTAGCACGATCTCCAAAACATTGAGTCATGCAGATCTTGCCGCCAACAAACCTTTGATTTTGATTGCGAAAAGCTCCAAATAGGCACAGTAATTTAGAGTAGAAGGAGATCTAAGACCTTACCATGTGAGGTCTCCAAGAAAGGCTCGAAGCCCATCAGCAATAGTGTTGACCTCAGATAACTTAGTGATCCTGCCATTGATCTTCGACTGGAAAGCATCATCCGCTCCCATTGGTTCGGCAGCAAAAATGCGAATGGCAGGATTAATGGCTTTGGCAGCCAACGCAACTCCCGATATCAAACCACCACCTTCATTCGATACCAGTAATTGAGGCTGGTCTACAAATTAAAATTTGAAGAAAATGATATATCAAAGTCATTAAAAAGTTGATTTACCGCTAATTGGGACTATTAAGGTGTCAATTTCGGAAGCCTGTTCCAGAAGCTCCAGTGATATTGTACCCTGCCCACTGTAAAGACCACAAAAAAACATATTAAATGGAGAAATATTCATCAGCACAGATCATACTGTCTAGATTCCTAGCAAAAAGGTTCAATTTTTTGGAAAAAGTATATTTTGGAATATCAAAAACTACCATTCCATACAGTTCAATTAGAAGTTCAAGGTTGACTTGGAATAGTTCATAATGAAACTGCTGCAAATGTTGAGAAAGATGAAATCATCATACAGAAGGATCATTAACACATAAAGTGAGATGTAGGGCTCAGTTTGTCTTGGGCAGGAGATAGAATTTTAACAAAACACGAGCACACAAATACTCTTAAGGCTTCTTTGGGAGCTTTCAGGCCCCTCTCAATCTATTTTGTAGAGGAGAAGGGGGAAGTACCAAGTATCATCTATTAAAAAATAACAAAGAAAACCAATGTTACCTTATAATGCGACCATCATTATAGGGATGAATAAGAACAGCACCAGTATCTTGCAACACCTTGTTTGCAGTATCCTCTCGGGACTGCATCGATGGCTCACTCCAGATAACCTGACCACTGTAACGTTTGACATTCTCGACTTTGCATTTTGGAGCATTTTTTGGTATAACTATATAAGCAGGGATGCCCCGTAGCTTTGCAGCCAAAGCAAGAGCTGCAGCATGATTTCCACTAAATTTAAGAGGAAGTAGATCAGGAGGTAATCCAGAAAAATAAATATAGATAGTAAACCACAGAAACCAGAAAGATCTGAACGAACCTGCTATGAGTTACAACTCCTTTAGCAGCATGATCATCATCAAGTGAATAAATAGCATTGCATGCCCCTCGGAATTTAAAAGCTCCCCTGATAAATTGCACAAACACTGGCCCTTAATTAGAACCTTTAGGCAGAAACTCTAGTTCACTACAACACACTTATACAGGACTACTTTGAAAGAAATCCTTCCACTATGTTAAAGAGCTTCTCACCCCTTCTGAAAGCATTCACATTTAAAGTACAACTTTCTTCCAGCAATAGAGTCTAAAGTTTCTGAGGTGAGGACAGGAGTTCTGTGCGCAAAGGGCTCAATGCGTACTTGAGCTTGCCTGATGGAAGAGATGTCAGCAGCATAATCGTTGCTAGATGTTGGGCAGTTTGGTTCCATCAATAATTACTACAGAAGTCAATACTCCTGAAGCTGAAAACATGTGGAACTTCTCATGTCAATCCAGGGAAGAACAAAATTACCTAACAAGGTGCAATCTCTCAAATCTATCCTATGAAGAACTAAGACGAGAAATATATAATCAGTTGACTCTGAGAAGAGAACACAAGAATAATACACTTCCAATAAAAACAATAATATCATATAACATGACAAATTTTGTGAACTCGGCAAGGGGGAATCAAACGTGATACCCATATTTGCCTATAAACAAAGGGCATTCTGTGTCCCAAAGGACCTCAATGTACTGAACTCAGATTTATCAGTCTTTTACCCTCATCCCCCACAATCTAAACGAACTGTCTTTGGCTCGAACTAGTTATGTTAATCAATCAATCAACTACGTCTCAACCCTCAACTAGTTGGTATCTGCTATAAATACTAGAGTTTACACTAAGGATTTGAACCTATGACCTAAAACAATTTTTTAACCCCCTTTACCACTACACTAGAATCTTTCCTTACGCGAGGCAGAAGTGGATGTAGTTCACAATTTACGAGTTCATCTACACCGGTAACTTTAGCTCAGACCTAGTATATATTAAAAGATTCACTAAATAAGAACAGATAATGGATTTGAATGGGATGCAACAAAAGTTTTGATAAAGTTCAAAATTTGGATCCGCCTCTGTGTCGAGGGATTTAATAAAACATACTTTCAGCAAACAGATTCAATTGAACCCTTTTACCTTTCTTTGCTCCGCCTCTGGATCCAGATACACAGACCAATCAACCAAATAACCATATGTAAATACACCCCTGTCAAATCCTTCAAAAATGCACTATTTTTGAAGGACCCAACATACACCTTGAACAGAGTCCGAGCAACATAACTTATAAGTCAGTGGTCACATACTCACAACATTATTCTACATCCGCTACCTTAAAATTCAACCCCTCAATGAGATAACCAACTTCCCCCATCACCAACAAACAAGATGCAGATACACAGACACATGGATAGAGGTAGCATATATCTTTGGTTCAAATAATGTATATATGCATTTAAAAAATCACCAAATAAATTCACAATCCAATGACTAACCCTTGAGACAGTAAAATCTTAGAATCCAGAACTCATAACTTTCAAATCCTAGCTCCGCCTCTGTTAACAGAACACTTAACCAAAACAAGCATATGTAAATACACTACTATCATCTTTATCAAGGAAATATAAATAAAAAAGGTAACTTTTTTCATACATAAACAACCAAGAAACAGGAGAATCTTAGTAACTCACTAGGTTAGCTACCCGAACTTTCACCTTGTTAATAAGAATTCAATTCCCTGTCTTCCCCTCTCCCATTTCTCCATTTTTATTTAAAAAATCAAGAACTTGTTGAATCAGCTCAAGAAAACATTTGGATCCATGAAAAAAACAAACTCAATTTCAGATAACTTCTACACCCATTACAGCAAATTAAGAAATATACTACTAAAATCAAGAATCAGTATTAACCTTTATGAGTGGCAAGAACTAACCGTCACTGAGCAGAGAGGAATTGAAGTTCCCCAACAGTATAATCAATAGTCACATACGGGGTCGTTTTGTGCTCGGAATAAAAGATACAGATAAAATCTTATACTATTGTATTTAATATGACGTTATCGAGTCTTTTGATTAAGAATAAATATGATTTAGGATTGAGATATTAACCTTTTATTTATTTACTAGATTCTTAAGGCCCGTGATACGGGCCCAATATAATCAATTATTAATCGTTATTTGACAAATATTAAAAGGTATTTCTATAGCATTCTGATCAACATTAATTAATATTGATCCTGATAAAAAATTTAGTATTAAAAAATATCAAAAAATAACCATCAAAGAATATAGTGCATTGAATGGTGTTTCTCCTTCCTTAATTAAATATCTTAATTTTGAGTTTTGGATATGAAATTTTTTTTAAAACTATTTATTTAAAAATTGTAATCTAGAAACGCAACACAATTGAAGAGATAAAAATATAGAATAGTGCCACTGGTTTAGAGAAATAAAGAAATAGCTAAGAGAAAAATGAAACTGAAAAGGAGAACTAAATTGACTTGCAATAAAAAATGAAGCAACTGTCCGTCGGCAACTAACCCTTCTATTTTTATTTTTTCGATGTATTTTCAAATCAAAGTTTCAGCAGTTACTTCCATCGATAGACTAAAAATGTCGAGCAAAGACCTGGCAACAACCATGCAATGAGATAGTCTGAAGAGACTCCGAAAAAGTTAGAGAAAATACGTACTTGTTTCACTGTTGATAGAATAACCTAACTGTTGCTTCTAGAATTTGAGAAGAGTGAACAAACGACAGAGCCATCTTATATTAACATCATGTCTTTTTTGTACAACTATATAAGCAAGCAAATAGAACTGATGTCAATTCTCTATAGAATTTTGCTAGATTTTTCCCCAACTCCTCACCCCAGCCCTCCTCTTCTACAACTATAATTTAAAAAAGAATTGCAATGTAAATCTTCAATCCCCAACTCCACACCTCCGACCCTCCTCTTCAATAACTATGATTTTTAAAAAAGAATTGCAATGTAAATCTTCAAATGCTCGCAGTCCACTTAAAATTATATGCAAGTATGAGATTACATTTACAAGTAACTTACCTTCCCTGGGAACTAAGCCAAATTTTCGTACTTAGGAAATGAACTCTTTGTCTACACTTTTAAAATAGTACAGTACACACCACAATTGAAAATTATCTTCCCAAATTAAGACGGCAGAGGCAACCATTGATTGTTATTATTTATTTGAAAGAACATGAAGCCATATGTAAATTATTGTTTTTTTTTTTGGCATATGCTTTTTGCCAGAAATCATTCGCAAGGCAGCCAAGATCAAATAACATAGATTACAATCACACAAATCATTATTTTCCAAAATTGAAGAAGAAATAAAGAGTGAGAGAAGAGAAAGGGAGAGGGGCTTACCGATACAAGAGAACAGAGGAATGAGAAGTGTACTCGGTTGGTGCCTATTTATTTGTGTCAAACACCTAGAGTAATTCTAGAAAAATCACGTAAGTTGTGGTTTCTAGAAAAATCAGGTGATTTGTGGAGGAAATATACCACAAAGTTGATGGAATTTTTAATATAAAATAGATATGAAATACCAAAATTGCCCTCAATGTACTGTTCATCCTTTTAGCAGAATTAGATATTGCTCTGCATAATTATTGTTCTTAAATGGAGCATCACAAGACTCCTTTAAAAAAACAACAAATCAAAACCCATAGTATATGCTGAAAAATCGCTAGTTATAACAATATCTCGAAATATAACCTGAAGATCTTAAATTTCTCATAACCGAGAATCAGGAAGCACATATATTGTATTGATAGCAACAATCGAAAAAGAAAAAAAAATATCCACCTTCTTACTTGAAACCCTTTGCAGTTGATTATATGTGCGACTTGCTCAGCAATTTATCGTTCATCAAAATAACTACAAAGTAATTGATATTTTTATTAAAAAAATATATATATATATATTTAAAAAAAACATAAATCCGGGAAAATTAAAATTAAAAATCTAGATAAAAAGAAAATTGGGTAAGATTTTTCATTCATCAAACTACAAAGTAATTGAAATTTTTATTTAAAAAATAAAATAAAATAAATAAAATAACCAAAAGAAAAAAAACAAAACAGAAATCCGGGAAAATTAAAAATAAAAATTTAGATACAAAGAAAATTGGATAATTCTTATCTATTTTCATTAACAATACAGTGAGAATTGAGAATGAATTTTTCAAATCTTTTTTTCTTTTTTTAAAAAATGGAGTAAAAGAGCAAATCCCCAACTATAGATGTGTTTATAAGCGGAAAAATAACATATAGAAATTTGAAAGAAAAACATACCATACCTTCGATTTGCTGAGCGGAAAGAGAGGATTTTTAACAAAAAGATTGTGATGAAAGAGAGGAGATTAAAGAGAGTGTGCTAAAATGCAAGAGAATTGAACCTTGGATGGGAGCTACTGAGATTCCCCAAACTGAAGGCTATTCTGTTTTAGCAACAGCCAATGTTTCTAATTTGAAAAAGAGAGGAAGTTTTTAGGTCATCTTCCTCAAATCTCGAACTGTATAGTTAATTTAGCTCGTAACCCAAGCTTTAGGAGAAGTTGGGAAGAAGAGATATGATGAAGAGATGCAAGGAAGTTTTTTCATTGTTCTTTTTTGGCTCTTAGATCTCTCTCCTAAGCAAATAGCAATTGTTAATCATAATCTGGAAGTATTGGAGAGAGATCTGGAACGATCTGGAAGGGAAAGGAAAAGGAACTTACTTTGTTAAAATATCAATCATACATAATTACCATTTTACCCTTGCATAATAACATAATTGCTAATTTGCCATTGGTCGTCCGGTCGTCTTCACGTTTCTATATAATAGAAATAATAAAATTTATATATTTAAAAATTACATAATGTCAAGCAATAAAAAGCATTTAAATATATCAAAAATAATTGTGGTAGAAAATTGCTTGGCTACTTAAAGTAGACCAGTATAATTCTTCTTTGATAATGGTGGTGAGANGCAAATTAAGAAATATACTACTAAAATCAAGAATCAGTATTAACCTTTATGAGTGGCAAGAACTAACCGTCACTGAGCAGAGAGGAATTGAAGTTCCCCAACAGTATAATCAATAGTCACATACGGGGTCGTTTTGTGCTCGGAATAAAAGATACAGATAAAATCTTATACTATTGTATTTAATATGACGTTATCGAGTCTTTTGATTAAAAATAAATATGATTTAGGATTGAGATATTAACCTTTTATTTATTTATAATAAAATTTATATATTTAAAAATTACATAATGTCAAGCAATAAAAAGCATTTAAATATATCAAAAATAATTGTGGTAGAAAATTGCTTGGCTACTTAAAGTAGACTAGTATAATTCTTCTTTGATAATGGTGGTGAGACCGATGGATAAAATTTTCCACCATTAACATAAATGTGTCATATTCTAGCTCTAATAAAAATATATCATGTGAAAAAAAAAAAAAAAAAAAAACATATGAGGGCATGTGCATTTTTCTAATATACAATATTTGTAGTCTTAAAAATATTACGCTCTTTTATTACAGGCACAAATTACTTTTTCTTCCTATAAACTTGATGCAAGATTGAATATTATTTTATTTATCTTCTAATTCAAGAAGGGGAGCCTCGGAGGAGGTCACCTTGTGGTCGGACCCTTCCTCAAACACTGCATATAGCATAAGCTTTAATGCATCGAACTGTCTTGGTTTATCTTCTAATTCACACCTTTTTCTAATCAATTCTAGGTATGTAGATAGAAAAACTTATTAAATTGTAATTACGTTTATTAGTTTCCTCCTAATAAAAGAGAAAGTATAAAAAAAATCAAGTAAATCTACAATGTTAATTAGCTATATCACTTTGACTTTCAAAAAATGTTGTCACATTCATGTCGAATCCTTCAAAAATGTATTTCTTTTGAACATAAATTTTTTTCGTATAATGATGGAAAAAGTCATGATGAACATAACATAACCCTCAGAGAAATCTTTTCACGTACGAAACAAAAAAAAAAGAGCTCAGATACACTACAATTCATCATTTAAATCAGATGACTATGAAGACCCATCTTCACAATTTGTGCAATAGTTCATCACAGCTCTAAATGCACCAGCCGGGAATCGAACCCGGGTCTGTACCGTGGCAGGGTACTATTCTACCACTAGACCACTGGTGCTACTTGTTTAATGTAGGAGGCATAAATATATAATTTAACCGAATTCTTTTCTTTTTTTCCTCTCAACATAGATGATTTACTTAATTAATCATTAAAGTAAATTATAATATTGTTGAACTATATGCTAAAAGTAACATAAATTATGAAAGTATATCAAAAGTACATCAAATGCAAGCTTTACATTTCATAATGTTATATATATATCAATGTAATTTCATAGGTGAGGTATGAAAAAGATAAAATGTATTTTAACCGCTATCTTGCGAGATAGAGATGTTATTTTCGATAGACCATCAATAGGATATTTAAAAAAAAAATGAAAAAGTCATATTAAAAAAAACGGATAAAATATGCTATTTTTCAATACATTAAATGAAAATACAACAGTAAAGCCACTAAATTAAAATTATACTCTATGGTCAATATATCTATTTTTCAGTTAATTCAAACGCTGATTTGTTTTCATTTTTGAACTAAAATTCACATTTTTAGAGTATACAAGAAAATTACTTCAATTCATCATGTTTTTAACTGTGAAAATTATATACATAAAAACAACTAGAATAGCAATTAAAAAAAAAGTATCATGAAATCAATATGGTGTCCTTATATATTTGACACATTATTACTATTCACACATTAATTAATTTTGTATGAATGTATTTGGTAGTTGGACAATTTTAATTTAAATCAGTGAGAAGAGGACTTGAGGAGCCAGTTTTTAATAATATTGTTAAAGTTTGTGGTGGGATATATATGATTTTTTTTGTCCATGATAAGAAATTTTGATATTGAGCTTTAGAAATTAATAAATTTTTGGTGAGGAATATTTTTCTTGAATGAATCTTATGTATTGTGATAAAATGTATAAGATTTTTTCGTCCTTCATTTGAAATTTCACTCTCAAATTTAAGAATGAATACAATTTTGATAAACAATGTTTCATCTAGAGGTTGTTTTGTTACAGGGACTAAATCGTATTATGTGTTATAATGAGATGTGAAAGATTCCTCCATTCTTCATTTGATATCTCGTATTCAAAACTAAGAATGAAGACAATCCAGATAAGAAACGCTTCATCTAGTGGTTGTTTCGTTATCATGACTAGTTCGTATTATGCATTGTGATGAGATGTATATGATTCCTTCATCCTTCATTTGAAATCTCGAATTCAAATTTTGAAATGAATACAATTTTATTAAACAACGCGTTTACCTAAATCTCATTTTGTTACCACAACATGGATACTAATCTCGATAAACAAAATTGGAATTGTATTTATTTTATGCTTCGTTATTTATAGGCGGAATGACCCGGGGAGACCCTTATACTTGGTTCCGTTTATCAGTTGGACCCTTATACTCACGACTTTGTCAATTGAACCCTTAAACTCACTAAAATTCATTACTTTAAACCCCTTTCTTATTCTATGTGTGTGAGTGTAGCACAACCGCTTACACATGGAATTCCACACCATTTTGTAGAATTTCATGTCATTTTTAATGCCACATAAGAAATTAAAAACTAAAAATAAATAAATAAATTTGCACATTAAAATTTTCAGTATCATGTTTTTCATATTTGCTCATAATTGAGCACTAAATTCATGTCAAATTGGTCTAATTCTTCCTATTTGACATGAAACACAAACCTAATAATTTTCCATCATAATGTTGAATTAATTTCATAAATTCACAAAACCCATTTATTATTCTTCAAGCTTCTTCACGAAGTTTTCAACTTTACAGTATACATCATTACTCTTCAAAATTTCAAAATTATATAAACTTCAATCTTTCACAAACAAGATTCGAAAACTCAGATTTTAGAAGTGTGTAAATCGACCAAAATTCATAGAGAAGAAATTTAAACTTTAAAATTAAAGAAACTAAAATGGTTGAGATAAGAGATTTGGTTAGGTGGGGTGAGGGTGGGGGCGGGTCTTAAGAAGAAGAAGAAAGGGGTGGGATAGGGTGGGGTGGTGGGTGGTTTCAAGGAAGAAGGACAGGGTGGGGGGAGAGCGTGGGCGCTGAAGGAAGAAGAAAGTTGCAGGTGAGGGAGTGGGGTGGGACAGGGGGCTGATGGGTTGATTTTTTTCTTTTTTTTTTTAATTTAAATTATTTTTTTAATGTTTTTTAATATAAAAAATATATATTTACTCGCTTTAAGGCGCGTGCAGTCAAGTATTTTTCCATCTCAGCAATATTAGTGTCACATAAGTTCGGTCAATTGTCAAATATGTTTAAAATATTGTGTTTAGTAATTTTAAGGGTTCAGTTAACAAAGTCGTGAGTATAAGGGTTCAACTGACAAACAGAATCAAATACAAGGGTCTTCCAGGTCGTTTCGTCTTATTTATATTAGCTAAGATCGATCCATTTTATGTAGAATATGAGATTATAATCCTATTATAATTTTGGAGTGATGATCATAGGATAATCCTATTATGAACTAAATAACCTCATTATAAATTTTATTGACCTGAATTTAGATTAGTCGAATCAGTAAGATGCCCCGATAAATGTGTAAATGTGGGACCATGACAGGCCTTTAATGTTAATCTGAAAGTACATTTAATAGATCGTATTGGCATTTTAAATTGTCAATTCCCAAGTCCCCTTGTGATCCTTCCCATGATCAAACTCCATATTTCATCACAATGCCCAACATAAAAGGATAATTGGTGATGGGGATTTTTTTTCTTTTTAGTACTTCTTCCGTCCCATTTTATATGTCATCGCTTTTTATAAATAGTTGGTCCATAATATTTATATTTCATAAAATCAATACATAAATTAACATATTGTTCCTTTTTTACCCTTGTGAGTTATTGGTATTGAAAACATACATTTGACCAATTAAGAAAAGTTAAGTAGGTTAAATTAATTAATCAAAATAAATTAATTCATAATCATTGATTGAAAACTTGAGTTCCAAGAAAATTAAATAAGGGTAGAAGGGTAGAGTTATATTATTTCTTAATGCAAGTGCAATGTAAAAAGATGACATATAAAATGGGACGGAGGGAGTAATAAGAATTGCGGTGGAGTGATATGTACTCTTTCATTCTTAATCAGAGGTTTCATCGTCGATTCTTCCTGAATATGAAATTACCTTTATTAGAGAGAGTTTTACCCTTTAATGTGAGACTTCTCGATGCGAATTCAAATTTAGTCAAATTTTAATATCGATGCCAGACATCAAGCGAAAAATAAAAATAAAAAATGCCAAAACTAAGGCATGGGAAGTTTGGGACCACGTAGATATCCATTAGGACCATTACTTAAGTGGCCCTATTACCAATAAAAGGATTTTGTAAGCTCTATTATTAGATAATAAATTTTGATTTGCACTTGAATTTGAGAAATTGAAATTTGATTTTGAATCTTTGTCTTGATTTTTAGAACTTATAGAAAAATATTTGAGTGCTTAGATATTTTTGTAAAATAATTTGTGGCATTGGATTCACGAGTTCTCGCTGATTTCTTATTAAAATTTTAGCATATTCTTCCTCCGTTCCTATTTAGTTGTCTATTTTAGAAATTACACACATATTAAGACAACAATGATTAGCATAGTGAAGTTATAATTTTGCCCTTATTAATTATGATTCCAAAATAAATTTATTCAAGATAACTAATCAATGTCGGGGGAAGTTTAAATTTTCAAGAAGTTTAAATGAGGGTATAATAGGAAATTTTTTTTTGTCCTTTCTTGATTTGTCAAAATGGACAAGTAAATAGGGACATCTAAAAGAGGAAATATGGACAAGTAAATAGGGACGGAGGGAGTATTTCATTAACCTTTAATTTTATTATTCATTTTGATATATGACTTGATTTTATTGGCTTTCTAATTTTATTCGACATGCTGATTCTTTTAAAAAAATAAAAATATTGCAGCTTCATATCAATTGTATGTGCACTTTTTTCTGTTCAAATAAAACAGACAACTTTGTATGTACAAAATAGTTATGGACCTCTTTTAACCCTCGAAAACAGTGTCACTTCAATTGTATTTTTTTTATTCGATGTTTAATATTTCCTCGGTCTCAATTTATGTGACTTACTTTTTTTTTAATCAGTTCAATGACACATTTTTATATTAAGTAACAATTTAACTATAAAATGTCTATTTTATCCTTAATGAAATGATTTACAGCCACACAGATTTCTATAATTCATTGTGGACCACAAACTTTAAAAGTCTTCTTTTCTTTCTTAAACTTCATGCCGAGTCAAACTACTTCACATAAAATGAAACGGAGAAAGTATCAACATTAGAATTTGATTATAATTAAATTTGCATAACATTGAGCTTCATTTAAGGAAAGTGCATCTTATCAAGGATTTTTTCATTCTAAAAAGTTAAAACTCGAATTCGAAATCTCCAATTAAAAAAGGAACAATTCCATTAACTGCATTATATTTTTTTGATGGTGTGTCGATTCGATCTCAATATTCGCTATGTGAAATTCATCTTTTTATCACTTTAGAGAAAATCACTAAAATCATCCCTTAAAGTTTGATATAAGTTCAAAATAATTGTTTAAAGTATGCTCTCAACAAATTTCATTTCAAAATAAACGAAGTATATACATACATAAATTTTCGATCAAATTTTTATTGTGTCTCAAAAAGTGAAAAATATTACGTAAATTGAGATATAATGAATAATTTTTTTTTTGTTAAAAAAATAATAATTGAATCACATGAGTCCCTTACCCTTCCATTAAATTCTTGTATTGGACACAAATCTATATATACACACAACAATAATGTACTACACACATCAATGCCAAAATAAGAAAATAAGTTTCATAAATACATTCTTGATTTTCTCTTTTGAAACTCTGTAATGGAAATCTCAAGATTTAAGCTTTGTAAAGAAAAGGGTATGTTTTATTTTTCTCTTTTTTCCTTCTTAATGCTTTAAAATTTGGTTCTTTTTGTGTTTCATAACTTGTGATGTCAAAATAAAAATAAAAAGATTACTATTTTATGCTAATATTTGTTTCAAAGATGAAAGCTCAACTCGGTTTACCTCAAAATGCAAGAGTTTTGAAGCAACAAGCTCAAGAAATTAGAATTTTATCTGTTTCGATTTGTTTATCTGGTTTTGACTTGACACGAAGTTTAAGAAAATTAACAAGAATGTATCTATGTGCTTTAATCTTGTGGTTTAGACATGTGAAAAACTAAAATTAGAGTGTTGCCCATAATTTTTTTTTTTTTTTTGAGTTTTATGTGTTGTAATGCCAAATGAAGATTTAGTTTATTATGCTAATTATATTTGTTTCAAGAAAAGCTCACTTGCCTTACTCCAAAAAAATGCAAGGATTTTCAAGAACAAGAAATTAGATGTTTGTTTTAGTTAAATTCCCTTTTCATTTGTTTCAAGAAAAGCTCATATATCATTTTTTTTTCTTCATTAAATTAGATGCCCAGAATTTGCTTTTTTGAGTTTCATGACTTGTGATGCAAAAAAAGAAAAAAACTTTATTATTCATCCTTCTTCAAGTTTGGTGCTTTTCTTAGCTCCTGGTTGTTGAAACTTGAAAAATTGAGTTTGAGTTGTGTCTGACCTACATTTTACTTGATTTTTTAAAATTTGTCCCAAAGACTAGTTTTAGCCAGTTTATGTGAAGTTGAGTTCAAATGTCACATTTTCAGAATATGATCAAATATCATGGTCAAACACATATTTTGAAGATAAATTTTCAAAAACTACTTGAAAAATCTATAGTCAAACACTAGCTCAAAAATTCAAAATTTGCCTTTTGTTTTCATGATTTGTGTTGCCAAAAAAAAAAAGAAAATTTATGCTAATTTAAATACATGAATTCTTTAATTTCCCTTCATTAGTACTCATTTCCCTCAAGTTTACTTATTATTTTTTTTTGGTTATTTGTATTTATGTATTACTTTTGACTAATAAAATATCAAAGATCTTCTGTTTTTGACCAAAAGTTGAAATCTTGAAATGTAATTATTGTAGCATTTTGTTTCATCCCTTTGAATTGATCCTAAAGTTGGAGTCTTTTTGTTTGCATCAAAGTGTTATGGCCTTTCTTTTTGTAATTTAGTTACATGGATAATTACCACTTTTTCCCTTTTCCACTTTTTTGTCAAGATCAATGAACTTTATGTATTTTAGTGGCTTATGGTTAGATTTTTAGTTGAATATGACAAGTCCATGTGTCTTTAGCTATTTTTAAGGAACTTTAACTTCAAGCATGCTTTATGAAATTTTCTATTTTTTTTCTTTAGTTTTATATTATAATGTTTGTAGATCTCCACACTTGGCTGACTAGCACATGGTATTCAAAGATAGTTGACCTTTTTTATTTTATTAATCTCAATTTAGTTTCACACTACATCTTTTCAGTTTTATAATTAATTATCATATATCTTTAGTTTTTTAGATGAAAAGTGTCATTAAAAAAGAAGGTGAGAGTATGCAAATAGAATGATTCTGTGGATTGTTTGATGAGTGATTAGATTCTTGTCTAGTTGCTGGTTTTGTTAAGTGAGTTTTTGAGTAAAGGGACCATACTTGTTTTTTTTTTGGTAGGCCTTATTGATACTTGAGTTTATTTTTCTGTGGCTGAGCGTCTTTCGGAAAAAAAGTCTTTTTTTCTCCGTAAGGTAGGGGTAAGGTCTGCATACACTCTACTCTAACCTCCCCAAACCACCTGTTATAGGATCACATTGGATATGTTGTTGTTATTGTTGATTTTCCTGTGGTAGCATGTAGGTTTGAAAATGTTCTTTTCAGATAGAGTCTGCATGATTATTTTCACCATGTTGGGAATTCAAACGTCTTTTATTTTAGAGAGTTTTGCACAAATAGTCGGTTAGATTTACTATTTATTCTTTTTAGCCGGTAAACATAAATTAAATATTGTTGTACACATATTATACATTAGTCGGCTATTTTTAGTTTAAGCGGTTGTATGAGCGACTGTTAATGTTACTCGTTGGAAGTATCTTTGACTTAGATTTGTTAATGATTTCCACAATGATCTGATTGTTTGAAGTTATTCGAAGACTGTTAAGTACTAACTAAACTTTACATTTTGCAGATCTGTCTTTGAGTTAGAGAAGTGCAAATTCTTCTGCTTTTGGTAAGTTTCAACATTATGTTTTTACCATTTTTGTGATTTTATTACAGGATGGAAATGCGGATGTTGAAAATATGGTTGTTTTCCTGAACTAGGTTATATTTGAAGCTTCTTTTTGAATTTTCTCTCTTTTTTATGGTTTTATTTAGTTTATGATGGTGAAATGAGTTGAGCTTAAATGGAATAGTATGGATTCATATAGCCGATCTCAACTTGTATGGGACCGAGGAGTAGCTGTAGTTGTTCTTGTCTCTTTTTTGTGTTATGGTTCAATGGTGCTTGTTTATTGCGTCTAACGATGCTATAGGTTATTCTTGTTTAGTGGTGCTTCTTTTGCATTCGAAATCCATCTTTATTCGAAGATCATTTTCTAGCATAATTTCATTGGTTTTTCCGTCTTGTGTGAACTTATCTCGTAAAGTTGATCAACTTGTGATATCGTTGACTGATAAGGTTCTTGTAATCTGTACCAGATCGTTTAGATTTTTCTTGAAATGAAGAACATATTTTTTTTTTAATTTTGCCTATGAAAATTCATAGTTAAATTCCTGCTGACATCGATAGTACTTAACAATTACCTCAATAAGAAATATGAAAAGTACATTGTTTTCCGATTTTTAGAATCCATTCGCTCCCCTATTACATCATAAGTTATTTCACTCGGAAACATGTTTATGGTTATTGGCTGTTTAAGTAAGATCAGTTTATAGTTCCATCTCATTTGTTGCTTAATGAGTCAAATAAGCTAATTTTTTCTTTTTTGATTGTATGAATTGGATATTGTAAGCCTCCTTTGTTTCCATTAAGAATAAGACGCCTGAATATGAATATTAAGATGTGCATTAAGATCTAGATGCCTAAAATGTTGTCTTTAGATTTGAACATTGAATGATTACCGTGTCTGATTTCATTCTATTGTGGTGCATTTCTCGCCGAATGGTTCTCTTATAATTTAAATGTTTTATCTGCTTCATCCTCTGGAGGTACAGAGTAATTATTTTTTTGCTTTATATCTCTCAGGTACTGCTGGCTGTCTTTAGTTTCTGTTGGTTCGATACATTCTTAACGATAATCTTCAAATATGATCTTAAACAATCTGAAGCTAGGTGTTGAAGTTGTTGGTGCACATAACCTTTTGCCGAAAGATGGTCAAGGTTCTTCGAGTTCTTTTGTGGAACTTTACTTTGATGGTCAGAGGTTCCGCACTACCATCAAGGAAAAAGATCTGAGTCCTGTGTGGAATGAAACATTCTACTTCAACATCTCTGACCCTTCCAACCTCCATATGCTAACTCTTGACGCCTATGTCTATAACAATATTCGAGCTTCTCAGTCCAGGTCCTTTCTTGGAAAGATTACTATCAATGGGACTTCCTTTGTACCTTATTCGGATGCTGTTGTCTTGCATTATCCTCTTGAGAAGCGCAGTATCTTCTCACGTGTGAGGGGAGAGCTTGGTCTTAAAGTGTATGTTATTGACGATCCGTCCATAAAGTCCTCTACGCCTATTTCCGCAGTCAATGATACTCAGGTTCACAGCCATTCAGCTCAAACTCCAGCTCCGAAAATTCCTAGATCTGAAGTGAGACACACCTTCCATCATCTTCCCAATCCAAATCACCCACAGCAGCAGCAACAACAAGCTCCTGCTGTTCCTGTGCCTCATCAAGGAGCAAGATACATACCTGAGGAAATGAAGGTTCCAGAACCACAGCCTCCACCACAGCTCGTTCGGATGCATTCTGCCACAATGGCACAACCCGTTGATTATGCACTTAAGGAAACAAGCCCATTCCTTGGAGGGGGTAGAGTTGTGGGTGGTCGTGTTATTCGTACAGACAGGATGTCTGGTTGTACTTATGATCTTGTTGAGAAAATGCACTTCCTTTTTGTTAGAGTTGTTAAGGCTCGTGAGCTTCCTGCGATGGATATTACAGGGAGTGTGGATCCTTACGTTGAAGTCAGGATTGGGAATTACAAAGGAATTACAAAGCACATTGAGAAAAATCAAAATCCTATGTGGAATGTAGTATTCGCCTTTTCTCGGGAGAGGATGCAGGCATCCGTGCTTGAAGTTGTTGTCAAAGACAAGGACCTTGTCAAAGATGATTTCGTAGGCCTGTGCAGATTTGACCTCAATGAAGTCCCCATGCGTGTGCCACCAGATAGTCCTCTAGCTCCAGAGTGGTACAGGCTTGCAGATAAGAAAGGAGAGAAGATAAAGGGGGAGCTCATGCTTGCTGTCTGGATCGGTACCCAAGCAGACGAAGCGTATCCTGATGCATGGCATTCTGATGCAGCTCTATCCGTTGACACAGTTGCATCCACTCTTATACGTTCAAAAGTCTATCATGCACCCCGGTTATGGTATGTCCGTGTTAATGTTGTCGAGGCACAAGACTTGGTGCCAACGGACAAAACTCGTTTCCCCGACACTTATGTGAAAGCACAAATAGGAAACCAAGTTTTGAAAACTAAGCCAGTTCAGGCTCGAACGTTCAATCCTCTTTGGAATGAAGATCTCTTGTTTGTTGCTGCAGAGCCATTTGAAGACAACCTTGTCCTCACAGTAGAGGATCGTGTGGCTCCAGGGAAAGACGAGATCATTGGGAGGGTCATCATCCCTTTAAGCATGGTAGAGAAGCGTGCTGACGATAGAATGATCCATTCTCGTTGGTTTAATCTGGAAAAGCCTGTGATTGTGGATATTGATCAACTTAAGAAGGAGAAATTCTCGAGCAGACTTCACCTTCGAGTCTGTCTTGATGGAGGCTATCATGTCCTTGACGAATCCACTCATTACAGTAGTGATCTTCGCCCAACTGCAAAGCAACTGTGGAGGCCACCAATTGGGGTTCTTGAACTCGGAGTCTTAAATGCTGTGGGACTTCATCCTATGAAAACACGAGATGGAAAGGGGACATCAGATACATATTGTGTAGCAAAGTATGGTCATAAATGGATTCGAACTCGAACAGTTGTTGATAACCTCTGCCCAAAGTACAATGAGCAGTACACTTGGGAGGTTTTTGATCCAGCTACAGTTCTCACAGTTGGTGTGTTCGACAACACCCAACTTGGAGAAAAAGGTTCAAATGGTACCAAAGACCTAAAGGTCGGAAAGGTAAGAATTCGTATCTCAACACTTGAAACAGGCAGAGTTTACACACATTCATATCCGTTGCTGGTCCTTCATCCTACTGGTGTTAAGAAGATGGGAGAGCTGCATTTGGCTATACGTTTTACGTGCACATCATTTGCTAACATGCTGTACAAATACTCGTGTCCTCTTTTGCCAAAAATGCATTATGTAAGGCCTTTCACTGTGATGCAACTTGACATGCTAAGACACCAAGCGGTCAACATAGTGGCAATGCGGCTGGGACGAGCAGAACCCCCGTTGAGGAAGGAGGTGGTTGAGTACATGTCTGATGTAGACTCACACCTATGGAGCATGAGACGTAGCAAGGCAAATTTTTTCCGCCTGATGTCTATTTTCACGGGATTATTCGCAGCAGGCAAATGGTTCGGAGATATCTGCATGTGGAAGAACCCGATCACAACAGTCCTTGTGCACGTTCTCTTCCTTATGCTCGTGTCATTTCCTGAGCTTATTTTACCAACTGTTTTCCTTTACATGTTTCTAATAGGAGTGTGGAATTACCGTTACCGGCCTAGGTACCCTCCTCACATGAACACAAAGTTATCACAAGCTGAGTCAGTGCACCCTGACGAGCTTGATGAAGAGTTTGACACGTTCCCAACTAGTCGTAGCCCTGAATTGGTGAGAATGAGGTATGATCGTCTAAGGAGCGTGGCTGGACGGATTCAAACTGTTGTTGGTGACGTTGCAACACAAGGCGAGCGCCTCCAGTCACTGCTGAGCTGGCGTGATCCCCGTGCCACAGCCCTTTTTGTCACATTTTGCCTTGTTGCTGCTCTGGCCATGTATGTGACACCATTTCAGGTAATTGCTGCCCTGATAGGCATTTTCATGATGAGACATCCAAGATTTCGCCATAGGTTGCCTTCTGTGCCTGCCAACTTCTTCCGCCGACTGCCTGCTAGGACAGATAGTATGTTGTAAATTGTTGAGGTCCTAGTGAGGATTCATATCGCCAATCTCAATTTGTTGGGAATTGAGGCGTAGTTGTTTTTGTTGAACTCGGGCATTGGATGGCCTGCTACATCTATATGTATAATAAAACCCATTCCTACAACTTTTTTCCTTATTATGATTTATATATGTATCATTATATTAAATGTGCATTTTTGTTTTTCTAATATTGGGGATACATGAATCTCAAGCTGGTTATCATTACAAAAAAAAATAAAAAATTGCTATGAAACTGATGTTAATATGTCGTTAAATAGCATTTATGTAGCTAACATAGTTTTTTGATAATCTATCACTAAATGTTGATTAAATATCTTTGAATCGGACGATATAGACTTATATGAAAGGAAGTTATTTCAAAAGGTCGATAATTATCTATAATCTATGTGATTGAAAACATAATAAGCTAGAAACAAAAGATACTTGCTTTAAGACTATTCAAAAATATCATCAAGTATGTATCGGATCCTCCACATGCTATGTTTTTTAAGAAGATCCAACACGGATATAACTACTACAATTTTAAAAGGTATGAGCAGCATATTTCACTGTTGTCCAACTTAGATGGTCTTAATTTTGCTGTAAGCTAAGTGTGGATTAGACCTGTGTTGCTCAGACTCAAGAATATTACCCCTCATACCAAATCTTCCAAAAAAGCACTAAATTCAAACATGGACGAGTAAAATGCTAGTAAATGTAACATCTTTCCTTGCAAGAATCTTATGGCAAAAATTGAGCAAACAGAAGAGAGATTTATATCAAAGAAAATCTCAAAATTCAAAGTTTTTCTTGCTTTGCCAATTAGTGCACCAGACAGAAGTAGTGACAAAAAATGAGGCAAAAAGTTCATTCATCAATTTTTCTAAAACAACACATGGTCCATCATCACACTTAAACCTTCTAAAAATAGAAATATTACAATCTAACTTCCACCAACACCATCTTCTACACCATTTTGCTACTTTAAAGAACCTAAAAAGAGGATACTTTTGTTACATTGTGTGTTAGCACAAACCATCATTCTACTAGATGAGCAGAGCTAGTTAAATGGCTCGAGCTGATCTCTCCTGCCGCGTTTCATTTACAACAACAGCACATATATACAAACTCCGTCTTCATGTGTCCATTGAAGCAAATCATAATAATCATCCACGAGTCAGGTCAATCTCGGGCTGGGAATTTCTTAGTTCAGGCCTTGAAATCGGAGGCCAAATGCCAGTGGCTGAATTTGAAGTTGGATCTTGACTCAGAGTAGCATTAACTGGTATAGATGACTTTTCAGCAGATTCTTCCTCGCTGCCTTTGGTACTAGTTTCTGGTTTGCTCTTTACCTTGGGACCATATACAAAGCTGCACACAACCACCTGCAAACAAAATTAAATTATTTGCTTGTCACGTAGATACTCCCTCCGTTTTAATTTATTTGCTTGGTTTTTACTTGTCATGGAGTTCAAGTAATGACTCTTGTGGTCATTAACTAAAGATATGCAAACATACCAAAATGCCCTTTAATCTTGTGGTCTTAGTCTTCCACATGCCATGTGGGAAGTTAGAATTGAGGAGTTGTCAAAAAAGGAAAGAGATATTCTTTTTTAAAGGGAATAAAAAAGGAAAGTAATACAAACAAATTGAAATGGAGGGAGTAATTCTGATCTCCACGTCAAAGGTAGAAGGTAAGAAACTCGTAGAATCTAATTATGACAGGAGCAAGTTCATTATAACAACAGCAACTTCACTACCTGTACAGGGCTGGTTGCAATGAGCCTACCACCAACAGCACCCCCGAGTACATGCCCATCAGGGCTACTAACTGATATACTTATACCACCCGTGCGATCACGTGGACCACCACTTTCAGAGACCAAGTAGGATCCAGACAAGCAAAGTATCTCAAAACGACCCTGCACAACATGATGAAACATTTGAATCTCAGTTTAGTCAAAGCACAAGTTTCACTCTATAGGGGCAGAAGACTCGCAACGAAATGATAAACGGCCTGCGCTGGCAAAAGGTAACAAGAACAATTTTGGAGTTGAGAAAAAACTAGTAGCTACATACATTTTTCAGCTGACATTAACATTCACCTACATGATCCATGTTAAGAAGACAAGAATCACTTCCGAATATATAAGGGAAAGCATATATGCATGTACGTGTAGATAACAGTTCTAGCATGGAAATAAAGGAAAAATTGTGGGACTACAAAATTGATCTTTAAAAATTACTTCTTCAATTCTTGTTCGTTTTGTTTAATATGATCAGCACAATATTCTTGTTGAGTTTGACTACATGGTCAACATCAACCTTAAGAATTATAGGATGAACCGACTATTAGGCATTCAAAGTCCAATTCCACATGGTTAATAGGCTTTGCACAACGTATAATGTGCGAGTGAAACGTGCTTTACGAGTTAGTATTCTGCCACGAACAAAAATCAAGTATTTAAGTGGAGAAGGGTAGAAGAGCATCTCCAATATCCACCAAATTTTGTACAGTGCACCAACCAAGGATTTCTCGGTTGTTAAAATTTTAAAAGTAAATTTAATTTGAAGCATTAAAGAACTAGGGGTGGTTTATCAAGAGAAATACACCTTGCCCATAGGTTTTTAATCATTTGAACAAGAACATAACACATCAGCTGATTTTATCTGAACAACCAAACAAGTATACTGCCAAATCACAAAATTAAGGTAGTAAATAGTGAAAAATTGAAAACTGAACACTTCAAGTCTAATGACTTTGTAAGTTAATGGAAGCATTATAACATATGTGATCCGAAGAAGCAATTGTGTTAGAAAGCATGACCTTAGGAGGTCTGTCATGTTTCTGTTTGGCTAAAACATAATATTAGTTGGATACAGCTTTGACATGAACTTTAAAGTCATGCTCTTACTATAGTATGTGTTGAGGAAATTAGTAAAATATATCAGCCCAGAATTTTGGGTTGAGATTCATGATAACTAATGGGACGTTACCAATCACAGGCACTTAAATCTATACAAGATGTTTGAAGACATCAAAAAAAAAAAAAAAAGCAAATCAGAACAGCACCTTACTACAACGCAATTCTGGCGTATCACGCAAAACAAACTATGAGGGGCAAACAAAGGTTGTTCTATTCTTCTTGGCCCTTTTGCTCTTCCCTCGTTTATCCCTGCAGCAGGATCAGACCTACGCTATCCTTGGTGATGATGTTGTTGCATATAGTAGGGTTGTGAAGGAGTACCAAGGAGGAGAAACTTTTTAAATAGATGTCAAGATTTCAACTTTGAAATCCTCTAACCTGGAGGTCGGGTTGACATAACACCTATATCAGCCTTCGAGACTCTTCTCCGGTGCAGAACAGCATTTGTTCTTGCTTCCATTCCTAACACTATTTTTTTTTGAACTTGGTAACTTTGCATTCCTAACACTATTCATCCACCAATAATGCTCAGGAAAGGAGAGAGCTCAAGAAACTCTAATTTAGGGCCAAATCTTATCATACATTATGATCAAAATCTTAGGGTAAGAATTCCAGTGTTACATAACTATGCAAAAATTCACTTGACATCAAAACTATATAGAATGTACATGGTGGACTCTAAACAACCAAAATATTTCAAATTCACCTCTATAAAATCCAATAACATACTCTACAAAATAAAAGAGCATGTTCATTAAACGACTGGCATCAAATCAAACAGTAAAGATCAAGTAGCAACTGAATGATGAAATCATATTGCACTGCTTATGCTTAACAAGCTCGAAGAATTATTACTGCTATGCAGACGATAAAATAAGTTGCAGGAAAACCTAGACATTTTAGATGAACAAAGTTGTGTTTGCCAAAGAACTCTAACCTCATAGGTGACAGTCGAACCAGAACTTGTAGGAGGCCGTAATGTTACTGCAGAAAGTGATCCGCTAGCTGATAAGACACATAAAGCCCTAGGCCTCTGCTCTGCAAACGCCAGTAATTTTGCCGCAACATCCTACAGACATTAAGGTACTATGTCATGCATATGGCATATAGGGAACACGCAACATCAGTAAGTGCATTAAGCATAATACAAAATAAAATAGGTTGTAGGAAGCATGTTTTTCAAAATCAGTAAAACAAAGCTGAAGAAGCTTTGGCTAATATAAAATGTTGATGGCGCGGGTATGCTTTTTAACTTACAATTTATCAACTGCTATCATATTATCCCATTTCTGCTTAAGAACTCTCCCCTTTGAGAAACTTTTAAGGAAGAGTCATTCGAACAATATCAAGTGAGAATGGAGGAGCCATGAGCTTATAAGAAATCATACAAAGCACTTCAATTTTTCATGTGATGCTGATCACATGGTAATAAACAACAACAACATACCGAGTGTAATCCCACAAGTGAGGTCTAGGATGTATGCGGACCTTACCCCTACTGTTGTGGGGTAGAGAGGCTATTCCAATAGACCCTCGGCTCGACAGAAAAGAAAAGAATTTGAACCATCATAGCAAGAATATATGACAGCAAGACACAAATCAAATCAAGCATCAGATAGTAATACATATAGAAGCTGATCACATGGTAATATCTCACATAAATTCTCATTCACCCACGTGCCGGATTTGGTAATATATGATAGCACGATTTCAGATGTACAAATCAACAAAGTAAAACAGATAACACTATTTTACCATATGGATGCAAAAACCATCTCTGCAGCATGTACAAGAACAGATTATACAAGCAAAACTGTGGTAATCGGATCCTTCAAAAGAAGTGCATTTTCTTTTAAGAATCTGACATGGGTGTAGCAGCATTTTTGGAGAGACCGAACAAAATAAAAGCAAAACGAGGAAGGACATTACCTCTCCTACACTGATGTGTATAACATGAGGGGTAAAAGCCAATCCTGCTGAAGTATTCATCCATTCGCCTGCAGTGAGCAATTCAATCTTCAGAACTAAAACTCAATTATTGGTCCATCTTCAGAATTACTACAATTGGAAAACTTAACCATCCAAGTCGAAAAATTATCAATACTTAGTGAGAACCATTGCCACCCAACATCCCCAACAAAAAAGATAATCATAATAAAAAGTAAAATTAACCTTTACAAAGGAAGGGGATCGATGGTGGAAGTCAAATAGCATTAAGACCTTATAAGTGGCAGAAAGCATCACTCAAGTGTCACCATCCCAAGAAATACAACAAAAGAAATGTGTTTTGCCAGGATGTTAAATGTTACCATAGGCGTAAAACTGAGTTTGCATTCCTTATAAGATTATATTCCCTTTTTAATTGTAAACAACATTCAGGCTGCAACAGTGGCGGATCCAGGATTTTAATATCATGGGGGTGCTCACTCTTTAATATAAATGCATAATTATTTATTAAGCTTTAGTTATAATAAATGAGATATAGGAGATTTACAAAATGGAAAAAATAAACTAAAACAAAAGGTTAAGGTTGAAATGTTACCGAAAAAAAAGGGCCAAGATTGATAAGAAAGAAAACACAAGAGAAAATGTTAAGTACTATATGAAGTAAGTAGTAGTAACAAGCCTTCCCTTAAGGAAAAAAATTCAACCGAGATTCGAATCCTCATTTCTCACATTTTGGGCGCCGAAAATTAAACTTCAGAACCAATGTGCCTATCACGCTTTATTGTTTGGGTAATCGATCGTTCCATATATTAGTTTTAAAACTTTACAAGTTACACGTCAAGATTAATGGGTGCTCGAGCACCCGGAACCTAAAACGCAGGTTCGCCCCTGGGCTGCAAGCCTTGATTCTCACTAGAAGAGGCACCAACAACAACAACATAGCCGGTGTAATCCCACAAAGTGAGGTCTCGGAGGATTGGTGCGCAAAGACCTTAATCCTACCTAGGTAATAATGAAGAACACAAACATAGAGTATGAAAGTATATCATCGGTTTCACAAGCAAAAGTTATATATCTTATGATGTAGTATAGACAAATAAGTATATCATAGAGTCCAAAATCCTAACTACTCAGAAATACTGAGGAGGTAGTGAGAATGTCAGCAATGAACCAAGACAATCTTTCACATAATAATACACAACAATCCAGAAAATTATCACTAGATGACATGAGACAGAACATCTCATCAGCTATGTTGCTCAGACTCTCTACAAATGCTGTCACACCAGTGTGGGATCTTCCAAAATGCACTTTTTTATAAAGGATCAGACACACACCCATCAGCATTTTTTAAGAGTCCGAGCAACATAACTCACAAGTTTACACCAACAACAACTAAGCATTAGTACCAAACAAGTTGGAGTCATCTATGTGAATCCCCACTTCTTCATTCAAGTTCACTTCATATGATTAACGCCACATTTAAAAAAAATAAATCATAATCCACTAAGTTCAACTGAGAAACTTACCAAGTGGAGCTAATTTTTGCTTCCATCCACTTCCAGGAGGTCGGCCCTTGGCCCGCTTAGGCCCGGGAGTAATTGAACCAGTTGAAGGAGTAGAGGACAAAGGTGACAGTCCTAATGACATTTTGGACCCATCAGGACCATATTTCCTTGGCCTCCCTCTCTTCTTTTTCACTGGATCACTACCAGGTGAAACACTAGATGCCACACTCATATTAATACCATGAGAAAAATGAGGTGATGGGTTCTCAACGACTTGGTATGTAGAACTCAAAGTACCTCCTCCCCCTACATTGGACTGAACTGAAATGTTGGGGTTTGAGAGGGACTTATAACTAGGTGGGGTAGTTACCCTTGTAGGTGCCCCAGACCCACCACCAACACCAGAACCAGACCCACTAATCCCTCTGTTGAGATAATATGCAGCACCCCCAGATAGCACCATCCCTTCTCTTCCATCCATGCATTTACTCACTAAAAACTTTCAAAACTGATTCTTGATGCTTCTATACACAAAAAGATTGAAACTTTAACATAAATTAGTAAACAAACTAACAAAGGCTTAAGTGGGGTTTTCAAGAAATGAAGAAAAAAAGCTAATAATCAGAAAAAAAGGAAATGCTGGTGAAAAAAGAGACACACCCAAGTAAGAAAAGCCAGTGAAAAATGCTAAAAATTGAATCTTGAACCAAAAGATCACATATTTTATAGTTTTAAGACAAACCCAAGTTGTAGTTTTAAGTAAAAAAAGTTGATATACAGTTCTTTGGCACAACAAAGATGAAAAAAAGAAAAGGAGAAAATGAAACCCTAGATTTGAAGAGAGAAAAGGAGAAGGAAGAGAGTTTTTGGGAAAGAGAGGAGGGGGAGGGAGGGTAAGACAAAAGTGCAATGAAATAGAGAAAATTTGAGCCCTTTTGAATTAAAGTAAAGGAGTAGACACAGACAACTTTCTTTTTAGACTATAGAATAATTATAAACTAATGGGGGAGAGAGGGTTCAATAGAAGTCAAGTGATAATAGTAACACCCCGTATTGTTTCATATTATATTATATTATATTATATTTTATTTTATTTTATTATATTGTATTATTTTATATTTGTATTATTTTAATAAATATAGTTATTTTATGTGATTACATAACGTTACATGTCAACAATTTGAATAACAAATCTATAAGAAAAAAAATAAGGTACAAGATAGAACTACTAAGAAAAAGTGGTTTAAATGATGTAAAATGTGATTATTGAATTAATAAGTAGAGTTAAGATGAGAAGAAAATATTAAAATAACGACGCGATCACACCAAATCAATTGTTACATAAAATGAAACTTTTCATTATTACCTAACTATGAATTTAAACGATATAATATAATAAAATTTAAATAACAATTGAAATAAATATTATATTTAAATTAACAATACAATAAATAATTCAAATTCAATCGAGTTTCAATAGAGATATCGAACTTCTAGTAGGAAAAAAAACCATCCAAACAAGATGTTAGATTGTTTTTGACTTGAGGGCTCTTTGGTGGACAGTTGGCTAAGTTTGGTGCACCTAAGTAACAACATGTCTTTGTCATATTGACACTATTAGTACAACAAAATTTTGGGCAAAATCAAAGGAGAGAGAAGGGAAAAAAAGACATTTTTTCCTTTATCTCTCTTTAGGGTCTATGCACTTAGATGAATTTATTGAGAGTTTGGGACCTTAGGTTAAATTGCTTTTGGAAGTTTGAATAACAAAATTTTGACTAAAAATGGGATAATAGAGTGATAGGAGAAAGAGTCAAAAGTTCTTTGAAAATAACAAAGATTCAAATTAAGCAAAAAAATTATTGGCATTAGTTCTTTACACCAAACATTTAGATATATGATATAATATGAATCTATATATAAATTTTTAGGAATCTTTTAGTACGAGAGATAAGAGATAATTAATTTTAGAATGAGTTTATCTCAAATTTAACCAAAATCAAATTACAAAATAACTTATTCGAGGAATATATTGTTATTTTATTCCACACTAAGGGTGGAATAACAAATCTCGAAACAACTTGTTTCCAAATCAAACGAGCCCCGACTGCTTTAACATAGTTAATAATAGGAGTGCCAATGATACAATTTAATCGATTATTTTATTAAATTTATCTAATATCAAATTTTTAATTATTTTATTTTATATAATCAAAATTAAACTTTTTACATTGCCCCATCATTTTGATTTTGGTTTGGTTTTGATTAATTTACGATATCCTTTTATTAAAATGTCATGTAAGAGTCACATAAAAAGTTAAGACATGATACAATGCCTACTTTTGTGGGCGAGAAAGAATTTGAAGTTTCAAAATCTTGATTCGTAACCACGTGCTCTAATCCTTTGTGCTATGGCTTATGAGTTATGAATAACTATAAGAATAGTTAAATCATGTTATTATATATTTTCAAAAATATACAATATACATATTTTTGTCTATATATTTTATCTATGATAAATATTTGGAGTATATAGAGTGTATAGTATTGTTAGGCCCATTAAACCCAAATTCACAAAATTCCCATGACCCATAAGTATATAAATAAACAAAAAGCCCCAATTCAGTGAATTTAGGGTTTTTATTTTCCTAATCGCCGGCACCGACTGCCGTCAACCTTCAAATCGTCGCTCATCACCTTTTTTTAGCAGTTATCGTCGGTCGACGATTCACCGGTCCAGGTAAGCTTCTGACTGCTCTCTTTTGCTTCATATTTTTCTCCTTTTCAGGCTTTAATTTCTCTGTCTCGTTGTGTGCTTGCTGCAACAGCTTACAAGAAGTTACTTGCTCAAGGTGCATTGCAACTCTTTTACATTCATGTAGAATTCTGTAATTTAGCTTGTGCTTGGTTTTTTCTTTTGGTGCGTAAACTTCAATACTAATGAAATTGATGATATGACTTCTCGAATCTCAATATATTGCTACTAATGAATTTGAAGTTTGAGTCTTGAGATTAAGGCGTCTGTGTGTCCATGAACTATTCGGGTCCTGTCCTTCTGTCTCTATTTTTATTCTACTTTTCCTTTTCTTTTTTGATGCAGTACAAAATTAGAGTTTTTCTTTATTTTATTACAAGTAGTGTTGTAGTGGTCTTTAGTTGAAAATTCCTTCAGTTTCTTATAAGTTACCACTGTATGATGTCGCAATTTATGGCTGCAATTATCAAATAAGATATCTCTGTGGATGAATAATTTTCTTAAAATTCTATTGAATAAAACTTGCCCTTAGCTTCATCCGTAGTGCTTATCTTTTTCTGTTGAAGTTTAATTTTCTTCTATCGTTTTCTCTTGCTTGCTGACAGATGAGGGTGAAAAAGCAGAAGCGGCATAGGAGAGCTGTGAGGTTTTACACAGCTTGTTTTGGGTTTAGAGAGCCGTTTAAAATCTTCTGTGATGGAACATTTGTGCATCATCTTGTTGTTAATCGCATAACACCTGCTGATACTGCATTGACAAATATTCTAGGTGCCCCAGTTAAACTATTTACCACAAGGTTTATATCAACAGCTCCATTTTTTCTCTTTTATGCTATGGTCTTTTACATGATCTAACTTTGTTTGCACGAGTTTGGAGGACAAGCTAAATATGCTTCGCTTTTAAACTATACTTGCAGATGCGTTCTTGCGGAGTTGAAGAGCCTTGGTGCTTCCTATCAGGAAGCACTGAATGCAGCTAATAACCTTTTTACTGCACGGTTAGTCATTTATTCTCTTCTTCTTACTGACTCTTCTCAAGAGCAGGATGTGTGTTGCTTCAGTTCTCAGGACATTCTTTTGAGTTATGCCACATAATTTGAATCTTACTCTATTGCAGATGCGAGCATGAGACGCGGAAAAGTGCTGAAGATTGCATAACTGAAGTTATTGGGGAGAACAACTCTGAACACTTTTTTGTTGCTACTCAAGATGCTGATTTGCGTAGAAGTCTTCAAAAGGTATTTGGACTTACTTTCCTTGATTTATAATGTCCTATATGTATTGTAATATCAGTCATATCACTTAGTAAAACATGTGAACTGGAAAAATCCCATATTCTAGGATGTCTTGTCAGAAAAATCTTTGGCAGCTACTTAGTGTAATAGTGTTGCATCCATTTCAAAATGCTAAACTTGCAATCTCTGACTTTTGTCAGTAGTCAAAAGATTTTTAACTATCTAAGTGGGAAGTGGTAAAAACAAGAGATCTTTGTGCATCTACAGGACTATATTGTGGTTCACCAGTTGACCTTAGCATGTGGGACTAAGATGATAAAACTGTAAAATATTTCTGTCTCCTTCTGGGGGCGAAGGGGTAAGATTAAAAGTTCCACACTGTTTGGCAATTTAAATGGTATTTTATGTACTCGCGATGGAGTGACCAGAACCTATTTTGTATCTGTAACTCTTATAGCTTGTTTGGACAAGCTTCTAGGGAGTCAAAATTGCTTATTTTTTTCCTAAGTGTGTATTTTAGAGGGTTGAGGTGTTTTACCATACTTTTAGGGGAAAAAAAGTTAAGTGCTTTTAAGTAGCAGTAGAAGCTGAAAACAATAGCTTTTTCCGAAAGCACTTCTGAAACCACGGCCAAGCACAAATTGCTGTTCTAATATTGACAAAAGTGCTTTTCAATTTGATTAACTAAGCACAAACTGCTACTCTCCAAAATTACTTTTTCGAAAGCACTTCTCAAAATAAGGATATTTCAAAAGCTTGGGCAAACAGGTGTTACTTTAAAATGAACCTGAAAGACCTCCAACATTTAGGAGAACAATTTATTATGTATATGCCAACTGGCTTTTCTCCTGTTTTTTCTGACCTTTGTTTCCCCTTTTCCTGAACCGGGAAGATACCTGGTGTGCCCGTAATTTTTGGTCTGAGGAATGCATTATTTCTCGAACAACCATCATCATTTCAACGTGAATTTGCCAAATCTTCTGAAGAAGAACGTCTTCATATGACTGACCTGGAGTACAATATGCTTAGTCAAAGGAAAAAGAGGAGATTGTCCGATGACAAACAAGGGGATTCTTCTGATGATGCATCTGAGGAAAAGATAGATGATGTTTCACAGGCTCAGATTATCAATACAAATGTTAAGAGGAATGGAAGTGATGTCAAGGATAAAGTTCGCTTCAAGAGAAAGAAAGCTAAGGTTAGGGTTCATAATATTTTCTTATTTTCCCTTACACAACTTAAAATTAACTTGTTGCTTCTCTCATTCTATTAAAATATTGTTGTTTACGAACAAATTCTCCACTTTCATGTGAAACATTACACGTTAATGTTCAATGCCTAGTAACACATTAAGTTAGTGACAGGTAAATGTAGAAAGACATGGCTACAAAACTCATCCTTGCCAATTCCTTGGAAATGCAGCTTTTGCTGGTTTGTGACACAAACTTTTGAGAAACCATAATGATTTTAATAAAAAGAGGTTTTCTGGAACTTCTGTGTGTGTCATTTCATGAATGATTGTTAGGATACAAAAGTTACTTTGAAAGTTGCTTGATTCATAAAGAATGATTTTGTTCATCTAGATTGATAAGTATCTTTATATTTTAGCTTGTGTGCAAATTGTGATCCTTAAGTTCTGAACCAAAGGTTTTTTCTTTCTCTACGCTAGATGGCTGGACATATATTCGAAATAAGAGGTTATAATTTTTTGTGTAAGTGTGATATTATTTCTTACAAGTCAGTATACTTCTGCATTTAATGGTTGCTGTGTGCATACCCCTCTCTTAACTTTGAGTTGAAAAAGATTGAGTGACATAGACCAAGTATTATGTTGTAAGGGAATTGTTTTGCCTGTTGTTCCTCTAAATTGATTAAGTCGGTACCATATTTACTTATATAATATATGTTTCATGGGCATTATTGACGTAATGCATGATTAGCTAAACATGTTCCTGAATGACTCTATGGTTTATGCCTTCCCTTCTACAGGGTCCAAATCCACTCTCTGTCAAGAAGAAGAAAAAGAAGTCTGTGGATACAAATTTTACAACCTCGGGAAAGGTGAGAGTAAGTTTCTCAAGTAACTGAAGTTGAGCTGGGTAATATATTCTCATATAGAGATGAAGGGTATTCCTTCTTTTCTGCCTGTCTCACCACTCCTTTGTTAGAGAGAAAAAAAAACATCTACGTGCAACGCCTCGTAAAATTTGTCAGTAGTTCTTGTATTATTCACCTGTTTAATTACTATAGCGCTTGACCTCTATAAATATCTGCGGGGAGATGGTATGCACTATGACCGTTGTGAATTATACCTCACGCATAGTAGTTCTCTTAGGTGCGACATTGATGGTTGAAGGTTATAGTAGGGGACGAGGTAGACCTAAAATCATAAGAAAGGAAATCGTCTCAGTAGGACTAAAACCTGTGTATAAAAGTACCGGTGAGTTTGGCCATTGTATTTATTATTGGTCAGGTGTAAACCCAGCTGATAGTTTTTAATTAATAATATAAACATTGACTAATAGATTAAAAGCATGAAAAAATATAGAACTTTCTCAAACTTGAATAAGGTTAAAAAGAAAAAGATGCAAATTTTGATTAACTATCTAGGCATAGTGATAGAATATTCTAAGTCAACAAATTCTTTATTATAGAACAATATCTATACTATGACTTATGGTGAGTTTCTTAAAAGTTGGAATTTACAAACAATGGAGATTAGAAGTAGTTTCAAGTGTAGATTAGTACTCTTGTACCACTAAATGAAGGAAAACCATGGAGATAAATCTGATAGGCACAAGTGAAAGTTGCTCCCCCTCCTGGTAATTAAGCCACTAAATTATCTGAATTAGTGTAATATTTTGTATTATCTCCCCAACTTTTTCTCCTCTTGGTGAATGTGGAAGTTCCAAGTGCAGGAAAACAAGAATGGTGAGGGAACTGTGAGAAGCAGGAAGAGATCAAGGAAGAGGACGCGCAAAAATGTTGTAGAAGGAAATGCTTAGTGTTGAAGGCTTTGTAATATCAGGTAAATGATGATCTATAAAGTTAGAAGTGAAATGCTGATGCTGCATCTTCATGAGATAATTTTCTCTAGAGCACCATATAACTGAAGACACAGTTATTTCGAAAAAACGCCAAAGTGTACAATGTAGAAATTGTTAATTGCTTTAGAGTTTACATGATCTACTGTTTTTCTCTTAGAACTTCCAAGAATTGACAATGGTTAATATTAAATGCATCAAGAGTTTCTTTATTCTCAACTAAATACTTGCTTGTGTTGGTCTACACTGTTATATTTATTCGGCAACTCTGCCCACCAAAGCTTAGGCATATGTGAGAAAACCACCTAGTGTTTGTTGCCATCTACTGCTTTTTATCTTATAACTTTCAAAATTTGATTATGGTTGATTTGAATGGATCATGAGTTTCTTTCTTTCTTTCTTGGAAGTGTTGCTTCTTCAACTAAATCCATTTCTTGTTTTTGTCTACGTATGATATTTACGAGTTTGTTCTCACCAACACATGTATTGGATAACTCTGCCCACCAAAGCTTAGGCATACGAGAGGATATAACCTGGTGTCATTGCCATCTAGTGAGATTTGAACCCGAGATCTCACGCTTCTCCTTCCACTTGATTGACGTTATATGCTTGACTGATTTTAGATCATATGGAATCTCTGAGAATCATGTCTCTTTTGCAGGAGGAATTTTGATATCAAGCATAGTACAATCTTCCACAGGAAACACTATATTTATCAAAGGAAGTGTCTACTTGAAAGACTACAAATATTATGAGAACACAAAGGTCTATTGCTAATTGTGATCAATTTTGAATTTTCTATGAATTTTGCCCTTGTAAGAACACTAGACATAGGTGCCCGTGCTAGTACGGGCTCAATATCTACTATTTTTTAATTTTAGTTAATGCGATATAAGATAGAATTAGAAAGTTCATTAAATTTTAATATGATTTTTAGATTTTTTAAGTTAATTACTTTTTGTTTGCGCAAATTTAATGTGAAGTGACCCATTAAAATGTACATAATTATGGTTATTTTTGTTATCGATCGTTGATTTTTTACTCAAAATAGTTACAAGATATAAACAAATATTACCGACATTAAAAATAATAAAGCTATAATTAAAGAATATGAATTTAAAAATAAAAGTCATAGCTAAAACGGATCTCATAATTTTGAAAAATATTATACACTAATTAAATTAAAGTAGAACAAAAGAAGTAATTTTTAAAAAGTTTTTTTTTGCCAAAACACATAGCGTGAACTCTCTTATATAGTAAGAGAAAATGATGAAAGTTGAAAACACGTTAATGTCAGTTCTAAGTTCTAACAGTTGTGATCTGATTAATTCAGATTTGTGTCGTATAGTACCCACTAACAAAAAAATATCACTTATTTTCACTCTCAAAATTCAAATACGAGATGTCTGGTTAAAGGTCGAAAGACTCTTATTATTCTATCATATCTTGTTATCATGTTTGTTAGTTGTCACAAATAAGTTACCCATTATTGCAAATAACTTAATTCGATATTATGTAAGTGCACAAAATATTTATATAACATTCTTTTTCATGTTATATAACATGAGAAATTAGGCACTAAACAATCATTTTAAAGAAAGCACAGTTGTTGACATAGATTTAATTTTTTAAAATTGCATACGAAAAAATTATGGTAACAAACTTGTTCAATAAAATAGTATAGTTGTGATTAAGACGTGAACTATTATTATTATCATCATATTATTATTACCATTATATTCATTATTTAGAAACCATTAAGAGTTGGCCAGTAATAATATATATCCAATAAAGGTATTCCTAATCAATTACAAAATTGTATGGAACATAATTGATTGGTCGGTTTGATTAGGGAGGTTCTTAATAAATAAATTTTACTAATGAGTTTTGTGACACAATAGTTGATAATATATTAATCATCTTGATAAGGTTTTGGACGGCTTATTTTATTCCATAGGTCACAAGTTCGAGCTTTGAAAACAGTGCCAATGATCGTGTAAGGGTATGATAGTCTTTTTCTCTCTTGTATCCAAAAATGAAATTTTTGGAACTATATACTGTTATATTAATTCATTGAAACAATGTTTAATCAGATATTTTGGATTTAAATCTTGATAATGAAGTTGATGCTTCATCCTCAAAATGAAACTTATAATTGATGTAAATTCAAATTAATTAAACTCAAGATATTGTTAATCTGAATTAGACAAACTCAAAACGAATACCAAATATAGAATAGAAAGAATAAAATGGATTTGGTTAAAGACTTAACAATGTCACATCATAAAAATTAAAACAGAAAAATGACTTATTTTTCTCAGCCACTCAATTAGCTTCATAATAAATCATTTCTAAAAAATTGTGGCTGTGATTCTGCCATAATTTTTAAAAAAAAATTAATTAGGTTTTAAAGTTTGACATTAGAGCTTTTATGAGGTTACTTAGCTAAGGTTAATGATAAAATCAAATCAACTAAACTTTTTATGGTGTTGTTTCTTTATGTAGACCCAAAAAAAATAAAAAATAAAATACTTCTTTTTTCGATACGAATAGTGAAGAAGTATACTATTATTGATTAATAGAAAACGAAATTTAAAAAAAAAGTGCCATATTCCAAGAAAGTGTAATGCATTAAGTTCAAATTAGAATTATTTACTTCAAACTTCAATTTTTTATATATTTAATTTAAATAAGTAATATTTACTTCAATTTCATAATTGTTGAGATCAAGAGATGATTTTTTATGCACTCATTATCTAATGGAAATTCAAATTAATTTTTTTTGTTGCTTAGCTGCCCACATTATCAGAATTATTTGAAGATTAGGTGATTAATTAGTAGGTCCAGAGCAGCTAATCAAATGCATATATGCTTAATAAATAAATAATGTGATATTCTAAATTAGAACAATAAGAAAAAGAAATAAAACCATACAAGAATCTGCCAACTTTTTCCCTTCTGTTAATGTTGATAGTATATCAATAACTAATAATTTGATTTACAAATCAATTAAATATAATCACCATTTTGTGTCATTTCTAACCATTTACTATATTTTATTCTTGAAAGAGGTTAAAATCACATAAACAATTAAGTATTTTTGATCTACTTTAAAAATTTTCATATTTTACCCAAGGAAATGAAATCACACATAAGAGAAAGGATGAGTTTTTTTAAAGTTTAGTATGATTTGGACAATCCTTCATTCGTGAGCTAACTTTTGTGAGTGAGTTAAGCTCAAGATTCATTTAACATGATATCAGAGCTAGACTCCTGATATTGCCCCCTCCCCCTTTCCTTCTTCCCCATTCACCCTTACAATAGATTGTTCACACATCCAGTATTTGAATAGAGCGGGGACGTGGGGAAATGATTAATGGAATTTCAAATCGGAGATGAATGAGTTTGTAGGACTCTTTATATGGAAGCACCTTTTGAGCTATATTTTGAAGTTGAATTAGGTCCAACATCCATTTGTTAACATAATATTAGAACTAGACTCTTGATATTAGACCCTTGGAGATAGATAAGTTTTCTTGAACTTTTAATATGACTTGGATAATCCTTCCTGAAATAATATTTTAGGATAGATTAGGTTCAAAAGTCATTCCACGTATTTCAATAGATACTTAATTATGAATATAGTATCAAAAGTGCAATAGTAGATTCAATAATTAACACTTTAATCTACCCTTAAGTTTGTCACCCTTTTTTGTTGATTTTTGATCGATATAATATATAAACGTGTTATTTAACTGATATTTATGTTCTTCAATTTTGAATGTACACAATCAAACACCTTAATTATCATAAATTTGAATAGGTAGATATACACGTCCTACTTGACAAATCGCATGAGATGCACCCATTCTACATGCCAAATCACGTGAAATTTGCTAAAATGTGTGTCTGTTTATTCAAATTTATGATAGTTTAAATGTCTATTTGTTATTGAACAACATAAGATGTTAGCTAAAATCAAGTTAACGTCATAAATGTTAGCTGAGGCGAAGTTAAAAAAGGGTGTTTATGTATATTATTATATTGACTTCTCCACTATATAAGGACACAAGCACATACCTTTTCTCAGTACCAAAAAAAAAGTAGAAAAAACACACAAAAAAAAAACAAGAAATCTTAGTGAGTGTGAGTGTAGAAATGGCAGAAAACAAAGAAGAAGATGTTAATCTTGGAGCCAACAAGTTCAGAGAGCCACAACCCTTAGGCACATCAGCACAAACAGATAAAGATTACAATGAACCACCAGCAGCCCCTTTATTTGAACCTGGTGAACTATCATCATGGAGTTTTTACAGAGCTGGAATTGCAGAGTTCATGGCAACTTTCTTGTTTTTATACATCACAATCTTGACTGTAATGGGTCTTAAAAGATCTGATAGTTTGTGTTCTTCTGTGGGTATTCAAGGTGTTGCTTGGGCTTTTGGTGGTATGATTTTTGCCCTTGTCTACTGTACTGCTGGTATCTCAGGTCAGTTCTTTTTTCCCTAAAAATTTCAACTTTTTTTTGTTTCTTGTACTAAATATGTCATCTTTTTTTTGTGTATCATGGGGTTATGTAGAAACTACTTTTATGAGTTCTTGATTATATACCCATAAAAAGTTTTTAGCTTTCTTTGCTCTTGTCTATTGCACTACTGGTATCTCAGGTTAGTTAATTGCTCCTAAAAAATTGAACTTTTTTTTGTTTATTTGTACTAAAAATGTTATCTTTTTTTGTGTGTATCATGGTGTTATGTAGAAACTAGTTTTATGAGTTCTTGATTATATACCCATATAAAGTTTTTAGCTTTCTTTGCTCTTGTCTATTGTACTGCTAGTATCTCAGGTTAGTTAATTGCTCCTAAAAAGATGATTTCTTTTTGTGTATCTTGTGCTAAAAATGTTAAAACTTTCTTTTTGTTGTTGTGTGACATGAGTTTCTCTGTGTAGTTTTGCTGCTGATTTTCTGACCTTGTTCTTTTTCTTGCTCTAAACTTGTGAACTTTTTTGTGTATTTCTTGTAAAAATGCTAACTTTTTTGTTTTGTTTGGTGTACCATGGGTATGTATTCAAAAGGGGTAGTCTATTACAGATAAGAGTTTTACTTCAAAACTATCAAGTCACCAAAATTGAAGTAGTTTCTTGAAAATTGAGCAGTTAATTAATAATTAGACTATGGTTATTTCTTACTTTGAGCGGAGGGTCTTTCAAAAATAGCTTATTTCTATAGGGATAAGATGTGTATACAATCTAACCTCTCCAGACCTCACCTCACCTACCTGTGAGATTACACTTGAGTTGTTGTTTTTAATTGTTTCGCCTTCACATGATTTGAGTAGAAAGCAATGTGTTTTCGGTTGAACCTACATTTGTTTTTGAAATTTGTCAAGTGCAAGCACATTGATATTTCTTTTTGTACTGAAACAGGAGGGCACATTAACCCAGCTGTGACATTTGGTCTGTTTTTAGCAAGGAAACTTTCCTTAACCAGGGCAGTGTTCTACATAGTGATGCAGTGTCTCGGTGCCATCTGTGGTGCTGGTGTTGTCAAGGGATTCATGCAGGGTCCGTATCAGAGATTTGGCGGTGGTGCCAATGTGGTTCAACCTGGATACACCAAAGGTGATGGCCTTGGTGCTGAGATTATTGGGACCTTTGTTCTTGTCTACACTGTTTTCTCTGCCACTGATGCCAAGAGAAACGCTAGAGATTCACACGTTCCCGTAAGTGTTTTCTTTCCCCACCCATAACTTTATTTTTGTTTCTTATACTGGAAAGAGGCTGTGAGGATCTATGTTGCTCAGACTATTCAAATATGCTGCTGCATATGTGTCAGATCGGTCAAAAATGCACTATTTTTGGAAGATCAAACATGCAACTGTTGACATTTTTGAAGAGTTTGAGCAACATAATTTGGAAATTTGATTGAGTAGGATGAGTGAACATATGCCTTTGTGTTGGGTTATGAGCGTCATGCGGAAGCTTACAATTGCAAGTCATGAGTGATAACAAAAACTTATACTAAAAACAAAATATTATTATATGGTTTGACCAATTGGTTTACATATGAAAATTAATATAAAAGAAAAAAATATTAAAACTATAGAGAGAAAAATCTCCCCATAAACAAAAGTCTTTTACGACTACATTGTGGATTTTATTGTATTTTTAGTGTGAGAAGTGGGGTCTTCTATTTATAGGATTCTATACGTTTCCTCTAAGCAAAGAATAAACCAAATATGAAAGAGAATTATATTTTCCTTTCAAAAAAAGTTTAAGCATTATGGTAATACTTTAACTTTTCTTTTATGGAAAAAATAAACTTCAAAACCCTAAGACTTTGCTCTAGGAAAAATGATGCACATACTATCATGTGGCATTATAGTTTGTCAGCAAGTGATGCCCCATTATTTCTGGCGGGAGATAGCAGATACCTAGTGGAATAGTTGAGGTGCGCAAAGGCCGACCCAATCACCAACTCATCAAACGGAAAATCATGCCCATACTAGCATGCCTATGTGGTTTGTCAGCAAGTGCTTTTTGGTTGATGTATTTGTATGATGGGATACCACGCAATTGATAATATGGTGTAGGGGTTTGGCCAAAGATACTGATTCTCACATCGATGAGTTACCATACGGGTTGATTTTTCAAATGGTTACTCAACTAATAGTTATTATCTTAGTTGCTTGATTCCAATTTTTTTCAACAAAGAAAACGACTTTCTGATAACGAATGCATACAATCCCAACTTGCATCGGATTAAGGTGTGATTGCTGTTGTTTGAAGAATAAAGAAACTGCATTCTTAACCTTTGTATTGTGTTGTACAGATTTTGGCACCACTTCCAATTGGATTCGCGGTGTTCTTGGTTCATTTGGCAACCATCCCAATTACCGGAACTGGCATCAACCCTGCTAGGAGCCTTGGAGCTGCTATCATCTTCAACCAAGACCAAGCTTGGGATGACCATGTAAGTCCCTTCAACTTACATTCATGTGATGATCATATTTCATACTTCCATTTCTATTTTGTTTTTGATGACCGGAAAAATACAGAGGTTCGTTGGCGCGTTTGAAATTCAGTGGATAATCAGTTCACCCTTCTACCCTTAGATACCAACGATCATAGTATATGTCTACTCATCTAATATAAAATCAATGAGTAGATCTCACCTCTCCTTCCCCATACCATAGTCACAAGAGATAGGTATCCACCGAAATGAGAGTACGACCCCTTGTCCAACAACATTTAGTTTAAACATGGTTCGAATGTCTTTATGCTATAAGTTGTGTTAAGAACTGTCAATATGGGTTGGCCCAGCCCAGACAAGCCAACTCATCATTTTGATGGGCCTTAAGATAGCCAACCCAACCCTACATGGGCCGGGCTGGGCCAAGGCCACATTGACAACTCTAGTTGCATTAAGCATGCTTCTTTGATAGAGCACCTGGCTCGAACTCATGACATGCACCTAATTCACATAATCACACATCATATGTTGTGCTCTTACCAATGAACCAAAATCGCAAAGGCTCTCGTTTCTTTCTTTTCATAGCTAACAAGTTTTTTTCTTCTTTTTCAGTGGATCTTTTGGGTTGGACCATTCATTGGAGCTGCACTTGCTGCAGTTTACCATCAAATAATCATCAGAGCAATTCCATTCAAGAGTAGAGCTTAAGAGTTTCAACCATTTTCTTATCTTTCTAGTGTTTGTCTAAATCTGTATTTTCTTCAATTCAAATGTCATTTATGTGAAATAAACTCTCATCAAGTTGTATGTAAAAGCTTCTTTCAATGAAATAATTTTTATTTTATCCTTCTTAATTATTTATATGATATTGAATAGCATTACAATCTTTCTATCTTTATGAGAAGACGGTATAAATGAAATATAATGTAGATATATTTAAAGGAAGGAAATGTTGTTTTCGAAACGTATTAAAAAGAAAAGTAAAACAAGCAAATTAAAATAGAAGAATTAATATATTTTTATAGAAAACTTTGATAATCGTGTCTGTCTATGTTCATTGTTGTCATATACTCCTTGTGATTTTGTTCAGTTTTCCTTGATTTCTCCCTCTAAAACAAGAAACAATTAAAAAAAGATCAATTAATTAGTCCAACATTATTGCCTATCATATACTCTTTTCGTTTTAATTTGTTTGTCTGATTTTAATTAGATATGGAATTCAAGAAGGTAAAGAAAACACGTAGAATGCATCAAAATGTCATTTAATATTGTGGTCTTGAACATATCACTTCACTTGAAAAGTTAGAATTAAAGAGTCGTACGAAAAAAAAGAGACGTTTTTTTCAAAACAGACTAAAAAGTAAAGTAAAACAAACAAATTAGTCTACTACTCCATTCGGTTCAATTTGTGTGTTAGATTTTAACTTTGACACGAAGTTTAAGAAGCTAAAGAAAACTCTACAATCTTAAAGTCTTAATTTAAAGATACATAAAATATATCAAAAGATTCTTTAATTTTATGGTCTTAAACATATATACCACGTGAAAAATTAGAATTATAGAGTTATCGAAAAAAGAAAAGAAATATTATTTTCTAAACAGATCAAAAAGAAAGTAAAACAAACAAACTAAAACAAAAAGAAGTATATATAGTTTACTATTATATATATTATTCTGTCATCAATTTTTATGAGTGAATTCTCCAAGAATATAATTCATAGAGTGAAACAAAAATTAAAATTAAATGTGGATATTTGGAAGAAAAGGAACATCTGGTTTCTCATGTTGTTCAACCGCTGAGGAAGTTACTCAAGGAATTAATGGATTTGGCCACACTGCCATTGTTACAGGTCACTTTTTATCTATGTTTGATAACGAAAAAGTTGTCGTAAAGTTTTATTCTTCGTTTTATTTGTTGTCAACGATTCTATTTATGAGACTCTTTCATCAGGTAAGAAAAGAAAGAGCCTAAGCATAATAAATATCATACACGAAATTCATTGATAATCCCAGCTAATTCGTAGCTAAATAGCTTTTAGTTAAAATTGATTTCTTATATTCTATCGATAAATGAGATTATCATGAAATTTTTGCTGCTTAACTAAAAATAATTGCACACCACTAATTCCTTGTTTTCTAACCATGTTAGTGGAAACAAAGAACTCCTCATTTAGTTCTATTTATAGTATAATTTTTCAACGTAGAAGATTCAACTCGATTAAATTTTGTCTTCGTTTTTACTTATCTCAGGAGCAACAAGTGGCATTGGCATGGAGACGACACGTGTCCTCGCCTTGCACGGTGTGCATGTAATTATGGCAGTACGTAATAGGGAAAATGGCAAAAAAATTAAAGAAAATATACTTAAATCCATTCCAAATGCTAAAATTGATTTTATGGATTTAAATCTGAGTTCTATGGAGTCGATAAGAAAATTTGCCAAAGAATATAACTCTGCTGGTCATCCTTTGAACCTTTTAATGTAAGAAAACAATATATTTATAAGTTTTATATTGTGTTTGATATGACGATAAATATTTTTCGATTTTTTTTCACTATTCAACACTTTACAAAATTCATAAACTATTTTAAATGAAAAACAGAAAAAAAGAAAATCATTTTTTTATCCTTTTGATGAAAAATATTTTTGGTGTTTGATTGTCAAAAAATAACTTAATTATTTTTTGAAAAAGACGTTTTCTAGATTTTTTTTTTTTTTTTTTTTTTTTTGGGTTAAATTTTGGACTCGGGATCCATATTATTAAAATACCCTAAATGGGCCACTATTACATAAAATAAAATAAAAACGTGTCCTGGTCGGCCCAAAAGTGACCAGACCAGGCACATTTAAAAAGAACAACCCTTTATTAGAGTTTCCTAAATGGTTTGCCTCTTTCCTCTTCTCCTCACTTCCTTGTTTCTCTCACTGCCTTGGAGCCTTGAAATGGTTTCATCAAGCTTGTATGAATTGTTGATATCAGTTGTCAAAGGTTAGTGTTTCTTCTTTTTTCCCTTGATTTCTCTGATCATCTCTCCTGAATTTGCTTTGTATCAGGTGTGCTGTCCGGTTGGAATGACTAAGTTCCTGATGAACTTGTTAGAGTGTATGGCCTGTCCTTCCAGCTTTGGAGTTCTTGTGTAAGTGCACTGCTCCCTTCCATTGATTCTTCTTGTTTTTCTTGTGTGCGACTATGACCCCCTGTTCCTGCATTGGAAGCCGAAAACAAGAAAAAATCTTCCGAGCTTCATTCTCAATATTTCCTAGCTGTGTGCTTACAACAGAATCAGATTTGGCCTCTTTTCTCTTGCTTTTTTCTGGTCCTTGTATAACTTTTTGATGGCTGTCATAGCTTAGACTTAGGATTAGTTCCTCTACAGCTCTTTTGCACCCTTTATGTCCAGTATCTGTATTGTACATAAAGCTGTGGAACTCTGTGTCTTCACTGTAACTAAGCATGTTGTCCGTTATTGTCAATAATGATTCTCCTTGTTTTGATACGAACAGATGGGATTTGATGCTTGTCTATATTAAGAATCTTTCTTCCCATGCTAGGTAATTGATTAAAATTTAGAAAAACCTGTTTTTCCTCTTTGTTAATTGCTGAATTTGCTATATAGTCTGCTAGCTGATTAGCTTCTCTGAATATATGTTGCACATGCACATTGATTTGAGTAACCATATGATGTATGTCTTCCATTTTTTCCACTAACTCCCATGGAATTCTCCAATTCTTTGTAATCATGTGCTTTAAAACTAATGAATCTGTCTCCAACTGAACATAATTAAAACTCTGCCTGATGCAATAAGACAGAGCTTCCCATACTGCTCTTACCTCTGCCTCCATGTTTGTGACCACCCCTATATTCTGTGCCTCTGCATATAACAAATCTCCACTTCTATTTCTTAGACAAAAACCAAAAACACTTTGCCCAGGGTTGCCTTTGCTAGCTCCATCCGTGTTGCAAGTAATCCAACCTTCTCTTGGCACCATCCATCTTACTAAAAGATAATGTATGTTGGGCTTGTATTTCTGCAATTTATCCACCATTTCAGACCATTGATGTGGTACCCTTTTAATCCATGGAAATTTGACCCTTATCAAACGATGTATTGTCAATTGACATTGATGATACATATATCTGTATGAAGTCTCTTTTCCGTGTCTTATATTATTTCTCCTTTTCCATAGTTCCCACATTAGGATTGCTGGGATTGCCTTTAATATCTGATCTAGCTTGTTTGACATTTTATGCTCCCACCACCTGAAAATGAGTTGCTTTAAATTTAATCCATTTATGTTGATACCTACACAAGAAGCAAACTGCCTCCATAGCTTTTGGGCTATGGGAGCTGTTAGTAATAAATGAGGCATAGTCTCCATATGTCCCTCTTCACAACAGTAACATTTAGACACCAACTGCAACCTCATCTTTTTGAGGTTATCATCTGTTGCTATTCTCCTCATCCAAACCCTCCATAAAAAAAAACCAATCTTGAAAGGTAACCCCTTTATCCACATAAACTTACTCCATTCTTTCTCTGCCCTTTTGTTTCTCACTGTTTGATATGCTGACTTGACAGTGAAAAACCCATTAGTGCTACGTACCCACCAGGCTTTATCACTGTCGTCTGCCCTACTTCTGGCCTTGATGTTCATAACTATATGTTGTACCATCTCCTCTGAAATAACAGATCTCAGCTTGTCCACATCCCACTCATGATTCCTAATAAAATCCTTGACTTCTAATTCCTCCTCTTGCGCTATATCCCCTTCTGTAAAGTATAGAGCTCCTTGCTTGGTCCAATTATCAAACCAAAAACTAGAATTTCCAGCTTTTAATTGCCACCAAATGTCATGTTCCACCTCCTCCCTGATCTTAATCATCTTCCTCCATACCTGTGAAGCTCCGATACTAATTGCAATTACCGGATGCACTTTCTTGCAGTACTTATTCCACATGTATTCAGCCCATAACGAGTTTGTGGAGACTCGAAAATTCCACCATAACTTAGCAAAAAGTGCTTTGTTTATATCTTGTATCCTCCTAAATCCAATTCCACCTTCCTCCTTTGGTAGACACATATCTTCCCATGCCACCCAATGCTTTCCTTTTATTCCCCCAACCTTTCCCCAAAAGAATTTTGCAAAGATTTGATGAATCTGCTCCATGACCTTCTTGGTTGGACTCATTGCTGATAATAAGTATATTGGCATTGACTGAAGTACATGATTAACTAACACCTGCTTACCTCCAAAAGAAAGGAATTTGTTATGCCAAGAAAAAATTCTCTTTGCAATTTTCCTTATCAATTCCTCAAAGTAACTTGATTTGCTCCTCCCATAATAAACTGGACAACCCAAGTAAGTGAAAGGAAAATTCCCTTGTCTTATTCCTGTTAACCTTCGCAATCTTATTGCGACAATCAAAGGTGTATTCTCATGGAGATAGAAACAACTCTTTGATTTATTAATCATTTGCCCTGAGATGCACTCATAATCTCTTAGCACATGCATCATTTTGATTACTGACCTTTTTTCTCCAGAACAGAAAAGGATAGTATCATCTGCGTAAGATAAATGATTTATCTGTGGACTCCATTTCGGCAACCCATAGCCCTTAAAATTTGCATCCCCGTGTAAACTATTGAGACCTCTAGCTAGGACTTCTGCTGCAATAATAAACAAAGTAGGGGAGAGTGGATCTCCCTGCTTCAGACCTCTAGATGATCGAAAAAAACCATGAGCCCTCCCATTGATCAATACAGAGTACCAATTGTTGGACATAATCCTCCATATCATATCAATAATTATTTCAGAAAAACCAAAACTCCTCATCACTTTGGTTAAAAAAGACCATGAAACTCTATCATATGCCTTGGCCATATCCAATTTCACAACCACATTAACATTTTTACTCCTTTTATTCATATCTCTGATTATCTCCTGTGCCAATAATACATTTTCCGTAATATTTCTGCCCTTAACAAAACCTGACTGTGTTGGAGAAATAATCTTGGGTAAAATCACCACAATTCTATCATGTATTACTCTGGATATGATCTTATTCATAAAATTACTAAGACTTATTGGTCTTAGCTCTGAGAAAGTTCGAACCACTTCTTTCTTCGGCAGAAGTACTAAGTTCGTATGAGTAATGCTCTTTGTCAATTCTTGCCCACAGAAAAATGCTCTAACCACCTTAGTGATATCTTCCCCAATGATCTCCCAACAACACTGGAAAAAATGTCCAGTGAATCCGTCCGGCCCACAAGCACTATTCCCATTTAATTCAAAAACCACACTTTTCACTTCCTCCAGGTCTGGTAGTCTACTCATTACCTCATTTTCTTCTTCTGTTATACATTTTGGTATGTGCTCTAGCATGGCAGAATCAGTCGCCATTGTTTCTGCACAGAATTGCTGCTCAAAAAAATGTACTGCAGCTCGACCAATCTGTTCATTGGACTGTAACTTTATCCCCTGATCATCCTCTATTTCGGAAATGTGCAACTTCTTCCTTTTCCCTTTTACATAAGAATGGAAGAATTTCTTATTGCTATCCCCATCAGANTTTTAATGTAAGAAAATAATATATTTATAAGTTTTATATTGTGTTTGATATGACGATAAATATTTTTCGATTTTTTTTCACTATTCAACACTTTACAAAATTCATAAACTATTTTAAATGAAAAACAGAAAAAAAGAAAATCATATTTTATCCTTTTGATGAAAAATACTTTTGGTGTTTGATTGTCAAAAAATAACTTAATTATTTTTTGAAAAAGACGTTTTCTAGACAATGTTTTTCTTATGGCCTTTTTTTTTTTTTTTCAGAGAATGACTTATTTTCTGAAAAAGTATTTTAAATATTTGTTGAAAGTGGAAAATATTTTTCAAAAAGAGACTGATAATAATATCAATAAAATATTATTTAATTGTTTTTTTTTTTGGTTTTGTAAGTAATAATGCAGGGGTTATGATTCCACCATTTACACTTTCTCAAGACAAGGTAGAATTACAATTTGCAGTTAATCATTTAGGTAACTCAATTTATCTAATTATGTTTAATTTGTTGAAGATATAATTAAATAATTAAATGAAATATTAATTTTTTTTAATAATTTAAACTTTTAGATAAGATGATCACACACTTTAATACAATATTGGAGCAAACGCCATCATAGATTTGATGAGTCTCTCAAAAAATATATTAAAAAATGATCATGTGATTAATTAACCCATGATAAAGAACCAAGTTCGCATATGAAAGAATATATTGAAGATACAATTAAGTAAATTAAAACATATGCTCCAACACATGTGCAAAAGCAATATATTAAAGATGTAATTAAGTAAATATAAGTGTGATGACGTTTTGTCATTTTGAAGATACAAACTAAAGTAAATGAAAATCTACACTATCCTTGATCTTTTAGATGCAATAAATAATAGTCTGATGCACTAAGCTCTTATTATGTGTGAGATTTTAGAAAGGATCGTATTACGAGGATCTATGCAGCCTTATCTTGTATTTTTGCAAAAAAGAAATTGTTTCTGTATCTCAAACCCGTGACGTCCTTCCTAATCACATGACAACAACTTTATCAGTTACGATAAGACTCTCCTACATCGTTTAGATAAAGATGAATACATTATTCAATGTATGATCAAATATGATGTGTTAATATTTTGTTTTTGCAGGTCATTTTCTTTTGAAAAATCTTTTATTGGAAAACATGAAAAATATAGCTAAAAATAGCAAAAATGAAGGAAGGATAGTAAATGTTGCATCAGCAGCACATGATTTTGCATATTCTCAGGGAATTATTTTTGATAAAATTAATGACAAAGAGAGGTATATATATAGTCCACAATTAAATAACTTCTTTAATTATAATTTTTAATTGAAATTTCTTATTTAAAGAATAAAATATGATATTATTTTATTTCATGTTTAATTGAATATTTGATTTCAATTAAATATAAAATTATGTTATTTTATTTTTATTTCCCATAAAAGTCTTCTGAAAAAAATTAAGGTTAAAATTGAAAATAAAAGTACATCCTAATTTATTTATATAGTAAATCAAACACATATGTTATATTTATATTTTGTATACATTCTATTTTTAGAATTTTAATATTTCTTTTTTATTTGTAATTATTTGCAGCTACCATAGATTTCATGCTTATGGCCAATCAAAGCTTGCTAATATACTGCATGCAAATGAACTCGCTAAGCGCTTAAAGGTAATTAAAGTTATTATCATCGCTTAAAATCGTTATTATAAAATTTAAAATTTATATAATTAAAATTTTGATTTCGCCTCTATCAATATATATATTTTTTCATAAATAGGAAGAAGGGGTGAATATTACTGCTAATTCTGTTCATCCTGGACCAATTGCCACCAACATTATGCGTTACGACAATATCCTTCATGGTAAAATATTTTAACTCACTTTTTTTTTTATTCCACAATTTATGTAAAATCTCTTTAGTATTTAGATAAATTTAAAATTTTGGACTTATAAATTTAGAAGTGTAGTGTGTTCACTTGTAAGAATCTTAAGCATGAACTCGTCAAATTTAAATTTTGAATCCATCTCTGATAATTTTGACTATATATTTGTTCAAAAATAGTAGGAAGTCATCCATAGTCCATATTGAGTCATCTTTAGAGGGTTTTTGGCTTAGCTTATTAAGTAGTTTTCAACCCTCGAGAATGTTTGGATATTTTAAAACGACTTAGAAAGAGTTAAAAGTAGGTACCCTACTTTAACTTTTTAAAAATAACTTTTTTTAAGCTAAGTCAAACGGACTCTTAATCTTTAGTTTGATCCTATTTTCTCCCCCTCCCCTAACCATATTTTACAGGAATAGTTAACTGGATTGGGAGATATGTGCTCAAGAATATTGAACAGGTACTTGAATTTTTTTCTCCTTACATTGATATTCAATACTATAACTCCGCCCCTGTATTTATCACCAAATCTTTAACCCCCCCCCCCCCTCCCCTCCCTTATATTTAATATTGTAGCTCCGCCCCTACGTATGATTATCACCACTTTTTTGTCCCTACATTGTTTATCCTATGATTATAGGGAGCATCAACTACATGTTATGTGACTTTGCATCCACAAGTGAAAGGAGTAAGTGGTGAGTACTTTTCAGATAATAACATAGCTACAAACAAAACAACTTCTTTGGCTAAGGATTCAGATTTAGCAAAGAAATTGTGGGAATTTAGCTTGGATTTGACCAAATAGGATTGTCAAATGGGCGAGTCAGGTTGAATCTGGATGAATCAAGATGTAATGAGTTAATAAATGGACAGGTTAAATTTGAATTGATTAGGCGAGGTGTGTTTTCATGAGCTAATTTTGTTACCCCTAGTTGAGAACCTTAGTTCATCAATTTCTAATTTGACTATGTTATCATGTTTTTCTTTCCCTGTCTTTATATTTTGTTTGTTGGGCTAAGTCGATCCAAATATATTTTTAACATTGTCTGTTTTGGACCACGTCCACACGGTTTCTCAAAAGCCTCACACCATTAAAATGGTAGATGGGTTGATCAATAATCCATCAAGTTTCAAACCGTACACCATTAGAGGATTTCTAGGTTTTAGGTTAAGTTGATGCCACTTTATGGCGATAGAACAAGATGACAATAAAGAACCAAACATATACATTGATTGGCAGCAATAAAATACTAATATAATTTCTTCTTATTTATATTCAAGTTTCAATGGAAAAAATTACTCAATACTTGTGTTGGTGAAAGATAACAAGTACCCTGTGAAATTAGTTGAGATGCACACAAACTGATCTAAACTTGAACAAAATGACCTCGATACACCAGGTAGCCTGTGAAATTAGTCGAGTTGTGCACAAACTAATTCTCTTCACCAATAAAGTAAAGACAAATATATCCAGATCATACTTCTTCAAACACCTTTTGACACCAGTTAAGATCAAACAGCAGTTACCATTCAAATGGCCATGAGTTTTCATAATTGAATAAGAAATGTTGTTTTCGAAACGTATTAAAAAGAAAAGTAAAATAAGCAAATTAAAATAAAAGAATTAATATATTTTTATAGAAAACTTTGATAATCGTGTCTGTCTATGTTCATTGTTGTCATATACTCCTTGTGATTTTGTTCAGTTTTCCTTGATTTCTCCCTCTAAAACAAGAAACAATTAAAAAGAGATTAATTAGTCCAATATTATTGCTTATTATATATTTTCTCTCTATTTCAATTTGTTTGTCTAATTTTAATTAGATATGGGATTTAAGAAAGTAAAGAAAATATGTAGAATGTATCAAAATGTTATTTAATATTGTGGTCTTAAACATATCACGTGAAAAGTTAGAATTAAAGAGTAGTCAGAAAAGAAGAGAGACGTTCTTTTCAAAACAGACTAAAAAGTAAAGTAAAACAAACAAAATTAGTCTACTACTCCATTTGGTTCAATTTGTATGTCTGAGTTAAACTTGATACAGAGTTTAAGAAGCTAAAGAAAACTTTACAATCTTGAAGTCTTAATTTAAAGATACATAAAATATATCAAAAGATTCTTTAATCTTATAGTCTTAAACATACCACGTGAAAAGTTGGAATTATAGAGTTATCCAAAAAAAAAAAATTATTTTCTAAACGGATTAAAAGGAAAGTAAAACACACGAACTGAAGAAAGAAGTATATATAGTCTACTATTATATAGATTATTCTATCATCAATTTTTATGAGTGAATTCTCCAAGAATATAACTTATAGAGTGAAACAAAAATTAAAATTAAAATTAAATGTGGATATTTGGAAGAAAAGGAACATCTGGTTTCTCATGTTGTTCAACTGCTGAGGAAGTTACTAAAGGAATTAATGGATTTGGCCTCACTGCCATTGTTACAGGTCACTTTTTATCTATGTTTGATAACAAAAAAGTTGCCGTAAAGTTTTATTCTTCGTTTTATTTGTTGTCAACGATCCTATTTATGAAACTCTTTCATCAGGTAAGAAAAGAAAGGGCCTAAGCATGATAAATTTCATACACATAGCTAATCCGTAGCTAAATAGCTTTTAGTTAAAATTGATTTCTTATATTCTATCGATAAATGAGATTATCATGAAATTTTTGCTGCTTAGCTACAAAAATTTGCACACCACTAATTCCTTGCTTTCTAACCATAATTCCTTGTTTTCTAACCATGTTAGTGGAAACAAAAAACTACTCATTTAGTTCTATTCATAGTATAATTTTTCAACGTAGGAGGTTCAACTCAACTAAATTTTGTCTTTGTTTTTACTTATCTCAGGAGCAACAAGTGGCATTGGCATGGAGACGACACGTGTCCTCGCCTTGCACGGTGTGCATGTAATTGTGGCAGTACGTAATATGGAAAATGGCAAAAAAATTAAAGAAAATATACTTAAATCCATTCCAAATGCTAAAATTGATTTTATGGATTTAAATCTGAGTTCTATGGAGTCGATAAGAAAATTTGCCAAAGAATATAACTCTGCTGGTCATCCTTTGAACCTTTTAATGTAAGAAAACAATATATTTATAAGTTTTATTTTGTGTTTGATAGGATGATAAATATTTTTCGTTTTTTTTTCACTATTCAACACTTTACAAAATTCATAAACTATTTTAATTGAAAAACAGAAAGTCATTTTTCTCCCTTTGATGAAAAATATTTTTTGTGTTTGATTGTTTTTGAAAAAAGACATTTTTTAGAAAATGTTTTTCTTATGATTTTTTTTTTTAGAGAATGACATATTTTCTAAAAAAATATTTTAAATATTTATTGGAGAGTGGAAAATATTTTTCAAAAAAAGATTGATAATAATATCAATAAATATTATTTAATTGTTTTTTTGGTTTTGTAAGTAATAATGCAGGGGTTATGATTCCATCATTTACACTTTCTCAAGACAAGATAGAATTACAATTTGCAGTTAATCATTTAGGTAACTCAGTTTATCTAATTATGTTTAATTTGTTGAAGATATAATTAAATTAATTAAATAAAGTAGTGATTTTTCTAATAAATTTAAGCTTTTAGATAGCATGATCACACACTTTAATATAATATCGGAGCAAATGTCATCATAGATTCGAGTCTCACAAAAACTACAATGAAAAATGATCATGTGATTAATTAACCCATGATAAAGAACCAAGTTCGCATATGAAGAATATATTGAAGATGCAATTAAGTAAATAAAAACATATGCTTCAAATTCCAATACGTGTGCAAAAGCAACATATTAAAGATATAATTAAGTAAATATAAGTGTAATCAAACTCACATTTGATGACATTTTATCGTTTTGAAGATACAAACTAAAGTAAATGAAAATCTACTCTATCCTTCTTTTAGATGCAATAAATAACAATTATGTGTGGAATTTTGGAAAACATTGTATCACAAGGATCTATGCAGCCTTATCTTATATTTCTGCAATAAAGTTGTTTTTGTATCTCAAATCAATGATCTTCTTTCTAATCACATTATAATAACTTTATCAGTTACGATGAGACTCTCGAGATGAATACATTATTCAAATGTATGATCAAATATAATGTGTTAATATTTTGTTTTTACAGGTCATTTTCTTTTGACAAATCTTTTATTGGAAAACATGAAAAATACAGCTAAAAATAGCAAAAAAGAAGGAAGGATAGTAAATGTTGCATCAGCAGCACATGATTTTGCATATTCTCAAGGAATAATTTTTGATAAAATTAATGACAAAGAGAGGTATATATATAGTACACAATTAAGTAACTTCTTCAATTATCATTTTTTAGTTAGAAAATTTTATGAGATTATTTTATTTCGTGTTTAATTGAATATTTGATTTCAATTAAATATAAAATTATTTTATTTCGTGTTTATTTCTCATCAAAGTTGTCTGAAAAAATTAAGGTTAAAATTGAAAATAAAAGTACATCGGCCAATTCATTTATATCGTAAATCAAACACATGTGTTATATTTATATTTTGTATATACATCCTATTTTTATAATTTTTAATATTTCTTATTTATTTGTGAATTGTAGCTACAACAAATTCCATGCTTATGGTCAATCAAAGCTTGCTAATATACTGCATGCAAATGAACTCGCAAAGCGTTTAAAGGTATCATCTCTTAAGTCGTTATTATAAAATTCATATTCGATATAGCTAAAATTCTGACTCCATCTCTATTAATAAAAAAATTTCCCCAAATAGGAAGAAGGGGTGAATATAAGTGCTAATTCTGTTCATCCTGGGCCAATTGCTACCAATATTATGCGTTACAACAATATCCTTCATGGTAAAATATTTTAACTCACTTTTAAAAAAAAAATTATTCCACCATTTATTTAAAATTTCATTGACTATATTTTTGTTCAAATATAGTAGGAAGCCATCCATAGTCCATATTGAGTCATCTTTTAGAGGGTGTTTGACTTAGCTTATTAAGTAGTTTTTAGCCCTCGAGAATGTTAAGATATTTTAAAAACGACTTAGAAAGTTAAAAGTAGGTACCCCTACTTTGACTTTTTTAAAATTACTTTTTTTAAGTTAAGCCAGACGGACCCTTAATCTTTAGTTTGACACTACATTCTCCCCCTCCCTAACCATATTTTACAGGAATAGTTAACTGGATTGGGAGATATGTGCTCAAGAATTTTGAACATGTACTTGAATTTTTCTCTCCTTACATTGATATTCAATACTATAGCTTCGCCCCTATATTTATCGNCCCCCCCCCCCCCCTATATTTAATATTTAATATTGTAGCTCCGCCCCTACGTATGATTATCACCATGTTTTTGTCCCTACATTGTTTATCCTATGATTATACGGAGCATCAACTACATGTTATGTGGCTTTGCATCCACAAGTGAAAGGAGTAAGTGGTGAGTACTTTTCAGATAATAACATAGCTATAAACAAAACAACTTCTTTGGCTAAGGATTCAGATTTAGCAAAGAAAGTGTGGGAATTTAGCTTGGATTTGACCAAATAGGATTGTCAAATGGGCGAAGTCAGGTTGAATCTGGATGAATCAAGATGTAATGAGTTAATAAATGGACAGGTTAAATTTGAATTGATTAGGCAAGGTGTGTTTTCATGAGCTAATTTTGTTACCCCTAGTTGAGAACCTCAGTTCATCAATTTCTAATTTGACTATGTTATCATGTCTTTCTTTCCCTGTCTTTATATTTTGTTTGTTGGGCTAAGTCGATCCAAATATATTTTTAACATAGTGTGATATTGTCTGTTTTGGACCACGTCCACACGGTTTCTCAAAAGCCTCACACCATTAGAATGGTAGATGGGTCGATCAATAATCCATCAAGTTTTGAATCGTAATGTTACTCCCAGAGGATTTCTAGGTTTTAGGTTAAGTTGATGCCACTTTATGGCTATAGAACAAGATGACAATAAAGAACCAAACCAAACAAACATTATTTCACCTATCCAATATAATATATACATTGATTGGCAGCAACAAAATACTAAGATAATTTCTTCTTATTTATATTCAAGTTTTAATGGACAAAATTACTCGATATTTGTGCTGGTGAAAGGTAACAAGTACCCTGCGAAATTAGTTGAGGTGCACACAAAGTGATCTGAACTTGAACAAAATGACCTCGATACCTATGCTAATGGAAGGTAATAGATTTTCACTAGGTTTCCTATAGAATTAGCTGAGTTATGCCCAAACTGACTTGAACACCACGATTATCCAAATGTCAACACTCATGACAGTTTGCAGGACTTAAAATATCAATAAATATAAACAAATCTCATTCTCTTCAAACACCTTTTGATGCCAATTAAGATCAAGTGGCAGTTACCATTTAAATGTCCATGAGTTTTCATGATTGAATAAGAATATGCCACTATGTCAGTCCACTTGTAAAGCTTCACGACTATTAAGAAATGGACCTTAGACCTGACTCGACTTCAAAATTTGTCTTATGAAGCAATGTATGCCAAGACCATAATGAGACTACAACTTGTATCCTCAACCAAATGAGGGCGCTATATTGGGTAAACCAAGAACAAGGATTAGTCCGACTCTAATACTATATAAAGAAAATGGAGATTGGCCTCGCTCAACCCCAAAAACTTCCTCGTGAGGTGAGGATGGTTCAAAACTATATAAAGAGATAAAATCCCATACCCTCAAGGCCTTAACTGGTAAAGTTGCTGCCATGTGACCAGGAGGTCTCGTGTTCAAGCCTTGGAATCAGCCTTTGGCAGAAATGCAAGGTAAGGCTGCATACAATAGGCTCTTCCTCGGACCCTGCGCATAGCGGAAGCTTTAGTGCACCGGGCTACCCCTTCTTACCCTCAAGCCCTCAACTAATGTGAGTTCCTAGCAAAGACAATGAGTTTCTCCGGTCACAAGATCAACAGGCGACAACATATTCATATAGCTGACTACAATGCATGAAACATTTACGAACTGGGAATGATGCAATATGTGACAATGGCATTCTACAAAACCAAAACGAACAAAAAAGTAGTTCAAAATGACAAAGTCATGGCAAAACAAGAAATGCTTTGACAAAAAAAAGAAATCCCATCAGCTTAAAAGTATGTCCTGACTGGAGTGAAGATGCAACTGTTCCAGGAAGTATACTAATACTAAATCATATTTGGATAGCACAAAGGTACAGCAATATATACTATCTTCGAGCAACTTGATTAATTCTCTTCTGGAGCTTTTGTAACGACTATAATGGATCTCCCCGTGTGAAAGGCTATTGGGATATATCGATCCCTTCAACTTTACTTGGCGTGGAAGGTTGCAAGAGAAAAGAAAACTATTCTTCTTAGCAGCTTTTTCAACCTACCCGACAAGAACTATATAACAAAAGAGCCATACATTCAACAAAGACTTAATGGTGAAGAAATGAACAAGATTGAAACAAAAAAAGAATCACATTTCGGCATTTCATTAGCATTGTATAAATACAATTCTTGTGCACATAACAGGCTTGATGAACTATATAAACATTTACAAATAATAAAGCTAGCAACTAACCTTCTCTTACCAATCAATCAATCAATCAATCAATCAATGAACCGCGTCTCAGTCCCAAACAAGTTGGCTTCAATGCCACGACCTACTCCTACCAATGCTTGCGAAAAAAAAACTAAAATCCCCTAACTGAACTCTGCCAAACCTCAACAAATTGTTGATCCTTTCGTGTAACAAACATTCTATTCCCTCCAAAGCTGAAGTGAGTTATCCGATTTCCACAAAAATCTTTTGCTCTTCCCATATAGTTCTTCCTAAAAACTCTGCCTTCTGATCCAAACCTACCTTTTATCGAACCATCGATAAGAACCTCAGACCACAACTCAACATTTCCTCCTTTAGTGCAGAAAACTTGATTCCCATGGCTCTCGATTTTGCATCCAATTCCTTCCTTTTTACCATTCGTTACCTTTCTTTGATCACCAAGACAAATCCAAGCATTCTCAGAACCAATATTCCTCAAATCAGCAAGAAAAACCTCGCCCGAGTGTACTCCAACTTTAAAAATACCAGACAAACTATCCGAAACTGTGATATCGGAGAAACAATCAACGTTTTCCTTAATTTCCCAAACTGTATTCCCAGACCTTAAATCCCAAAACTTAATATTCCCAAGTACACCAGAAGGACCACTATGTGAACCAGCAGACATTAACAAGTTATGACTAGTTAACCATCTTAACTTAGTAGCTGGAATTGCTGAATCCAATTCAGCACCAAAGATTTCATAATGACCAATCTTAGTAACCGGTTTAAAATCATCGTTAACGTCATATACCATAATACAATTCGAATTCCTCCTAGATGATTCGAAACTCGTAAACAAGAATTCACCTGATGTTCCAATTGCTTGTACTGTTGAACCAGACTTGGTCACATTTTCCCAATTAAGATTCTTTTTAACAGAACCCTTAACAAGATCAAGAATCTGTAAACCCGAAAAATCAGTAGCACCAACTGCAACAGTTCTTGAATTCAAACACAACATAGAATCAATAGCTGGAAATTGAGTTAAAATTGTGGATTTTCTCTTTAAAGACCAATCAAAAGAAGTAATTTTACAACCATGAGCTACTTGAACTGAACCATTTTCTGTTGTGGAAATTGCTGAAGGTGAATCTCTACCAGTTAAAGGTAAAAGAAGAGATTTTTCAAGATCAAAAGGCTCAAACTGAGATGGGTTTGACTGGGAATTCAAAATAAGTTGTTCTACACCATAAAATTTTGCTTCAAAAATCAAATCTTGAATATCAAAGTTTTTAGCTTTTGAGGGTAAATTTCCAGTTCTTAAAAGAGATAGTAAAACAGAGAAAATTTCAGGGTCTCTATCAATAAATGGAACTGAATCATTATCTAAATTACTTGAAATTGTAGAAAAAAGAGATTTTGAACCTGCTTGATTTAGGGTTTGTTTAGTTGTTTGAAAAAGATGGCCACCAACATCAATGGTGACTATGTTGGAATTTGAATCCATGTTGTTGTTGTTGTGTCTGAAACCATATGAAAGAGGGTTTGATCCAACAAAAGGTGGCATTTTTATGAGAAAAAAACAGAACAAATTTCAAGAAAATTTATGCTAACTTGAAACTCAAGTAAACAAGAAAGAACAAAAACCAAATACTAATAAGAGACCTAATTAAATTATGGGTTGTTGAGTTTGTTAGAAGATGAATCAAGAATGGTTGACAAATGTGGGAATTTATTAGGTGGGGGTGGGGTAAAATGGTGGCTAGTGGTCAAGAATGACCTAAGTCTTGTAGATTTCTTAGTGATTTCCTTTTACCATTTGAGTGTCATTAGGAAAGGAGTCCAATGTGGACCAAATTTGTGGTCTTTCTTTGTTCCTTCTTTGTTTTGGGGTTGGGGGGAGAGGACATGACGACAACAACATATTCAGTTTAATTCTATTATATAAGTGGAAGAATGGTATGTATATAATTTTATCTTTTTTTGGTGAAGATAAAGAAGATGTTTTCAATAAATTCTTGGCTCAAATAAGAACATATAATATATATATTTTTTGTGAAAATAGAATATATTAGATAAAAGAATTATAGTAACAACAAATAACACGCTAACTGATGCAAAGAAAATAACATGTAATAATCAAATGAAGCATAAGATATAATAGGAACATAATAATAATAGTACATAGAAGGAAAATTAGATGATGCTTGATTGTCTAATAATACATTTTATCCTAATTCTTGACTTTCATAGCCTTCTATCTAGGATCGTATCTTCGAGAATTTACAAGTGAATATCTTGTCTAATCATCTTAATTAGGTGAGAGGAGATATGATCTGCAAATACAACTCATTATTAATTTGTATCATGTTTGGTTGTATTTGTGGAAATACAATTTTCATATAAAATCAATAATAAATTATATAATATTTAGTTGTTAGTTTTGTGTTTTATTCATAAATAATATAGGCATAAGTTATATAGGTATATATATTCAATCCCCTTAAAGGTTGGAAACAAGAGTGAATCCACGATATTAGGAATAGACGCAATAAAATTTGATAAGTTTAGCTCAAACATTTTGTACGTATATATTATCAAACTCATTTAATATGTATAAATATTTTATCCATAAATTCAACAAAAAGTAATAATTTAATAATCTATAATCCTATGGGCCACACCTAATTTTAATCATTTGGTTGGAGTAATGAAGTATAGAAAAAACAATTGTAATTACGTGATTTAATATCGAAAGATTCTTTATCTTATGTTTAGTTGCCAATTTAATTTCATGAATAACGAATACATTAATGTAAGCATTATATTTGTTAATTTGTATCAAATAAAGAAGGAAGATTATGGTAGGTTAATGGTGAACGTAAAATTAATCGAGAGGAGTTATGTTAGAATGTGCTCGCTCAAATACATGTCATATTTTGAAATTGAGATAAATGATTTACACGAAACAACATAGATATATGACATATATTAATTTGAATAGATATTGAGTACCGATAATAAAAACAAATATGCAAAGAGAGACAAACTGGAATAAACACTACTAGCTAAGAACGAGGTTATAGTCAACAAAAGATGATTAATTGAACATTGTCAGAAAAATTCTAAACTATCCTTCGAAAAATTTCTGACGTTCCACCTAAAACACAACTAAAATATCCATAACAATAACCTACCAGCTAATAACTACATACTTACCAAACTTTAGTTAAATACAAGTTGACTAAGAGTTTGGTTAAATATGTACAACTCACAACATCATTATCATCAAGGCACAACTAAGTCACAGCTGTGCACTGTATCATTTTTCTTTACAAAAGATCTAGTAAACGTTTGGACATGAATCGGATGATATTTTATTTTTAAAAAATAATACTATATGGAATTAAAGTTATAGTCGGAGATGTATTTCACTTGGAAAAATGTTAAAATTTTATGAGGAACCAATTTTTAAAACTTGTTAAAACAATTGTTGGAGGAATCAATTTTTAAAACTTGTTAAAACAATTGTTGGGGTAAAAAAAATTGATTTTGTACTGGAAAGTCCTACATTGCGAGGGAGAAAGAGGAGGGGGAGGGGTGGGTGAAATGCTCGCTGATAAAGACAATTTCATATCTGGACTCAAATTTGAAACCTCTGACTAAAAATGAAGAAATAATTACTATTTCACTATTACGACCGATGTTGTCCGTATGAAATTACCTTTTTACTTATATATAGGAAGAAACCCAAATTGAATCGAAGCCCCTTTTGAAAAAATTTCGAGGGTCAATGCGTACAATTCAAAACTCGATGGATAATGAGTGCACTTTTTATGTTTCTTCACTTAAAAAAATAAGTTTTTTTCTGCAATAGAGTTTTGAAACCTATATGACATGTACTTAACTCACTTATCACGTGTTATGCTTTTGCCACTAGATCAAAACGTCGAGAGGAAACAAAGTTATAGTTTATCCAATGCGAAATTCTAAAATACATCTCTATCTTTTGCCTTAGCTCAGCAAGCACTCCCTATCTTTTGCCTAACGTCTGACAATGGTTTTTATGTTGTTCGGACTCACAAAAAATATTATCGCACTTGTATTAAATACTCCAAAAATATACTTCATTCCGTTTGAAGATAACACCTTAATATTCACAATTTGTTTTAGGATGATAGTGGGCTACATGCCTTGCAAGTCGGTTGGGCCAATTCAGTAACCCAATCAAATTGGCCCAGAAAAAAAAAGAGGACTTCAATCGGCCCATGATTTTGGTCTAATCCCGGCCCATATTCAAGTCGTGGTCCGAGTCCATTTACCTGCCCAATTAGAAGGGGTAAAATGCACAAAGATCCACTTATGAGATCGTGATTTAGTTTAGCGGAATTTTCGCATATAGCCACTAAAAAATAGCTTACTCACGTTCCATAACTATAGTTTGCTAATTACGATTTGTAGCTACATGTTATAGAGAGGAGAGTGACGAGCGAGATTGGGAGAGGGAGGAGAGAGACAAGTGAGAGAGGGCAGAGAGTGGGAGAGTGGTGAATTGTATATGTATATTAGCTAGATAATTGTATATATGTAACAGGTATGCATATGTATTTGTATATCTGACGAGTGATTTTGGAGGGTGAGGAGAGAGGCGAGCGAGAGAGGGCAATAATTTGTATAATTCGCATCTCGATTTTATAATTTGCGGGTACATTTGCATAATTCGCGTGTTTTTGTATAATTGAGTAATATAAAGTCTGGAATTATACAAATATGATCAAACTTGAAATAACGAATTAATACAAACATAGACATATGAACTTTAAACAGTAATACAAATTATATTATATAAATTATATTATATAAAATCCGAAAACTACATGTTTATACAAATTTTTAAAAGATATATACAAAAAGATTGAATGTATATGGTGATAAAACTGAAAAACTAAAGGAAATCATCATCATATACAAATACAAATCAAACGAAAAATTGTTAGTTGAGAATTATACAAATGTGGGGAATTATACAAACGTGACTTTATACAAACTCGAAGTCAACCCACATAATTAATAATTAATGTTAGTCGCGAGTGATAATTATAACAAACTATAACTATGATGACTAATTAAGTAGTATATTTGCTTAATTGCGTAATTTTCCTTTATATTCGATGTTAAACATCAACTTCAGACATAGGTGACTGAAGTTGAAAATCCACATCTCACTTCAGATATATTTGTATAAAATAAAGCATTGTAAAGATCAAATATCAAACATTTTTATCCGTAACAACAAATAACACGCTAACTGAGGCAAAGAAAATAACATGTAATAATAAAAATGAAGCATAAGATACAATAGGAACATAATAATAATAGAACATAGAAGGAAAATTAGATGACGCTTGATTGTCTGATACCTTTTATCCTAATTCTTGACTTTCATAGTCATCTATCTAAAATCGTATCCTCGAGAATTTATAAGTAGATATCTTGTCCAATCACCATAATTAGGTGAGAGTAGATATAATCTCCAAATACAACTCATTATTAATTTATATCATGTTTGATTGTATTTGTGGAAATACAATTTTAATATAAAAATCAATACCAATAAAATATATTAGTTATATAGGTATATATTCAATCCCCTTTAAGGTTGGAAACAAAAGCGAATCCACGATATTAGGTACAGACGTAATAAAATTTGATAACTTTAGCACAAATATTTTGTACGTGTATATTATCAGACTCTTTAATCTGTATAAATATTTTATTCATAAGTTCAACAAAAAAGTAATAATCTAATAATCTTTAATCCTATGGGCCACACTTAATTTTCATCATTTGGTTGGAGGAATGAAGTATAGAAAAAACAATTGTAATTACGTGATTTAATATTGAAAGATTCTTTATCTTATCTTTGGTTGCCAATTTAATTTCATGTACAACTAATACATTAATGTAAGCATTATATTTGTTAATTTATATTTATTATATCAAATAAAGAAGGAGGATTATGGTAGGTTAATGGTGAACGTAAAATTAATCGAGAGGAATTATGTTAAAATGTGCTCGCTCAAATACAAGTCAATTGTCATATTTTGAAATTGAGATAAATGATTTACATGAAACAATAAAGATATATGATATATGATATATATTAATTCGAATACATATTGAGTACCGACAATTAAAATACAGGTAAAAACAAATAAATTGGAATAAACACTATTAAGGACGGAGTTATAATCAACAAAAGATGATTGATTAAACGTTGTCATAAAAATTCTAAACTATCCTTCGTAAAATTTCTAACATTCAACCCAAAATACAATTAAAATATCCATAACAATAACCTACCAGCTAATAACCACATACTTGGCCAAACTTTAGTTAAATACAAGTTGACTAAAGAGTTTGGTTAAATATGTACAACTCACAACGTCATTATCATCAAGTCACAGCTAAGTCACAGCTGTGCACTGTATCATTTTCCTTTACAAAAGATATCGTAAACGTTTGGACATGAATCGGATGATATTTTATTTTTTTAAAATAATACTATATGAAATTAAAGTTATAGTCGAAGATGTATTTCACTTGAAAAATGTTAAAATTTTGTGAGGAACCAATTTTAAAATCTTGTTAAAACAATTGTTGGAGTAAAAAAATATTTGATTTTGTACTGAAAAGTCCTACATTGCTTGGGAGAAGAAGAGGGGGGTGGGATGGGTGGGGTGGGGGTGAAATGCTTCTTGATAAAGACAATTTCATATTCAGACTCAAATTCAAAACTTTTAATTAAAAATGAAGAAATAATTACTATTTCACTATTACGATCGATGTTGTGGGTATGAAGTTACCTTTTTACTTATATATAGGTAAAAACCCAAATTGAAACGAAGCCCCTTTTGAATTTTTTTTTGAGCGTACAATTCAAAACTTGATGGATAATGGGTGCACTTTTTATTTTTCTTCACTTAAAAAAATAAGTTCTTTTTCTACAGTAGAGTTTGAAACCTATGACATGTACTTAACTCACTCATCACGTGTTGTGCATTTGCCGTTAGACCAAAACGTCGAGAGGAAACAAAGTGATAGTTTATCCAATGCAAATTTCTAAAATACATCTCTATCTTTTGCCTTAGCTCAGTAAGCACCCCCTATATTTTGCCTAACGTGTTTTATGTTGCTCGGACTCACAAAAAGTATTACCGCACTCGTATTAAATACTCCAAAAATATACCTCATTCCGTTTGAAGATAACACCTTAATATTCACAATTTGTTTTAGGATGATAGTGGGCTACATACCTTGCAAGTTAGTTGGGCCAATTCAGTAACCCAATCAAATTGGCCCAAAAAAAAAAGAGGACTACAATCGGCCCATGATTTTGTTCTAGTTCCGGCCCATATGCAAGTCGTGGTCCGAGTCCATTTACCTGCCCAATTAGAAGAGGCAAAATGCACAAATATCCGCTTATGAGACCATGATTTAGTTTATATTCGATGTTAAACATCAACTGAAGTTGAAAATCCACATCTCACTTCGGATATATTTATATAAAATAAAGCATTGTAAAGATTAAATATCGAATATTTTTACCTAAAGTTTGTTGTGTCTTATCAAGAATAACTTCAAATATTTTCAATTGAAATTGTGACCTTTATAACATTTATTTCAGACATTTTTTATTGAAGCTATTTCCGATAAAATGTACTAGGATTATTGATTGATTTACTTACTCATCAAAGACCTAGCTAGGATACAGTCTTTTTCCTTTCTTTTTTGTTCGAGGAATCCTAGGTTAGGTAAGCTAAATATAAAAACCTAAAACCTAAGCTCCTATAAGCAAACTCCAAGTGTAGAAGCAAATGTTTACTTTGAGGCTGGCACTAACTTGTATGGAGAAATAAAAAAACCAAAGTTATGAATATGGGGGCGGAGCTAGAGGGAAAGCTATGAGATCGACATAATTCAATAATTTCTATTAAAATTTTATAATTCTATTAAAAATTGGTTAATTTGCCAAATCCAACCAGAATAATATGTATTTTTTCATTTTTAATCAAAAATCTCATATTCAAACCTTATATATACATTCACTCCCTTTTAACAAGAATACTTTACGTAAATTTATTCGATGCATACCTGAATCAGTCGGACATAGGGAGAAATCAAAAAATCCCAATCACCACTAAAAAAATTGTTTTACAATCTTTTTCTCATACGCGCGTGTAACTGAAGTAATACCTCATCTGCAATAACATTTCACTATAACAGCTAAATAGTGTCGGAACAAAGGATATCATTCAATTTTTTCGTATATTTTCCATAATAGCGTTTCACTATAACAACTAAAAAAACTATCAAAGTTATCAACATTGTTACGTTGGTATAAAGAGATTTGACGGTATAACACGACTACTCCTCACAAAAATCATTAACCCCAAAAGCCAACCACAGCTTCTCATTAAAAATCCCCATCATATCCTCCGGTACAAATTCCTTCCTACAAAGTGGACACGTCTTCTGATCATGATCCATCCAACGGTCCACACAGCTCCGGTGAAACACGTGTCGACAATTCATCAACATCCTGATCTCGTCGCCGAAATCAAACTCGTAAAGACAAACCGCGCAGCTCTCTGGCGGGTCAACTATATCGGAAAACCTCACTACCGGTAATATCTCTCGGATTATCGCCGCCGACACCGAACACAACCGGGTATTCTCTTCTCCGGGTCGGGTCGGGTAAGGAAAGTCGGGTTCGAGGAAATCGGGGAGACCGAGAATTGTGAAGAGATTACAGATGAGTTTTCTGATGAAGAATGGAATTGAAAGAAGATGGAGAAGTAATTTGGGGAAATTGAGATCCGTATAGCCTAGTGGAAAACCCATTAAAAAGGTGTTTTTCTGAGTAATTTGTGTGTGTAGAAATGGAGATTTGAACTGAGCTGAGATTCCTTGTTAATGGCGGAATGGGAGGTTTATATAGTGGCAATTTTTTGGGGGAAATGTTCAAATTTACCCCTAAAGTAATCAAATTTGCGATGTGTCCACTACACACGGAGAAGTCGTAGGGGTTCAACATATATCATAATTCATACGTACATAAAAAATAATAATTTTTAATTATGTATATATAATATAATTTTTTAACGAAGAGAATTTGGATAAACACCCTCAGTTCTATTTGCCTCCGCGGGTGGCCATGATATGATAAATATAAATTATTATATTGAAATTGAAAATAAAATATTTTTTGAAAAGCAGATATGATTCTGCGTAAATCAAAGTCTAATAAATTATGACTATCTATTTTGTCATACCGTAGAATATTAAAATCGAATTAAAAATATGAAATTATAGTGAATCAATTTGATGAGATAATGAGTTGTAAGGTATGCGTACATTTTATTATCTTTAGATTTTATTTTACGAAACTATATTAGGTATGTTATTGCTATTGTTGTAATATACATTTCTCATTAATTTGCGGTGGGAAAAATCTCTATTTCTACTAGTGTATAATGGATAATATTAGACTAAAAGTTGAACAAACTATAAAGTTGCTCAATTTTGCATAATAAAGAGCATATTTGGCTTTTTTTTTATTCCGATATTTAATTTCTAGCCTAATTAATTTAGATTTATGCCTTAAAAGTCATGCTTTGGGAGGAAACACGCCTTATCAAAGATAGCTATATTTACAAGACTCGAATCTGAGATAAATAATTAAAAATAAAAGATCACTTTAATGAATACATAATTTAGAAAATATTTTTGGAGTGGGGTATGTGGGTAGGGGGGGGGGGTTATTAGTGACAGGGATGTGAGAGAGTCAAGTGTGTGTGTGTCCCATTCCAAGATGTAGGAGCCTTGTCCTATGATTTGGGCTCTTCACCTTTTAACATTCTGAATTGTCAATTTATATCTTCATAAATCAGACTTTATCTGTAATAAAAAATAAAATTATAAATTATTTTTATATTTTTAAAATCAAAGTAATTAAACTTTATTTTTTGGAAAGTACAAATGATGGAGAATAAAATCACCGATCTTTGAAATGTCAATTTTTAACAAGTAGAAAGAAAAAGAAACTACTAATTGTTTTAGGATCATGAAATTTTTAAGTTTGTCCTACGAGTTTAGGACAATGATTTTAAGTGCTAACTAAATTTTGAATTTGATTTATATACATATGTGTTAACATATACTCCCTCCGTTCCATTTTATGTGGCAACATTTGACCGGGCACGGAGTTTAAGAAATAAATGAAGACTTTGAAATGTTTACCAAATTGCCCTTTAAAAAGTAGACTCTTTTTTCTCTCTCCTCATAAATGTATTGGAGTATTATTTTAAGATTAAGTGGGACCAACAAGGATAAAAGAGGAATTGTACCTTTATAAACTTACCATATAAGGAAATGTGACATTCTTTTTGGGACTGACCAAAAAGGAAATTGTGCCACATAAAATGGAACGGAGGGAGTACATAATTTGTATCAGAACTATTAAACTCTATCAAATTCATTTATATATTTGTGCTAAATTTGTACACAAAATTGATATTACTTTCTTTGGGGCCATTGACAAATAGTCATATGGCCATGATGATGTGTATAATGTACTAATTTCCATACAAATTCATGTGCTACATTTTAACTTTCTTTATAATTATAGGTACTATAGTACTCTTTTGACAACAACTTAGGTAGCTTCTCATTTTCAAATGCTCAAACACAAATAATCAAATGATTTTGACTTGTTATTAGTAGGTACCAATGAAGGAACATAAGAAAAGGACTCATTTGAAAGCCACTAGACCAAAATATGTATTTTCAAAACTAGTATTATCAATCTATCAAGTACATTGATTGAAAATTGACCACAAACCTAATTGGAATATTGTAAATTGACCACAACTCTAGTTTATTTTCATAAATAAAAGAAAAAAGAGGAGAAAACTTGTTTAAATAAATGGTTATCTCCCATCGAGGAATGTGATGCTTATGACAGAGAACGAGCTGACAAGAATGATTCAAATAGAAAGATTGATATGGCATGCTTCTAGGCTGAAAAATTTCTAAAGAAGAGGTGAATTCTTACGTCGGAAAGGAGGAGAAAAAGAGTGAAGTGCACGTTAAATAAGATATTTCACAAGTTTACGTGTTGATCAATGTGACTATACTACACAATCACGCACCTAAGCTCATCTGAAATAATACTATTCTTTTTTATTATTTACGAACAATATCTAATAAAATGTACCAGATAAACATACAATGAATCTTTCTGGAAATGAAATCGTTTATGATAGGGAATAATTGATCATAATTTGAAATTTTCTAGGCGAATTCAGATTAGCCAGACTTCAATTTCAGGTAGAAGACAATATGTATGAGTTTCTTTTTTCAAATAGTTTTGTTAAGAAGTTGAAGTATCAAAGCCATGGGGCCAAAATGGAAAAAAAAAAAAAAAAGTCATGAAGGATTGTGCAATGTCCAAAGGATTGTGCAATATCCAAAGGCATCAAGTGGGGGCAAATGGTTCCTGCAAATGCAATAGTCCCTTTCACAAGCCCACAAACACTTAAGTGAACTAAATTGAAGACCCACCAATCATCTTCACACTAATTCGAATTTGTTCAACGTACAAGTTATGACCTATTAAAGGAGAAACACTTCCTATAAGTTCTTTTCAATACTTACCACCATTGTAAATATAATTAAATGAATAAAAAACGTGCTACGTCTAATAGCTTAAAATTTCAATAAGATCTTAAAAGGTCACTCAACTTTGAAAATTTATCTAGTAAAGTCATTAAACTTTATTTTGTATCAATAAAATCACTCAATTTAATTTATTATATCACCATTCATTTTCTCTCCTAGATCAAGTTTCCAGTCAATCACTATAACCATCACACAAAAACAAAAACAAAATCATTGTCCGATTTGGAGAAGAAATTACAATTCAGCCGAGTAATTGACAGAACAAAAATGGATGAACATTTTATACATTTGAAAAGTTAAAATTAATAATCAGATTTTAAAAAAAGTATATGAATATTTTTTTGTTGGATAATTCATAAGAAAATCCAGATGTTACCCAAAAGCATCAATACTTCTGTTTGGGCATACTGAATTAAGTGCTCAGAAAGATATTGTTACGATACTGAATTTAATAGAAAAATAATTATTGTTGTTTCCCGCTAATCTCTATTGCTACCGTAAGGCAGAGGATTCTTGTTAATAGTTAATGTTATCGGTAAGAAATTCTTAATAGTTTTATTTAATTTTATTTATTTATGAAATTCATATTTATATGGCATAAACATAATTTATATTGCTTTGTCATTTTTTTTAATGATAAATTTGGTTAAGTGATTTTTGTTGATACAAAAATTTAAGTTGAGTGATTTTATTGATACAAAATAAAGTTCAATGATTTTATTATATAAATTCTGTAAGTTGAATGACCTTTTGAGATATTAACTCCAATATATATATAGTGAAAAAAATCTACTAAATATCTATAAATAGTTAGTTGTGAAGACAACTATTATATATTAACTTAAAATCATTAAAAGAATAAAAAACTTCGAATGTTAGATCTGTCTCTCACATCAAAATCTCCTGTTAACAATAAAGTGATTCTATCTATTCTGTCAATTGTCATATATAGTCTATAGAACATAATAACACATCATTAGTATATGCTTTCATCTATTTCTGAAAATACTTCAATTAATATAAAAAAAGAGATTGGTTAATTTTACAACTTATTTATTAATTCTTTTGTGGAATCAAATTCTCATCGATATACTAAATTTTCTTGATAAAACTCCAACTGGTGGGTATAATAATTGAACATTAATATTTAGGTTCTCATGTTGTGTTTCACGTAATTTTACTTATGAATATACTATCTTTGTCTTAATTTATGTAGTGGTATCTGAATGCAAATATAGAGTTTAAAAAGGACTTTATTTAAAATTTATGGTTTAAAACAAGATATACATAATTGTATAGTTATAAATTATTTCATCAAAGGTAAAATAAATATTTTAAAAATAATGTATGACCTTTTAAATCTTAAAAACCAAATAGTTACTCTTTGTATTATGTAGCGATAGAGCAGACATTGAATCTCGTAAACCCAAAATATGCCAATTGAAATTTCATGTGTACATTATTTTTAAAAAAAAATTTCTCTTGTTAAAATTTCTGATTCCGTCATATTTTATGATATAGTTTGGTGTCACGTCGTGTCCCAAATAGTGTGTAGGTTTCCCCTAATGATATATACAAGGCAACATGCTTACAATATGTTGATCCTTATTATTACCCATGCTAGGTGTGCCTAATAATAATTGCATTTCTTTTAGTACAAAAATAATTTAATGTGGTATTAGTCCCATCTTATAGATATGAAGGGGGAATAAAAAAAAAAAAGGTAAGTCATTTATAGAATAATATGAATTACTATGCAATAGTCCAAGTAAGTGGGATCATATAATTCTGTATTATGAAGATTTGTCATGAATAAATATGTTTTACGTCGATTGTTAATCTATTATAATTCATCTTTTTTTTTATATGTATGTGAAACCGACCATGTATGCAAGCTCACACCAACGGAGCATGTTAGTAATTAGTGACTGATGAGTCTTGCCCAACCAGACAAAGATCATGGGCAGGATTATCAAGTGTGAAGCATGACAATTTCTTGGCTATGGTGGGTGGGTAGGGTACTCATGTTATTATGTTCTTTTTTTAATTTTCAACGGCGTGTCCATTGAAATTTGACTCGTTGATAAGAAATTTTCAACAAAAAGGAGAAGAGATAAGTATTCTAATAATACTTACTATTAATAAATCACTAATTTATGATAAACCCTGCAAATTTGGCTCGACAATATTGTTTATGATGAAAATTTCATCCAAAATTTCTTATCTGACAGGCCAAATTCCAATGAGACATCTGTAGAAAATTAGCGCTCTTTTGATAGTGACTGATCTCGTTGATCAATTATGATGAAATGAAGAATTAGTTTAATATATTATAATTTTTAGGGGGGGGGGGGGGCGCTCTTCAAAATGACCGAATAAAAAGACTTTTTATTTTTCCATTTATTGATGTAAATATCGAATACAAATTTAAATCTCCTCATTCTATCTCTCTGATAAAAAACTAAGTAAAATAATTTATTTATTTTTTTTAAAAAAGATAGGAGCCTCCCTCTTTTCACCATGTCTTATAAAGGCAAAGACAAAGTGACCCATATAAGAATAGAAATTATTATAATTATTAGCTTACAATCACTATTTTATGGCCCTCCACCGCCGACCAATTATTGTTTTACGTAATATTTTATTTTTTCCAAATAGTGTGACAATCAATTTTTTTTGGTGTAAAATTTTTTAGTGGTAATTGAGCCAATATCGTTATATTTAAAATCGTTAAAAATGTCAATAATATTTATGTAGAGTGTTAGTTATAAATATTTATATTTATTATTATTGCTAAATTGCTGCATAATTCTTTGTTCATTGCAGTAAAATCATATTTGTTTTATTATATTCGATAAATAATGTGACTTGTCAGATTTCACTATCTCCACTCAATTTTGTTGAGTCTCTTTTTTCCCCTTCTTTGTCCTTGTGTGATTGATTGGTAGTGATATTTTGATATTGGATTCATCTGAATCTAAAAATACAAGGATAATACTGTATATTATGAATACGTTTTTTAAATTGGTTGTTAGTAACTTATATATCTTTTTTTTTAAAAAAAATAACGTTGATATTCGAATTAATTTGTATGTGCTTTAATTAGTTTACAATGTCTCTTCTTCTACCAGTATTAGCACAATTACAAATTATACTTTTGTACCCCAAAACTTATGCAGATAAAGTAAAGTTACGAAAGCATTGTTCTGGTTTCTATATTTAGATTTTTAAATTTTATCGTTCCATAGTTTTTAACCACTTCATTAAGTGTAATTTAGTGGTAAAGTCAAAATTAGGGATATCCAACTTTAATTTTTTTTTTCTTATATATATATATATATATATTAAAATATAATTTTTTAGATATTAAAATATATTTAAATATTTTACTGACCATCCCTGTACCTATGTAATCGAACTAATAACTTGTTATATCTTGCAAGAGAATTTGTTTATGTATATGCTTTTTTTTCTTTTCTTTTTTAAAAAATATTCTTCCTTTCTGCATACCTAAAAACTGTCCTATGAGATTTCTCTAAAGAATTGGGGAAAAAAAAGTGAACTTATTGTTTATTCAAAAAAAAAGTTCCAATTCCAAGAATTAGGTGACATGTATTAATTTGTATTCATTTTTAGTAGCATATTTGGAGATAATTATTAGTAGTATTTATTTAGAATACTCAAAACTTAAAAGCAATATGTTGGATGAAAAAGTGTGTAAATTGTATTTAAAAGCTTGGCCTACAACATATATATAGTGAGACTATATATATATATAGTAGGACAAGGTTTTTTCTTCTAAAAAAACAAATAAATCTAGGAGATGATAGTTTTCTAATAAGGTTTTTATCCACTTTAATTAATTTCTTTTTCAAGAAAAGTACTTGTTAGTTTCTTAGATGATTATTACAAATAAGCTTTTAGTAGTTAGTTTATTGGCTCCTAAAGTTTAAATACATTTATGTAGTTCATGAAGGTGGAAAATGTAATTTCTCCCCAAGAAATTTATGGGTTCCTAGCCTAATTTCAAGTGATTTTTTTTATAATAATAGTTGAATTTATGATAAAATATTTTGTAAATTAATTTGTTAATAAATATACAGGATCGAACAAAAATTACAAAGATTTGCATAATTAATCTGTAATCAATATTGAGATTCTTTTTTAATCTTAGTGGAAAAGATTAAATGATATATATTGTTGATATATGAAAAAGTGAAAAGTATCCGATAAAATATATCTAAATGTCCACAAATTAGCTTGAAAACCACAATTATTAAATATATTCCTCCTTATATATCCAGACAACCTAGATTAAAAATATTGAATGAGAACATCAATGATGATCAAAATCAGATTTTTAGGTTGTTAATTAATTAGTTCCAAGTATTTGGATCATGATTATCATAATTAAAAATTATTAAAACTAAAACTAAAATAAAATATTACTAGAAGCTGTCTGCCATATAAGGCTTAAGTGTAGGATTACAAGGCATGTCAAAAAGTGTCTTTGTTGATAAACATGAGTTTAAGAAAAGATTAAGTTGATAATCATGAGTTATTAAGAAAAAAATAATCAAAATACTACGTGATTTTTCTAGTCAGTCTTAGTATTGGTGGACAGAGTGAAAAATAATAGATATTTCATAAAATTAATTGAGATGTACTAAAGCTCGCTTGAATAAAACATTATAAAAAACTTTAATTACCATGTTATTATTAGTGAGACATTAACAACAACTTGACTATTTAAAATTTTTAATCATGCTTAATTAATAGACAATTATATGATATATTAATTAATAAAAAGTCATGATTCTCACTAGATTTTAGCAGATAATGGCATTCACGCCTTGAACAGTTTAATACAAATAAAATATGATTAGCACATGAATTAAGGATAAGCACAAATCTTCCAAACGTACTATCTTATCTAGGAGGAAAAAAACTTAGGTATCATGCTTTATTTTTAATCAAAAGTCACAAATTTTAATCGTAAAAATGAAATCGTTTTTATTTGAAAGTGCCTTATTTCTAAAATAGACTTCATTATGTGAATTCGAAAATTAAATCTTAAATCACCACCACCAAAGACTATGGTAGGGTACTGATGAATACTTTTTGATTCTTAATTGAAGGTCTCAAATTTAAGTGCCAAAAATGAAATCAACTTTCATAGATTTTCTATTTTACCTCTAAAGTAACTTTTTTTTTACACAAATCAAAATTAATCAACCCAAAACATGAACCGACTTGAAATTCAAGTCACAACATGTGCATATGCATATGCAAACACTGCAACAACAACACTTGTGTCTGTGACCTTTAGTATAAAGGAGCAAAATGTAGACAAACAATAATGTAGTTGTCCACGTTTTTATTTACGTAAATAAATGAGCTTTATACAAATGTTGTGTTTGGTATAGAGTTATACTAAGCGATGGTTTGGTTCGAACATAAGTTATGTCAGAATTATAATTAGAGTTGTCAAAACGAGCTTAGTCCAGGGGATCGGCCCAACGCAACCTAATAGTTATTAGAGTAGAGTTGAGACAGGATTTTTCAAGCCCATTAAAACTAAGGCTTATAAGTCCGGCCCATATAAGCCCATGACCCTCGAGGCTTGATCGAGGTCGGGCAGGGGTTGGCCCATAGACCAAACTATTTATTTACGGATAACTTAAAGAAATTTCACTAGTGTACGAGCTAAATACTTAGTTGCCCGCTATGTTGTAATAGTACAAATCTTATAGGATTTTTGTGTGTCCAGTTACATACTCAAAATTAGGTTTAATTTGTTCTAGATACACTTTATCCAAGAGGATTCACATGTATCTAGAATACTTTGACAAATCCCGCGCCCTCGCTTTCCTCCCATCTCACTCGCCACTCTCTTATCTCGCTCGCGTATCTGAGATGCATCACACGAGATACATGTATCTCACATATCTAGTATCCTATATACATGCTAATCACACTAGTTTTTTTGCTATTGTTATTGAAACAACACTATTGTTTGCCATATTTGATTTGAAAATCTTCACATTTTCTTGATGTCATGGAATTTTAAGTTTGAAAAAAAGGACTAGCCTGCCCCAGCCCACTTCCCTTCTAGGATTGAGTTGAATTGAGCATTTTCAGGCTCTTCCAAATGAAGGGTCGCCCTGCCCTAGCCCATCAAATTCCTTGATCCGCAAGAATTAGACCGGGTGAGGCTCGACTGACACTTTTTGAGAACTCTAGTTATAATACATCACTTGTAATACGCATATATGATATTGAATATATTTTCAAGAAAAAGAGAATTATAAAGAGTGTAAGGTTATTTTTGGTTTTTTTATTCCAACATAATTATTTCTACATAAAAAATAGTGCGAATTTTTATTTGGTGATTAATTTCTTTTCCCACCAACCAAATAATTTTTGACATTGAAAATATATATTAATCTTTTATTTTTTAGGTATCACATCAAACTTGATAAACAAGGGTTACATATTGTTATAAATCAGTATTTAATATGAAACGCTAAAAATATATACATTATCAATGCATAAAACATAAACTTATTTGCTTTTATTCTTATTTCATGTATAAATAATTTAATTATGGACTGATCTTTTTATTTAAACATCAAAACGTCTTTTATTTTAATAAATCATGAACTAGATCAGAATCATTCTCAATGAATTCTTAAAAACTTAAATAATAAATTAATCTTTAAATAACTTACATTCAAATGTGATTTATTTTGTTTGTTTATTCCTACATCTCCCCCACAAGAGAAAAATGGTCTTGCCCTTGGTTCATTGAGTCCATGCCTTAACAATCATGAAAAAAACATTATTATAATTTTCCATGTGAACTTTGTACTCTTAATTCCTTTTTTGGTTCTTGATTTGAATTTGCTTTTCTTAGAAAGCTGGTTGATATAGAAATTGAATTGTCTTTTGACGTTTTAAATCAATTCATATACGGTCTGAATCGATGAATAATTGAATTCTTAAACCTTTTTCAATCTTAGAAATAATATTTTATATTTATTAATTTGATGTATACATTCAATACGCGTAAAAAATTTCTATCAAAAATTGTGGGTCATATTATCATGTGAAATATTCTTTTGATAATTCTTGTACCTACTCAACCACCCCTTTTTCATGTTTGTCCCAAAAAAATGCAAGTTAACTAATGTAAGTAGCATTCTCAATTAACTTTTTAAATCATTGAACTCATCTTCCCTTGACCACCAAACACTTTACTTCTCTTATTATTTTAAAATTTTAATAAATAAATTTACTATTCCTGACTATTTAAATTTTTAGGTTAGATAGTCACGTATTTCAACATGTTAGCAATTTATGTAAAGGTTTTGTTCGAGTCTCACCGCTCTTTATCATAAGAAAAAAGAATTTTCACGTGGTTAATATATATATCATAAAAAAAAATTAAACTTGCATTTGAGGAATTGTGTGAAATACATAATTAAGTAAATATAAGCGTTGTTATCTACCCTATCAGTTTAAACTCTTTGATGAGGTGATACACACACTTCATCGGTAGATAGAGGTCCTGAATTCAAGTCTCATCGCCATACATTTTTTTCTAAAAAAATTATATGTTTAACACATCATAAAGAATCAAGTTTACACGTAAGGAATAACGTGAGAAATATAATTATAAGTAATTATAATTGTATTATAAGTAAATATAAGTGTGCTATCTCTAACCGTCAACATTAGGTATTTTGAGTAAGAAAGCAAGGCCCAAGAAGGGTGCAATGAGAATAACAATGTAGAAAAGCCCAAACTAAGTCCAATAGAAAGAGCAACTTTCACATATAGCAAACACAAAAATCATATTTGTATGTTATAACTATAGTTTGCATAATTGCGCTCCATAGCAAACTTTATGTTTGCTATGGCTATTTCGCTATACATATATACAAAAGAAGCAATTGTATAATTTGTTTCGGTATACATATACAAAAGAATCAATTGTATAATCTGTGTTTGTATAAAGCGAGAAAGAGAGAAAGACAAAAGAAAACTGGGCAGGGGGAGATCGTATTTGTATAATCATAAGTGTATAGGACGAAAATATATGCATTTGTATTTGTATATACAATTTTCTCTCGCTTTATACAAACACAAACACAATGTATATATTTGTGTTTGTATAAAGTGAGAGAGGCGAGTGCGAGTGGCGAGCGAGATATAAGGGAGTGGCGAGCAAGATCTGGGAGAGGGGAGAGGGGAGAGAGGGGAACGAAAATATATGTATATATACAATTTTCTCTCGCTTTATACAAACACAAACACAAACACATTTTTATACATTTGTGTTTGTATAAAAGCGAGAGAGGCGAGCGAGACTGCCCAGCGAGATTCACTAGGGAGAGAGGCGACATAGCAACAGGTTGCTATGGGGTACAATTAAATCAAACAATGTTTATAGCATTTAATTTGAATTAATAATTTGCTATTATATATAATTTTCCCCAATAGAAATGTTGAGGAGAAGCAAGTCAGGCCCACTACTTTTTCAAGCATAGACCACTAAAAGTCCTATACTTAATAGATTGTTTTTTAAAAGTTTATTATACTAATGAATGTAAAGATTTTTCACCTAGAATGTGTAAAACGTTTTAAAGTGATGCGGGTCTAATTTCAAGAGACAACACTACTAGTAGTCTGAAACCTCAATAATCAATTATATATAGATAAAATAAAGGAGAAATATTGAATAGATAAGGAAACAAGATTTGAGTCTTAGTGATTATAGTCATACAAAAACTAAAAAAGGATAACATTACTAGTAATTTGGGACCTCAATGTTCAATCGAATATCGATAAAACATAAAAATTTTTTTAGATAGATAAGAAAACAAGTTCTAAATTTTAGTGACACGTTTAAATATCTCATCTTGATTTAAATGGACATGCAGTATTTTTACTTCATATTACTGAAGTTCAGTCATTTTTCCTTTTACACAAATTTCAATTAATATGATTGAATTTCAAATAAAAATGTTTGAACTTCAACCATATAAAAATTCAAACATTCTACCTAAAGTTAGGCGTCGTCAAACCAAACTTCACACAACATAAATAATAATATTCACAATTTTTTTTACACTAAACACATAATAAACATAGTTATGATTAAGAATTTTCATGATAAAAAATTACTCTGTATGAATCAAGGGTAAAACAGTAAAAACACCCGAACAGAAATGTAGAGAAATCCAGATACGGCATATGCACAAAAATATTATTAATATTAATCGTCGCCTTCATATAAATACCTTATTAAATTTTCCATTTTATCATACTCAGAAAAGAAAAATAATATACAAAATTTTCTCTCTTCTTTGTTCAAATCTTCACTTTTTTTTTTTGTTTAGAAAAAATCAAACATTTTAATTAGAGAGAAATACAATGGCAGATGTAGAAATGGGGGAAACTGAGATTTTTGCATTTCAAGCAGAAATAAACCAGCTATTGAGTTTAATTATTAATACTTTTTACACCAATAAGGAAATTTTCCTTCGTGAATTAATCCGCAATTCCTCTGATGTAAGTTTTAGTTTACGCAAATTATCGCGTAGAATACATGTGTCTGTTGTTCAATTTTTATATGAGTTTAAATATTTCTTTATGCACGTCAAAGTTGGAAGGTATAGATGTTAATTGAATACAAGTTAAATGATACGTTTGTATATTATCTCTAATTTGGTCTCAATTGATAACTAAACAATGTACATCAACACACCTCAAATTTGTCCTAATCATGTTGGGCATTCGATGCTGACCTGACATATAAATTTTAGAGGTTGTCGAGATAATTATTTTGTAGGTTCGAGTGTTTAATCCATAAAGTAGAGACAAGTTGGAGTATATAGACGTGCATTCTTAAAGTTGAAATGTTTAGCTGTAATTAAGATCAAGTTAAGGTGTCTATTTTATATATTATATTATTTTTAAAAAATTATGAATTTATAATCATGTTAAAGTGTGATGTTTTTATTTATAGAGACGGAATTAGCATTTTAAATTTATAGGTTCTAACTTTTTTTATCACGTTTAAAAGTTTTATACGTTCTAGATTCTAAAAGAGGCAACTCATTGGATTGTGAATAAATTATCTATATTTGTTAGGTGGACTTTTTAATACAAATATAGAATATGCGCTAAAGCTATGGTTTTGTTCTGGTCCTATGCAAAAGCTTCTTAATTAAGTCGTTGAGAGAGCGCACTTTTATTTATTTAATTATGTTCTAGTTTAATTTATCTGTTTGTTTTGAGTATAGTTTTGAATTTTTTTTTGGTGGAATTTGTGTAGGCATTGGGTAAAATTCGATTTGAGAACTTGACTGATAAGAGTAAACTGGATGCACAGCCTGAGCTTTTCATTAGAATTGTTCCTGATAAGGTGAATAACACACTCTCCATCATCGACAGCGGTATCGGTATGACGAAATCAGGTATGACATGTATGTTGATCACCATTTATCGAAAAATTATACTGTATATATGGAACAATGATGAACTTCTTGGCTTAGCCATCCTATATGTAGGCATGGATAGGATAGTCGGTGTGTATGAATTATCAACCATAGGCGGATCTAGAGTTTCTATAATATGGGTGCATAGCAAGTAGGAATTGATTCTTGTTCGTTAGCTTGCGTTCAACCAAGCGCAATGTTTAGTTTTTTTGGAGCATGAGTGCCGACAGATAATACTATGATAGTACTTTGGTGAATTGGCGTGTTGTGTTATGAGTAATTTGAAGAAATGGTTTATTTATGTTATGTTAATAGATTTGGTGAACAATCTGGGAACGAAGGAGTTCAAAAAAAATGTTTCGTTCCTCTTTTTTTGGCAACTCTTTTATTTCAACTTTTCACATAACATGTCTAGCAAGAAGACGATGGAGGCATTACGGGACAGCAGCATGAGCGCGTACATGTCTAGCAAGAAGATGATGGAGATTGACCAATATCTGCACATGCTTGTGCTACCATGTAAATTGATGTGTTTCTGATAGACCCTCAGCTCAAAGAACGATCAAAAGAGGCAGTAGCCGCAAGCAGAAACAAAAACAAGATAATAGGATAACCGCGGCAAAAGGAACAACATGTAGTCAACAGAAATCACAAACAAGAGATGGCAAAAGAGAGAAACCACACAGATATTTACGCACGAAACCTGTAAAATGAGGCACTTATAATGCCCCAAGCCAAAATATAAATTTCGGATAACGACTATGTCTAGGCCAGTTTGCATGCACCTCGACTAATCCACTGGGCATCGAAATTCTGTATAAAGCCTTTTCTTTTTCATTAACAGAATATACTCTTTGACAATATCAAAATGCAAACACTTTTGACACTACTGTTATATCCTCTCTACCCTTTTTATGTATTGCTTTTCTACAATTTTATTTCCAGTTCAAGGGAGAGGGACAACAATAAAACCGAAATGCGCGCCTTTTAAGCAACAAATTCTGGCTAATGAAGCCAACTACTAGAAGAGGATGACAGATGTTTCTATAATTGGACTCAAAATCTAACTAAAAGATTTAACTTAAAACTCGAACAGACAAGGTACCAAACATCACTCTGCGCCTTCGAGGTCTTCAGTTTCCAAGCCAGTGAGGAGTAGAGGATCCGATTCCTCGAACTTATTTACCTTCCTGTTTCAAGAAAATGAAACACTGTTCAGACCTAGACAGCAATATTTGCAGACAGTGATACTAAAATTAAAAATTCGAAGTCTTTTCTGCCTGGGCAAAGACGTCGAGTATGGAAGAATGCAGTTCTTGAAACTTTAATATAGCAGCAACAATATACAACTTTATGATGAAATCAAAACATGCAAGAGTTATAATTACTGTGAAGTTCCCTTACTGAAATTCACTGTACAAAGGAATATAATTCAAGAGTAAAAGGGTAGAATATTTGAAAGCTATTTAGGGGAAGCTGAGTACAATAGACTTTTGCGGTGCGGCCCTTTCACGGACCTCATGCATAGCGGGAGCTTAGAGCACAGGCTGCCCTAGTTTCGTAGAAATCATGTTGTAGGCTTCAAGTTCAATTTCAGACATTTATTCAGTCCTCACTCGTTGTGTACACATCTATGTTCCTCAGACCCTGGTGAAGGACCTGATATAGGTGCAGATCTAGAAGTTCGAATTTTTCAACACATAAATTTAGGTTTTGGCGTTATGGATGTGCAGATACGGGTGCAGGGATACGACCAACAAAAGTATAATACGACACATATAAGTATATATTATTCTTGCAGTTCTGCTTCGGAAACATTTCTTTTGAGCCGAGGGTCTATCAGAAACAACCTCTCTACCTCATATGTTTATTCGAAGTATCCCAATGGGGTAACGCCGTTGACTTCTTGGAAGAAAAGGTAATACCCTCCCCAACCCCCACTTGAGGAATTACACTGGCAATGTCGTTGTTGACAGATATAAGTATATATATTTTGATTGATAATAGTTATTGAACTAAAATCTAATAAGATTCAGCAGAAACATGATACATTCATCAGATAAGAGTTTAGTAAACTTACCCACATGTCTTCTTATTGTGACCTAGGCCCTTACACTTGCTACACTGCATCTGCCGTTTAACAATGTCAAAAGCATCGACCTTTTTCATCTTAGGTCGGCCAGGTGGACGTTTGCTTGGCGGGGGAGTAATAATAACTGCCGCATCAACTTCGGCGCTTGCTGGATTTTCCAGATTAGGAATGGGGTTAATTGATTCAACGTATGTTACATGGTAACTCTCGGTTGTGAAGTATCTGGAACAATAATCATATGGACTCCTTCCTATGCATTCAAAAACAGCAATAGCATGGCAGCAAGGCATCCCATTCAATTGCCAACCTTTGCAACTACAATCCCATTGATCAATATCAACTACGTCAACAGACTCACCACGAACTTCAAATGTACTTCCATGCGAGGGTAACACATGAAGTGACCCTGCTTTTGAGGTTTCACTCTGAAGTTTTTCTTCCATCAACGGTGTCAATCTCGTAGCCCACTGACTGGACTCAACACGCCTAGTATAGATCAATTCCATTATCTTCCCTCGTAATACATCAACCATTTGAGTTATCGGCAGCTCATTCACCTCCATCACCCAATCATAAAAAGGCTGTCCAAAGTTTGATGTCAAGTGGCCATACCTTGCCCCACCAAAAAGGGCATTTGCCCAATGATCGGGCTCACTTCGAGTGACCCAATCGTATGCATCAGGTGAGATTGCTCTTATATTCTCAGCACAACGTTCAAAACTCTCAAGTGTTGGGGCACAAGCAGCAGTATATAAATCTTGGATCATAAGACGTCTAGCTTCGTGAGAAAACTGTCCTTGCAAATCATTATTCAATTTTTCTGCAAGATAGCGCAGGCAATAACCATGGTGACACTCTTCATTAAATATCTCATGCAATGACTCTCTTATGCCCCTTTGGAAATCACAAACAAATGTTATTGGACAAGTCAGGACAGTAGATTTAAGTTCCGAAAGAAACCAATGCCAGTTGTCATTCGTCTCCTCGTCTACAACCGCAAAGGCTAAAGGAAAGACACCATCATTGCCATCCACACCTACGGCAGCCAATAGAGTTCCTTGATATTTTGCATAGAGAAGAGTGCTGTCAAGGAACAGAAGAGCACGACAACCTTGTCGAAAACCAGCTATTGAGGCATGAAACGAGATAAATAAACGATGGAAGCTTGAGTCATCCTTTGCGTAAACTATAGCAACACTACCTGGATTAGTTTCTTTAATTTTCTCACATAGTAAAGGTAACTGACTGTATGCCTCTCTGTAAGAACCTTGAAGCTGCTCCCTTGCCTTCTCTTTCGCACGTCTTGCCTGAGAGTAGTTCAACTGAATGCCATATTCACGTTCAATATCATTTGCAATATCCTTAGGTTTGTAATTGGGAGCAACCTTCAACTTTTCCTTTATTATATTTCCCATCCATCCCCTTGTGGACCGGTACCCAGCTTTTACTGCAGCTCCATCACATGTATGCTTCGGGTTCATCGTCTTAATACATATTAGCTCGGTGGTAGGCAACTTTGATGCATATATTGACCAAGCACAACCTTCTGACTTGCATTTAGCAGTTACTCTGCGACTTTCATTTTTCTTGTATTTATAAGCGAATCCATGGGCAATAGAGTACTTATGCAGAGCTTCACGGAATTCAGAAAAGCTGTTAAATCTTTGGCCCACGCCAGTAATGGCATTCTCCCACTGCATAGCTGCTTTGCGATGCTTCTCATCATTGCTACTCGGATAAACACCTGGGGGGCTAATTTCAACAGGTGCTTGAAACAGATCATCAGGATGGATCATATCCATGGGTATAACAGGAGTATGTTCAGGCTCGGATACGTTGGTCCTGCTTGACCTTCAAAGTTAAACAAGTCATAGAGAAATTTAAGTCATCAACAAACAAATATAGCAAAACAAAGCGCTCCCTGGAACACATTGAATATAAAAACCTACTACAATCCGAAGAAATAGAAACTTAGAATGCTAGGATTCAAGGAAATACCCAAGGTGTGACAAATGCAATGAGAAAACAAAAGAAGCAAACTGAACTGAATCTAAAGAGAAGTAAATACCTACTGGCAGTCACATTCGGAGTACTTAGAGCAACACCTTCTTCTGCAATTATAAACACCTCTACTTGTTCAGAATCCTTGAAGAAGTTGATCATACGCTTGAGGTCCTTATCTTTAGATACTGTGATGAGTGTCTTCTTATTCCCAGGGAGAAAATACTTGATGGTCATTCCATCAGTGCCACACTCAAAGTTTTCCGCTACTTCTTGCTTAAAATCATTCAGAAGTGTCTGGCTATCGAGGTCTAGTGCATATGCCTCTCCGCCAACATATGTCAAAGATCCATCTTCATTGTTGGTAACAAACTCCCCTCCAGATTGACATATAGCAATTATTTTCTTGGAGGCCATCACTAGGCCGGCCAAAAAACTTCACCCAAATAAACTGCACCAGCTAAACGGATATTCCTTTGTCACACAGCCCAAAAAATGATATTGCAACTGCAAATAGAAAAATCCCAATTCAATTACTAAAGTTGAAGTCGTTTGAACGTTGAGAAGCAATAGGCAAGTAACCATAGGCACAATCAATCAGGAAAAGTTTAAAGCTAAAAACAAAGAACCCCAGAAGAAAATTTTGTTATGCAGAGGCAGATGATGGATGCACCAGCAAAGATAAATGAATGGGACCATGAAAATCAAGCTACATTCCCAACCTGATAAATAAAGTTCAACTCTTTGGAATGTTAAGAGGGTATAATCAAGTCAACAAAATAATAAGCTTACACAAGGCACATGCTATCTTCCACCAGCATGGATACTGAGTAACTCTGTCCATCATCAAGGCTCAGACAGATGGAAAGAAAATCACCTAGTGTTTTTGCGGAATTGAACCTAAGACCTCATGGTTCTCAGCCTACTTCGTTGACCACTAGGCCATACCCTTGATCGCACAACAACAAAAACAATATAGCCACTATAATCCCTCAGGTGAGGTTTGGGGAGGAGAGTGTATGCATACCTTTCCCCTATCTTATGGAGATAAAGAGACGGTTTCTGATAGACCCTCGATTCATCCTTTGGGTGCACAAATAAAATTTAATTCTTTGGAATGTGAAGAAGCCATAATCAAGTCACCAAAAGCATAATTAAGCTAAAAACAAAAACCCCAGATGAAAATTTGTTAAATGGGACCATGAAAATCAACCTACATTCCCAATTAAACAGATAAAGCTCAAATCTTTGGACTATTAAGAAGCACTAATCAAGTACACACAGGCATAATCAAACAGGGAAAGTTCAAAGCCAAAAACAAAAACAAAAAAAGACTAATAAAATAACACTTGATCAAGAATACCAATCAACATAAAAAAAAAAAAAACTTATTCTGAAACTTGAAAAAGACTAGTGAAAAAACAATAAATACGGGCTCATGAAAATCAAGCTACATTTCCAATATAACAACTAAAGTTTCAATCTTTGGAATATCAAGAAGGGATAATCAAGTAAACCAGAAGCATAATTAAGCTTAAAACAAAAACCCCATAAGAAAATTTGCTTAACAGAACTATGAAACTCAACCTACATTCCCAATTAAACAGATAAAGTTCAATTCTTTGAACTATTAGGTAGTAGTAATCAAGTAACCACAGGTATAAAACAAAACCAAAAAACAAACTTAATCAAGAATACCAATCAACATAAAAACAAAAAAAAACAATAAGAAAATCAAATAACACTTAATCAAGATTAAAAAAAATAAAATTCTGAAGCAATAAAAGTGCAAAAACAACAACATGGGTTCATCACCTAGTACTTGGTCAACGTTAATTCAAGAAAATTCATGAGACAATGTGAAATTCTTTTAACAAGAATTGATAAATACTCAAATGGGATTTTAGTAATTTTTTTGTTTTACCTCTTAACAAGAGAGAAAGATTTGCATGAAAATAGAGAGAGAGATTTCCATTAAACTCTTTGGAGATGTGAATGGCGTCTACTTTGGCACTTGAGGTTGAGAGAGATGAACGTAATTAACCCTAAAAACATTTTTATTGACCACTTTAGCCCTCAATCTTGGAAGAAAATGTCTAACTTCCCCCTTTTCTTATTGGTTAACTTATTTGTCTCAATAAAATATGGAGAAATAATGTTTTTTTTTTGTCTATATGTTATTGGTATTTCTTTTGGTTATTGTGATATATGACTCTGTATATTTTATCTTAACAAATCGAAATGATTTTTTGTTAAAAATTTTGATTATCGAATTATTTGTTGTTTTTATCATTTATTTGAGCCGAAGATTTTTTAGAAACACTCTCTCTACTTCTACGAGGTAATGGTAAAGTTTGTGTAACACTCTATCCTCTCAAGACTCCAGTTTGTGAGATTTCACTAGATATATTGTTGTTGTAGTTGTTTTCATTTTTTTATTATTTTCTTTATTATTGTATGTCATTTTTCGTACTTAATTTCGATATGCTTTATTTAAGTCGTATGATTATCTAAAACAGTCTATCTGCCTTCACAGGCAGGAATAACACTGGACACATATCACCTTCTTTAGATTAATTTATTAAATTACATTGATTTGATTATTTTTGTTGTTAATCGAAAATGTGACATTCATGTAGAAAATGTGTTTTTTATTTAGCATATTGTAAATATGTATTATCATAAAATATGAAGTAATGATACAAATTTAATCAGGAGCATGAATAGTTAGGTGATAGAACAGTTACTAATTTTGATAAATTTGTAATAGGTATGAGCAAGGAATAAAAGTGCACACAATTCAATTAATTGAAAGTTCAATCGGTGACGTAGGAACTAATATCATAATATAACAGTAACTAAGGGACCAAAAATAATATTAACTTCTAATTTGATTGTTATTGTCAAATTATCAATATCTTATTTGAACATAATTAACAAAATAATATAGTGATTATAAGAGTAAAAATCTAAAATATATGTTTATATTTGGAAGAATTAAAGTCATCCTTACTCTTTTACATAACACATTGATAATCTTTTATATGTTTATGACATTATAATACTTTTGGTCCTTTCACAAGCTTTTTCTTCTCTTTTAACATTGGAGTTGGGGTAATAATACAAAATTTTATTTTCCATACAATCAATTGATATAGAATTTAAAAGTAGAAAACATATCATAAATCTCCTTTGTCCAGATAAAAGATAAAGAAAAAACGTATAATATGTATTTTTATTGTACACTACTATAATTTGAAAAAAAATACAGTTTGTAACTATAGTTAAGATTTTAAAGCAATTTCCTCTCTCTTCTCTTCTTCTTTCCCTCGCCTCTCTCCTCTTTTTGCTCCTCCTCTCTCTTGGCTCCTCTCTTCTATCTCAGTACAGATACAAATAGTAACCGTCAACAATAGAAATACAAATGTTGACAGTCAATATACAAATACAAAGGTAACTTTCTTAAGGCAACAAATGATATAAATACAAGTATACAAATCAAAGTGATATTCATTGATATAATGTTAACAGTCAATATACAAATACAAATAGTAACTCTCTCTTCTCTCTCGCCTCTGTTTGCCCCCTTCTTTCTCGCCTCCTCCTTTCTTTTCAATACAAATACAAATATTAACCGTCAAAAATACAAATACAAATATTAACAGCCGATATACATATACAAATGATAACTTTCTCAAAGCAACAAATGGTAACAAATAAAAATGTACAACCGAAGTGATATTCACTAATACAATTGTATTCATTATATTGATTGATACATATCGTATTCACATATAAATTGTATTCATTGTACTAATTGATACAAAGTGTATTCAATGATACAACATACAAATACACTAGGCAACAAATATAAATATAAATATAAATACAAATACACATGGCAATAGATACATTGCATAAAAAATAGAGTAAAAGATTCTATTTTTAAAATTACTTAAGTTGAGAGTTATCAAAAACATTTTTTTTTTGTTAATCTGGCTCCGCAAAGTATAAGTGAAACACTTTTTATCAAAGATTTTCATTTTCAAGAATGAAAATGCAAATTTTCTAATTAAAGATAAAGATTTTTGTAAGATAAGTTTAATAATATTATTATTTGAGTTGAGAATTATGGGAAACAATTTTTATTTTTATGAGGTAGAAATAAGATTTATTTTACCGTCTCAAATTTTAAATTAATCAATTATTTTCACAATATTAAACTGGAGGTTTTAAGATTGACTATTTGGTGCTTAATGTTGTGTTTACATATTGATAATAAGATATATTTGTGAACATATTTTTATCGTTTTCTTTATATTTTATAGTCTCTAATTTTCATTTTGATTTTTTCATTATTGACTAATGAGTAATTTCTGAACAAGAAATCTTAATGATATCAATACAGTATATATGGTATCAATTAAACAAAATTATCAGCCTTAATGGTACCAATACAATATATGATGCTGATATAATATCAGTTATGCGAAATTAGTTGAAGGGGGTATATAGTGTAATTATTTAGTGGGGTATGAATGTAAAGGGGTATATGCTTGTAATTATTTTGCTTTTATGGGGATATTTACTTGGTTTCCAAAAAAAAAAAAAAAAACTTGTACCACACTAATAATACATAAAAGTATATTTTTTTCGAACAAATTAAACTTGTAGAGAGGAAATACTAGTCACAACAATCAAACACTTCTTCGCTTTGACATATTTTAGAAGTCATACACATAATTCTGTGCAAATAATGTCGATCTATTATAACAATTCGACTTGTATATTCGATCTCTTCATAATAATGTAATAAATTGATATATACATACACTCTGCATTAGTTTTAAGCTAGTGTTAACTTATTGTATTTATATACACATTATTTTTTCTAAAAAATATTTTTGTATATACACATACTAATTTTAACGAAGCGATGTAAAGTGACACCTTATTCAACAAGACATGGATGGCTAATGATTTTTTTTGCTAGCGGGATTGAATCTCTATCAATTGATCTAAAAAGGAAGAAATTAAAAGTAATTGGAGATGTTGATCCAGTTCAAGTTGTGGGGAAATTGAAGAAAATATTAGGGAAAACTATATAAATGGGCCATAAAATTTAAAGTAATTACAAGTTCATAACCAAATGCAAACTAATTCTTGAAATACCCATTTTCTCATAAATAATTATAGTCCATACCCTCCATTCATTAAGGGTGATAATTTTCGTTTAACTGATATTAAATCGGTATCATATATTGTTTTGATATCATTAAGGTAGATAATTTCGTTTAACTAATACTAGATCAGTTTATATATATATATTGTATTGGTATCATTAAAGTCTTTTGTTTAGAAATTACTTATTAGTCAATGATACTATAAGAGGATATATGTATATTGTTGTGGTATCATTAAGGTTTTTTGTTAAGAAATTACTCATTAGTCAATGATACTATAAGAGTATATATATATTTTATGATATCATTAAGGGTTCTTGTTCAAATATATATATATATATATATATATATATACTGATTTAGTATCAATTCACTGAAATTATCAGCCTTAATGATACCAATACAGTATATGATTCAGGTTTAGTATCAGTTAAGCGAAATTATCAGCCTTAATGATACTGATTTAGTATCAGTTAATTGAAATTAGTAAAGGGGTATAATATAATTATTTAGTGGGGTATGAATGCAAAGAGGTATATGTTTGTAATTATTTTGCTTTTTTAGGGTATTTGCTTATTTTCCCCAAAATATTATTGCATCCAGAATATTATTAGTAGGACCAGCAAAAGAGCTAGAAAAAAAAAAGAAGGATGAAAGTGTAATAAAAAAAAGATGATCGGGGCAAAAAAGATCATAATGAAAAAGTTGATGAACTTGTAAAGCTTTACAAAAACTACAATCCTAATATGACACAACACTATAGGGTTTATTTAGTATGGAGGAGAATCCAAATGCATGTAGTATTTGTTAGAAATGATTTAGTTTATATATACTGACAATTTCGATTCAATTGAGTCAAAATTTTTATTTTTGAAATAGTTACAAAATCTTCATGAATAGAATCAAATCTTATTCTATGATATTTGTAAATATGAAGTTCCTTTTTAAGAAAGTCTTCGAGAGCCAAAACCAACGTTACATATGGGAGAAAATGACATAAATAGTCCCTTAACTATAGGAGTAAGTCTAAAATAGTCCCTTAACTATACACTTAACGGATTTAGTCCTTTAACTATTCAAAAACTTATCAGCTTTGGTTCCTTAACTATACATTTACCGGTTTTAGTCCCTTAACTATAAACTTACCGATTTTAGTCTTTTAATTAAGTATTCAAAAATTTATCAGGTTTGGTCTTTGTCCATTTTTTAATACAAATAGCTTAGGTTTAGATTCACGGAAATATTCGTGAAATTAAATATTTAACCCATTTTTTAAGTTTTTTCTCTATCCCTGCCTTTTTTCTTCAAACTACTCTTATGAAAAGAACAATAACGTCAACGGTTCAAAATAAAATTAATGAGGAAAGAAGATATAAGTCCTAATTTTATTCAATGGAGGATAAAATTAAGCATATAATTGTTGTTAATGACTTGAATCCGCATTTGAATATGCTAATCAGTGCGGATTTTATTTAATTTATGTAAAATAAAATGAATAGAATAATAAAATTGATCTATTTTTAAAAAGAATTAAAAAAATTGCAAATCTACCATTTTATAAATTTCAATTTCTGAAAAATTAAACAAATTCCATTCAATGAAGTCGTTAGAGTACAAACTATGAATTTAACGGGTAGTAATTTTTTTCTTTTTATAATAAAGTTTAGCATATTCAAGTCATAAGTACCAATAAATATGCTTCATTTTATCCTCTTTTGAATAAAATTATGACTTATATTTTCTTTCCTCACGAATTTTATTTTAAATCGTTGAGGTTAAGGTTCTTTGCATAAGGTTAATTTGAAGAAAACGTAGTGACGAGAGAGAAACAACAGAAAAAATTGCTAAAAAATTTAATTTCTCGAGGCATGAATTTCGTAAATATAAACCTAAGCTATTTGTATTTAAAAAATGGACAAAGATCAAATCTGATAAATTTTTGAATACTTAAAGGACTAAAATCGGTAAGTTTGTAGTTAAAGGACTAAAATCGATAAGTGTATAGTTAAGGGACTAAAATTGGTAAATGTATAGTTAAGAAACCAAAGCTGATAAGTTTTTGAATAGTTAAAGAACTAAATCCGTTAAGTGTATAGTTAAGGGGCCATTTTAGACCTACTCCTATAGTTAAAGAGACTATTTATGTCATTTTCTCTTACATATTGTAGTAGATTAATGGGAAAAAAGGTTAAAATAATATACCTCTGAATTATTCAAAATGGATCAGTTTTATTTTTTAGTACGTTTTCTTCTCTAAAATATCCTTAATGTTATTCTTTTTTGCTCAAAAATACCCACAAACAAGCAAAATAGCTTACGAGTATGAAATACCCTTCTTAGTTCTTACTAACACTTGCTCCAAATAAATCAGAAAAAATAGATTAATTTTGCTCTTATTAAACGGTTCGAAATAGGATAATTTGCCCTTATTCTTCTTTTTTTCGGTGTGGGGGTTTAAATATGTGAGACATAATAACTTATAAGAAACATTTTAATGCTAAATGTGAAAACTTTTTTCATAAAAATATTTTTCCACATACAATTACAAGGAAACGATTTGACATATATACATTACCAATATAAAAAAAAAAAAATTGTGTTAAATCATTATAATTTAACCTACTATAGTGGGCTACGTGCTTATTTTTCAGTTTAGTAATTTTACTTATTATCATGGGACAATTACTTATAAAATAGTAATTATTTTTAAGGTAACCATTTTTTTAACATCACCCTATAAAAATTAAAACTCAAAAAGAAAAAAAATCATCAATTAAACGTTCCACCAGGGGTATTTAACGGATGATAATTAATCATTATGTATCGTTAATATTTCGTACTATTTTTGGTATTATTTCCTTACTTTTTAAAATCTAATTACGGTTAATTAGTAATCCTAAATGTTTTAGGATTCGGATTTTCTAGTTTATTTAAGGAAATTATTTAATTCTATTCTAATTAGGTTTCCTATTTCTGATCAAAGTAGGTTTTTAGTATTTACTTATAAATATTCCAATTTTCTAACGTTAATTGTACACACCTACAACGAGATTATTAAAATTTTCTTCCCCCCTCGATTTTTTTCACTATTCTAATTTGCTCGTAACTAATAGAAATCTATTGCTAAATAGAATTATTAGCGACGAATTTTACTGTTTAGCTTTGAATTTGTCTATCGCTAAATCCTGTTAACATGGTTCAATGTTGTAGAAGTGTTGAAGAATTTGAGAGGCTTAACAAGATAGGTGAAGGTACATATGGAGTTGTTTACAAAGCTAGAGAAAAAAAGACGGGAGAAATTGTTGCGTTAAAAAAGTTAAAGATATCGAAAAAAGATGAAGAAGAAGGATTTCCTTTAACATTTATAAGGGAAATAAACATTCTTCTCACTTGTCGTCACCCTTCAATTGTATATGTTAAAGAAGTCGTTGTAGGGGCTACGACGACCAAACTCAATAACGACGTTTTTTATATTGTGATGGAATACTTGGAAAACGACTTGCAAGTGTTAATAGAAAAAATGACACGTCGATTCAGTCAAAGGGAAGTCAAATCTCTTCTGGTCCAACTTTTAGAAGGTGTTAAATACCTTCATGATAATTGGATTATTCATCGTGATCTAAAAACTTCGAATTTACTTATAAATGACAAAGGTGAGTTGAAAATTGCTGATTTCGGATTAGCACGACGTATTCAAAGTGGTCATCCCTTGAAACCTTATACTCATGAGGTTGTTACTTTGTGGTACAGATCGCCCGAACTATTAATAGGTATGAATAAATACTCCAATGCAATCGATATGTGGTCTATAGGTTGTATCATGGCTGAATTACTAACAAATAAACCGATTTTCGATGGAAAATCGGAGATTGATCAAATTAATAAGATATTTGGAATTCTTGGAACCCCAGATGAGAAAATATGGCCAGGATTTACCAAACTTTGTGGATTAAACAAAGTTAAATTTGTAAACAAAAAGCATAATTATTCATTAAGGAAGAGATTTCCCTCAATATCCTTCACTGATACTGTATTATCTAATTCTGGATTTGATCTTTTGAACAGATTTCTCACTTATGATCCAAATAAAAGGATTACTGCCGAAGCTGCTTTGAAACATGCATGGTTTCGTGAATAATATTATATGTTGATGAATTTATCTAAAGATATGAGGGTGTACTGAATCCTCGGACATATGGATTAGGGTAGTAGGTGGCCAATAGGTGGCAATACTACGTTGTATTGTTGTTCGTTCATATTAATAGTCGTACTATTGCTTTTGTAAATTTCTGTCCTTCAATTTATTTCAGCATTTTTCAGGATTTTATTTTTTGTGCAGAAAATTGCTTTGAAATTAGAGGTGCATGATAACAAAGGGAAACAAAAGGCTATGAAAGCTGTCTCCACCCTCTCAGGTACTTAATTACTATTATAAGTAATTATTGTATATACACGTATGTTTTTATATACACATTAATTTTAACCAAGTAATGTAGAATAATGCACCTGATTCAACAATTCATGGATTAGGGGCAGAACCAGCTTGAGGCTAGGGGTTCATTCGAACTCTCATCAATGAATAATTATATTATTTATATATGATCATTAAAATAATATATATATATATATATATATATATATATATATTTTGTAGATATTGAATTTTATTTGACTAGTTCATCTGTTTACTTCTTTATATTTTGAACCCTTAATGAAAATTTTGATTATGTCACGACATTACAGGAATTGAAACTCTATCAATTGATCTAAAAGAGAAGAAATTAACAGTTATAGGAGATGTTGATCTAGTTCAAGTTGTGGGGAAATTGAAGAAAATATTATTGCATCCAGAAATATTAGTAGGACCAACAAAAGAGCCAGAAAAAAAAGAAGATGGATGAAAGTGTAATAAAAAAAGATGAAGGGGGCAAAATGATCATAATGAAAAAGTTGATGAACTTGTAAAGCTTTACAAGAACTATAATCCTAATATGACACAACACTATTGGGTTTATAGTATGGAGGAGAATTCATATGCTTGTATTATTTGTTAAAACAATTTAACTTATATACATCGACAATTTCGATTCAATTGTGTAGAACTTGTTATAGTTGAAATAGTCACAAAATCTTCATGAATATCATCAAATCTTATTTTATAGTATTTATAATTTATATGAGGTTCCATTTTAAGAAAATACCCAAGAGTCGAGTTGAGCAATTCAAAATGGATCGTGTTAGTAACCTTTACTGTTATTATTTGCTAAGAAATACCCTGAAACTAAACAAAATAACTTTAAAATTACTCTTTTCACTAACGGTTGCTCCAAAAACAAGAAAAAATAGGTCAATTTTGTCTTTAAACTATTCGAAATAGGATAAATTTGTCGCTATTCTTTAATTAATATTTTTTTTACTACGTGGATGGTTGAATATGTGAGACATAATAAAATATATACAAAAACATTTTTACATTATATTAAACAGAAAATATTTTTCATGAAAATCATTTTTCCCATGTTGCAACAACATACCCTTAAATCGGAAACTATTAAAAGAAAAAAGAAAAGATTTGACATATATACATTAACGATATATAAAAAAACGTGTTATTGATGTAAATTTAACATATATATTATACTGTAGTAAATTACGTGCTTATTTTTCAATTTAGTAATTTTCCTTTTTAAATACTTAAATGGTATTTTAAGGTGACCAATTTTTATTTTATTTTTACATCACCTCATAAAAGAAAAAAAACTCAAAAGGGTAATTAATAATCCTAAATATTTTAGGATTCGGATTTACTAGTTTATTTATGGAATTTATCTAATTCTATTCTAATTAGGTTGCCTATTTCTTATCAAAGTAGGTTTTTATTATTTACTTATAACTATTCCAATTATCTATGTTAACCGTACATAGCTACCTTGAGACTATTAAATTTTCTTTCCTCTTCGATCTTTTTTCTAAATAGCCATTTAACCGCGAAATAGAATTATTAGCAACAAATTTTACTGTTTAGATATTGAATTTGTATGTCGCTAAATTGAGACAACATGTTTGAGCGTTGTAGAAGTGTAGAAGAATTTGAGAGGCTTAGCAAGATAGGTGAAGGTACATATGGAGTTGTTTACAAAGCTAGAGAAAAAAAGACAGGAGAATTTGTTGCACTAAAAAAGTTAAAGATACTGAAAAAAGATGAGAAAAAAGTGTTTCGTTTAACATTTTTAAGGGAAATAGAAATTCTTCTCACTTGTCATCACCCTTCAATTGTACATGTTAAAGAAGTCGTCGTAGGGACTACGACAACCAAACTCAATAATCGCGTTTTTTATATTGTGATGAAATATTTGGAAAACGACTTGCAAGTGTTGACAGAAAAACAACGATTTTGTCAAAGGGAAATCAAATGTCTTATGCTCCAACCCTTGGAAGGTGTGAAATACCTTCATGATAATTGGATTATTCCTCGTGACCTAAAGACTTCAAATTTACTTATAAATGAGAAATGTGAGTTGAAAATTGCTGATTTTGGGTTAGCACGACGTACTCAAAGTGGTCCTCCCTTGAAACCTTATACTCAAGAAGTTGTTACTTTGTGGTACAGATCGCCCGAGCTATTAATGGGTATGAAAAAAATACTCGAATGCAATCGATATGTGGTCTATAGGTTGTATCATGGCTGAATTACTAACAAATAAACCGATTTTCGATGGAAAATCGAAGATTGATCAAATTAATAAGATATTTGGAATTCTTGGAACCCCAGATGAGAAAATATGGCCAGGATTTACCAAACTTTGTGGATTAAACAAAGTTAAATTTGTAAATAAAAAGCATAATTATTCATTAAGGAAGAGATTTCCATCAATATCCTTCACATATACTGTATTGTCTAATTCTGGAATTGATCTTTTGAACAAATTTCTCACTTATGATCCAAATAAAAGGATTATTGCTGAAGCTGCTTTGAAACATGTATGATTTCGCGAATAATATTATATGTTGATGAATTCAGCTTATCGAGGACATGATGTAAAGATATGAGGGTGTACTGGATCATCGGACATGGATTATGGTAGTAGGTCAGTAGGTGATAGTAGTACGTTGTATTGTTGTTAGTTCATATTCGTCGTAGTAGTATTGTTTTGTAAGTTCTTGTTCTTCAATTTCTATTACTATTTGTTGGTTGTTGGATGTTCCTTGATTATTGTATTATATTATTTTATTGTAGTTTATTTTCTGTTACTATCTCTTCTATTTATTTTTGTTATTATTTATTGTTTTTTGTATTTCTGTTGCTTATTTTTTCAAGACTGCTTTGAACTGTTTTTCTTTAGTCGGGATCTATCATAAAACAATTTCTCTACCTCTGAATTAGGAGTGAGGTCTGTGTAAAATCTATCATGTATGCTTCTTTTATTTTTGACTGAATTATTATGACACTACATTGATATGTTGTTGTTGAAGTATGTTATATGTTGAATATCCTAGGTTTTTTTCACTATGTATGCTTCTCTTATTTTTGACTGAAAAATGAAAATTTAGGGTCCACCACTGATAAGATTAGTATAGGTACAACAACAAAATCTACTAAAAATGGAAAATTAAATTTGGAGATTTCATGAGGTCTGAAATTAATTAATACAGACATAGAGGACTTAAATAAAAAAGTTGTTTTGATCCAATCCATTCTTGGGATCAAATAAAAACAAAAAAGATATGTTAGTGAGCTAACACGATAAAACAGTCTCCAAAGGCACAAAATATCTAAATTTCTTTACCAGAGTATTCACAATAATGTCTCTATTAAATTCTCCGCTCAAAATAAGGAAAAAAAAAATCTCTGAGAAATTATTATTGAAAAAATTGATAGGTATATATCCTCTGCATTTGCCTCTTGAACTCAAGTTACAAATTGAGTTTCCTCAACTTACAAAAAGATATACAGAAAAAAATAACACAAGAAATAAAGAATTTCACATTTCACAATATAATAAAAGCCCATAACTTGATTGTTGTTTTGTTTTTTTTTGCAATCATAGTATATTATAGGCAAAAAAAACTTTTAATAAAAGAATACAAAGAATCACTCTAAACTTCCATTCTATGTTATGTAACTAGACTTACAATCAAAATAATCAACATGTCCATATAACCTGAATTGGACGATGTGTGTAGAAGTTGATCTGAACGTCACGATTAATTCCTTGCTTGGACCATAGGAGAAGACATAGGTGAATGAGGAGAGTTCATAAAATCATCCAATCTCCTAAATGACAAACTTATTTCAAGTTTGCTCCTTGTTCTACAATATTGTTTCTTTGTTGCAACTTCAACTCCCTTACTTGGTTGTAAGTAGACAAAATGTCTAATTCTTTTCAATGCAACTTTCATTGTAGCATCATCCATATTAGCAAAACAAACCCTAAACCAACCTGGCTCTGAGCAATGAAATGAACAACCAGGTGAAACATTAAGTTTCACTTTATTAATAATTATATGCCAAAGTTTCAATTCATCATCAAATGTTGAATTTTCAAGAAACCTTCTCAAATCCATCCAAATAAATAGGCCAGCATTACTCTTCAATGTTGTAATTCCAACTTGTCCTAATCCTTTAGTGAACAAATCATGTCTTTGTGACAATCTCATCGCGCTCTTCGCGATGAAATTTTCAACAAAGATAGTGTCTGATAGCATGGAAGCAATTAACCGTTGTGTTTGTGTTGAAACAAGTCCAAAACTTGACATCTTACGTGCAATATTGACAACAACATCATTGTACGAGTAAATAATCCCAACCCTAAATCCAGGGAACCCTAGATCTTTTGAGAGACTATACACTATATGTACTAAATCATTGTTGCATCCATCAACATCATTCATGACTTCTGATATACTGATGAATGAAGGTTGACTAAACGCGGTTGCTGCATAGATTTCATCACATACTAGATGTATGTTTTTGTCATTGATGAATCTAAGTATGTCTTTTAATGTTTCCTTGTCCAAAATTGTACCTAATGGATTTGATGGATTGTTTATAAGTAATCCTTTTACTTTGATATTTGATTCTTGAGCTTTTTTATATGCTTCTTCTAAGGCTTCTTTTGTTACCTTGAAGTTGTTATAACTCTCACAAACAACAGGAAAAAGTTGTACTCCTGTTCTCCACCTCAAATCTCTATCAAATCTGCAATACAACACAATTATTAAATAAAATTAACGATTGATTTTTGTTATTTAGACATTCATAGTATAAAAATTATATTAGTTGTAAATTTATTCCAACTTGACTATTCATTGATTTTGACTTTGAAATATTTAATTAATAAGTCAACTTTCTCTAGATATATCTTGAGATTTTTTTATTTTTTGTGTCACCTTTGATTATGGCTGCTATTGGGGACAAATAATAATTAATTCATCATGGTCCAATCTAATAGAAAGTTGATATGATATGTCTTTTTGTTTTTGTTATTTGTCATTTATGGCCACAAACTTATTGAGGTTATCACTACTCTTTTTTTTTTCAATTTCTTGCAAGTAGTTGTATATATGTCCCACACCAATAATTAAATAATTTACTTGGTACCAATATAACAGAAAACTAAAGTTTAATTTAAAGAAAAGAATCTTCTCATCATAAATTGTTTTTTTAAAGCTATATAATTATCTTTTACGTGATATGATCGTATAGTAGTATAGTTTAACTTATTATAGTAGATGATACATGTGGCTTGTGTTATTTTATTAGGTTATTATTTTCATTTATTATGAACAGTTATCTTTTATCGAAAAAATTATGTTTTTTTTTTAAATATATTTTTTCTTATAATAAAAAAAAAGTGGATTCTTACCCTGGATAATATGGTGTAGGAACTAGAAATGCATCACCAGGATCAGCCAAACAAAAGGCCAAACTTTCATGAGCTCCTGTTGCTCCTCCACTCATAACTATTCTTTCTGGATCAAATGTGACTCTATCTCCTCTAACTTTCTCCATGAATCTTGCAACTGCCTGCACAATTCCCAAGAAAAACAAGCGGATTCAGAATTTAACGTTTATGGATTCTAATGATTCCTCTTTTAATTTATATCACTAGGTTTACAATTTATTATACGTACGTATTTAGTAGATTGGTCAACACATATATTTAGACCAAAATTACTGAATTCTGCCTATATCATATATATACCTTTCTAAATTCTGGCAAGCCATGATAGTCTTGGAAAATAGCAATATCTTGAAAATCTTGAACTCCTTCATAGGTACAAATTGAGGCTTTTGGGTTGTTGACTATCCATTCTTGAATTAAATCAAAACAAAGCTGCAAAAAAAAAAAAAACAAGAAAATACAAATCGTTAGATTTAAACTTGATGAGTTCAACCTCGTAGATTTTTTTAGCCTAAACACATTATATATTTTAGTAGTATATATTTCGTATTGGAATACTGAATTCAGTTCAACTCATAAAAACAAAAAGCTACATCTCCCTTCAAAGAGACTATAGATGATTTCTTTTTTTTTAGTTATGTCTAAATTTTGATGAATAGATTGAATTATCTAGTATCAGATGAAACAATTCAGATGCACGCAGACTGATCTGAACAACTGTTATCAAGAAAAGGGTATATAGAGGCTCTAGGTAAGTTTTAATCATTTGTCTAAGTCTTACTGGATAGAATTACCGATACATTAAATCAGATCTACGATAAAAATAATTTAGGTGCACCCAAACTGATACGGATTATTAATTTCTCATACCTGATTTTCAGCCAAACCCATCTGAATAACACCATGAGGATTTTGTGTTGGATGAAATGGATCATTTTCATAAGCTTTCCAACCATCAAAATAAGCTGAATTTTCTCCATGACCATCATTTGTGGCTATCTTTGAAAGAAGTTTCTTGTTATAATTTTCTGAAATTAACCCCATTTTTTTCTTAATAAAACTCAAAAATTATCAAAAAAAAGTTTGGAAATTTCTTTTTGTTGGTGGCTAATTTGCTAATATAGAGATTTTTTATTTTTTTGGTAGAAATTAAAGAGACTTTGAAATATTAGTTGATAGAATGGACATGAAGTGAATGACCTATTTATACTACTTTGTTTTTTGACTCAATTATTTTATTTTTTGTGGGGAAGAAATTTCCATGAAATAGAGAACATAGAATTAAAAAAGCATTTTTCTTTTGGAAGTATATGGCTGCTTAATTGTACTCTTTTCGTTCCAAAATAAATGTCATTTCAGTGGAAAAAAAAATTAAAATAATTTTCTCTTCAGAAAATTAAGGTAATAATTGTTAATTATTTTTAATTATACCCTTTTATTGAAATACTAACTTAAAAAAAATATTTAATAAATCGAGCAAATTAGTAACTGATACTTTATATTTATATTTTTCTTAATGAAAATTAAATAAGCTAAAACAGCAATTATTTTAAAATCTAAAGAGTAATTAATTAATTAGTACGTAATCGATATGGTAATAACGCACTAGTGATGAACTAGAAATGGTCCCGTCTTTAATTAATTTCGTAAGAATTGAGTGATATTTTCGCAAATTATTCCTTTTTTGGAGAACTGTTTAGTAAATGATTCTTATTTTATTTCTTTTTATAGTGTATGAATTTTAAAACCACTATTTAAAATTTTTCACATGAACAAATTGAAAATTTTAAGAAAAAAAGTTTGGCACGATCTAAAATTTTACAAATTATTTACCAGCATTAGTTGACAATCTGATATTTTATATGCATGTTTAAGTAATATCTGAGTAAACATTATTAGACTTGAGTCTAGTGTTAAAAAGAAGGACAATTTTCTAAGTGTTGTATTTGCACAATATTAAAAATAGAAATAAAATTTAAATGGTAACCTAAAAAAGAGATATTTAATAAATCTACCAAGAATTTAAATTTTATGTATTCATTTTGTAAAAATGTTCACAATCAAATAATTTTAAATTAAAAATTATATCGAATTTTGAAATACTCTAATTTCAAACATCATGTAAAACGAATATGAGTATTTCACGCCAACAAAAATAAATACCCGTCAACATGCATGCCTCTCTACCCTACCTAGACAATCATCTACGATCTATCGTGTAATTTCTTCAAAATTATGTTATTTTTATTTTACGTATTACCATCTTAATCATACATACTCGAATAAATATATCAATACAAAGTCACATCACCTTACACGCCTTTAAGAAAAAACATGTTTTGTATTGGCCCATGATCCACAGTGAGGAAAGGACCTAGAAGGATATTCAAGTTTGTGTTGATTGCATTTTGTTAAAAAACTATGTTGTATAGATTTTAGTCAAAATCTAAGTGGGATCGTGTGTTTCAAAATTAATAGACAAAAATAGGAAATCGTACCTTATCTCCAAATTAATATTGCATCTATAATATTTACATGATATAGAGAATAAATTTGTTTCTATCCAAAACTGCAACATACGTATGTATATGGTGGAATTAAAAAAATTATTAAAATTTAGTACACGAAGAAGTTAAAAAAAATATAAGTATATCTACTATACATATATATAAAAAGTAATTCTAATCATTTATAAATAATGTAATTTTCTATTTAAAGGAGTTCGAATGAAACTCCTCAACACTATCTAATCCGTTCTTATGTACGTGTAGTGGTCCACAAGAATATATAAGTCTACAGGAATATACCTTCTAAAAAGTTTACAAATAATAAAATTATTTGTGAGATAAAAATTGGAGAAGGGCAAATGTGTTATTTTGTTGTTTTATCTCGTGATTAATAATTTTGAGATTATTATATAATACTATAATCATAGTATAAATAATTCTGAGATTATCAATTAATTCCAAAACAAAAAACCAAACATATTTTTTACTAAATTTATTTTTATAAATCATTACATTTTGACTTAGGGGAGTGAAAAAATGGAACTAGTGTTTTTTTTATTTTAACTTTTTTTTTTTAAAAAAAAAAAAAAAACTAGTGGTTATCAATACACGTGCTATGTTTTTTTTTTGCTTAAAGCATACAGTTAGAAATTGAATTAATTGGAGCCATACATTACACGTTGAATTGTTTGCTTTTAAGTAGAAAGAATTAAAATGTGATTTAAAATTCATTTTTCATTTATCTCATTTGCAATTCTAATTCTCTATATTCATTGTATTTACTCGTTATTAAATTGACTAATCATAACTTAATACCTAACTTTTTTTCCTTAAATGTATGAAGAAATTTCGATCAAAATTCATGAAGCACTTGTTTTTTTATGTGGAGTCTTAAATTTATTAAAATATTGTTCATGACTTTAAGATTCTCATAAATATGATCTTTTAAGATATTCTATCTACTATCACCACATTACAATCTAGTGGCAGAGCTAGAAATTAAATTCTGATAAAAAAGTAAAAAGCAAAAATTCCAAGATCGTCACTCATGTGTTTAAATTTGTAGTTCTGTTATGTTAAGGTGATTCTTTTGATATATATATATATATATATATAAATTTTGATGTATAATATTTTTATTTATTTATAAAGTAACCTTTTATGAAGATGCTTGACGCATGTGATTGATCTATTAATATGTTACTTATAATTTTTTCGAGGTAGCAATACAAATTTTATTAAGTTATCGATATATAACAGTTAAACTTATTCATTTTTTTTATGTTTGGAATTTGGCCTATAGTGATCAACTATATTATCATGGATATTCATAAAAATTGTTTAACTATTTGAGAATTTAAATTTAATTCACTCAAATTACTTGGTCAACCAATCAATTTTTTAGTTTTGGAGAACGTGGAATTAATACAGTGTAGACATGATTTTAATTAAGTGATTTTTTAAAATCTAAAATATCAAATAGTCACTAAGTTAGAAAATATTTGGTCAAATATTCTCATAAATATTAGCATGAGAAATTTTTTATTATTGACCAAATATTAGAAGAAAAAGGAATATTTGCAGTATACGCAAGTGAAGAAAAAAAGTGAAACATGTGATTCATAAGCAAGAAAGATTTTTATTCATTCATTGAATTTGTACCAAAACCATAAAAAAAAAAATTCAAAAAATTATAGAAAAATAATAATATATTTATTTAAGAGGAGAAAATGGTCAAACATGTGGATGGCTTTTACTTTATGATACTCTAATCAAGTTAAATTGTTTGGCTTTCACTTTCTAAATATGCAAAGTTTGACCGTCAACAATTTTGATGGGATAGTTGATATTATAATTTTTCGTAACTGAAATCAATATTTCCTTGAAGAAGTGAGTAAATGAATAAATCATTAAATGACAAGTTGTGTCATTTTCTTTATTATATTGTTACCTAATGTGGTATGGTGTGTCACATGACACTGCTTGAAGCTTACGTACATTCATTCATGCTTAATCAAATGTTTTGAGTTTAAGTGACCCAACAAATACATAATTACATGTCTTGAGATACACTTATATCACTAAATCATAATAATTGATTAATTCATATTCTCACCTTAATTTATAAGGTAATCATGAATTAGAATGATTTAATATAAACATCAAATATGAGTGAAATTTTAATGTGGGTTTAATTCAAGTCTTGGAAATCGACAACTTCTGAATAGAAAACACATTATCCCTCGGTGGATTACGTATTCAACACAAATTCAAATATTTCGAACTAGTAAATTTCAGATATCGAACAGTCAAAAATTCATAGTTTGAACTTTGGTTTCTAGTCAAGTCAATATAGGAATAAATGTAGCCCTACTTTGCCCTGAAAGTTGAAAATCAACATTTGTAAAATATCAGACAGAAATTTAACTATTTTGGAAAATTAATGTTGGAAATTATTTTAGAATAATCTTTAAATAATTTCTAGGACTATTAATATCTTAGGTCAATTACTCACATGTTGCTTTCAAGAATTAATTAGGCCTCTATTTCCACAACCATTCCTTGGTCAATTCTTCATATCACAACATGTTACATATGTAGTAGTCACTATTTCCAGCCATTAAAAGTCATTTGGTTCACAATGTAAACTTTAACACACGAATATAAAGTTAATTGAACCTTGATATAAATATTAAATATTGAATAAGAAATTAAAAAAAAATAGAAAAGAATGTTACACGATGAGTAATAATACAAGAAAGGAATTAATATTATAATATGTATAGTTTACCACCATAACAACATATTTAATATAATCTCACCAGTGGAGTTTGGAGAGGATAAAATGATGTATATATGTTGCTAATCTTATTTAATGATGAATTATCAAAAACTTATGTTAGCTACTCGATATTTAACGATAGATTCAACTTAGCCAATTTATTTTGTAACGTTAGCGTTTTTTGTCTATCAATATTTTTATCTTTCGTGTAATTACTGGTACACGTACTCATATTTAATATTTTATTTCGCATGAAATAATGTACAAATTCTCACATAACTTAATGTGAATTTATTTAGTCTCGTCAAACATTATATTCATTATTGAAGAGTTGTCCAAAGACCATATGGTAATACAAAAAAAAATAAACATAGGATTAACAGTAGTGGAACTTATAATACTTTGTTTAATTTCTAAGATTAGACAGAAAAAAAAATTGACTAAGAAAAATGATAGGACCATATGTGTGTGTGGGGAAAAAGGAAATATAGCTTAATTAGTTAATTAATATGATAAGCAATTAGTTAATTAATTATCAGCCAATGAGAAATAGATGAGAAAGTACTAATGATGTCTCTGATTATCAAACAAATTGACTGAGTCTTCTTTGAATTGTAAATATTTTTTTGGTTATTATAACAAAATGATGTTATCTAGAATAAATAACATAAAATCAATTTTTTAAAAATTGATCATTATAACAAAATATCATTATACAAAAGTTTGATCATATCACTTGCTAACCCCACCACTGAATTAGTAAAATAATAGATTTTGAATCCAATAAACATAAGATATGTAGGATTCTAAATTCGAATAGTGCAAATTTGGAATATGTTTTTAATACAAATATGTTTATATGACAATAATCTTTGTAATATCGTTATTTGTCTGAATATTTTTTTTTAGTTATTATAACAAAATGATGTTCTAGAGATTAGAAAATATATGATAGAACATAATATGAAAAAACAATTTCAAAACTTCAATTGTTATAATAAAAAATGTTATTATAGAGAACGTTGTAAAAAGATTTGACGGTATGCATGCTAAAGAAACTCATTGAATAAGTGAAGTAATAGATTTTGAATTAAGTAAAGAGGTTCATTCCTAGATATCGAACCCAAAATCTTTAATTATTTAACTCGAGATCACAACGTAGAGAGGTTGTTTTCGAGGATCACAAAGTAGGGAGGTTGTTTCCGATAAACCCTCCGCAAGAAACATTTATCAATACTCATGCAGAGCAATCTCACCCAACAACATTTTCTCTAGTGTACATCTCATTTGCTATATGACTACTGACAAACAAGCTCTTCATAGTTTTACAACAACATGCATCTGCATCATTACAGCAATATTTACAGAAATATGCAGAAAACCAGAAGATTTTAACCTATTTATAAGTTGGTTAATCTTCTAAAACCAAGTTGTGTATCGTCCTGTTTGCAACCGCCACACTTCGCATTACCTCATCTTCTTCCCGCCCGGGGGTAGCACCAAAAATAAATGCATCTCAGTTGGATACCTTAAGATGCTTCGATCCATGTTCGGGTGCCAGATTTTCAGCCGCAGCTCGCTTTGGTCTCAACTGCAACACCAAAAAAGCATTTTAAGCGTAAAGGGATAGAACACATTTCACAACACCTCAATCCCAAGGAAGCTAGGGTTGGTTATACGAATCCTCATTGATTATGTGTGAGTTTGCTCATATTGTCGGTCACAAGACTGGATAAAGGAGAAACATTGCAATAGGTTGATAGCCATCGTAAAACTAGTCACTTTAAGATGAATCCTCGCAATATAACACAATTACAAATTGCCAAATATTCATCGAAAGAAGGAATATATGTCGATCAAAATGAATACTGACCTTCTCGTCAGCACGCTGCTCTAGGTGTCTCAGAAGTATATTTTTGGCTTCTGAACTAATAACTGGAAATGCAAATGCAGGTCATTAGTATATGTTGAGTTAGAAATAAGCATACCTTAAGTGCAAAAGTTTTAAGCTCACGCAATTCATATCTAGTATACTTCCCCTTATCTGATTAATCGAGATTCAATAAAGAAAAAGAGAACAGATTGACGATGAAGCATGAGAAAGTAAACTGACAAACAAACTTGCGCATTACATTAGATTTTCATAATTAGGTCTGGGGAGGGTGGTGTGTACGCAACTTACCCATACCTTCAAAGGTAGAGAAGTTGTTTTTGATAGACCCTCGGCTCACGAATATGTGCATTCTCATAAAAGTTTAATACCAATAACATGAATGTACTTTAGATGGCTATTGTTACTATATTTACCAAATGTTACAACCAAAGAGAATTCCTTTTTTTCCCTTTACGGTAATAGGATCTTACATAAGATGATGCTTCTTAAAGCTATTGAAAAGTAGTTTATCCTAGTGCATTTGAAATCATTCTTAGTCGAGTATAGAGATGCGGTAATGGGGCAAGATAATTATACTATTATCCGAAAGAATTAAACCACAATTTCCTAAAAGGGAATGGAGATGAACATGACAAATTGTGACTTGTTAACACACATTTACAGGAGTTTAGAATTAAATATAGCCATACGAGGAAAGAGAAGAGCTGCATTATTTGCTTTAAAGGCATACTCTTTCTTATTGAATCTTAAGGACCCTACCCTACCCTATTCTCGAACCCTCTGCCGAGCTCTACCCTGCATGCATTTCTTGGAATCTTTTATGTAATAAAAAAAGCTTATGCACCTAGCTTGCTGAAAGCTAAGAGTTTTATCACCCAAAAATGGGAATAGAGGCTTTAGTAGTGCCTTACTTGATTCACTAATCTACTTACTTAAACTTTTTAGACTATTTTTTTTTTTTTTTGATGACAAGGGAAATCCGCAGCCGCTACCCTTTGGGTGCGCACAGGGTAAAACCCCCGCTCCTATGCAATAGCTCGCAAACCACATAAGAGAGGTAACTATTTTACCTTCACCAAAGCCAGAAGCAAAGGGCAAAAAATCCAAAACTAGCAACTAGGGGTGCTTTATTCTGCTACTCATGTACAACTCATTGCCAATTAGCATCCTTATTGATCCATGCCCAATGCTTTTATTGCGACACAAAATGATTTGAGGTTGAAACAACTTCTAAAGTGAATAAACTGAAGTTCAAATCCTCAAGAGATGACTGGCTTAATTCTAAAGACCAACTCATAAGAATAACCAATAACAGCAGCTGAGCTAAAGTTGTTTCATTCACCAATTACTCAGGGAGGAAGGGTGGGAGGTTAGTATTCTAGTCAAATATATACAACAATAACATGCTCAATGTAATCCCACAAGTGGGGTCTGAGGAGGGTAGAGTGTATAGAGACCCTACCCCTACCTTGGAAGGTAGAGAGGCTATTTCTGACAGACCCTCGGCTCAAGGATTCCAGTCAAACATATATAATTCAAATACCTGATAAAGGTGGAGGTTAAGAGTAACTAATAGATAAATGTAAATTATGATATCAAAAGATGTCTAAGAAACAAAAAGAATCATTTGCTTGATTTACCTTGATTTGGTGGAGGAAGAGTCCTATCATGAGTAGGGCGATAAGTCACGGGTGTCATTCTCTAGAAAAAAGAAAGAACACAGGATTAGATAAGTGGAAAAATAAAATAACTAGTATCCTCGAAACTGGAGAAAAAGAAACAGAGAGATCGTTTCAGGCTCAGCTACTAAAAGCCAAATTACAAAAGGTTTACCAACAAATAACTTCATCATGGAACACTTATGTAATGCTATAATCATTTTCAAAGAGATTTTGAAGTGCATATGCAGATTTCAAATGTTAGTTCACTTTACTTATCATGCCATTCAAAGCAACGATGCAACACAAGGACTTCCTTGGGGGTCATCCATCCTAGTACTACTCTTGCCCAAGCATGACTTCCAGTGACGAGAGTCCCTCAAGCCGATTATTATAGGAAACCATTATAGTAAATAGTAAGTAACTTCACAAATTCAGCTTCACGACAACTCCTTTGGAGACATAATGAGCTTCAATGTATGAGTTATCCAAGTAACTTTATCTTTAAACACTCTACTATATTTACATTCCTTACTTTTGTTTTAGCCTATGTTGCTCAGACTCTTCAGAAATATCAACGAACGTGTGTCGAATACTTCAAAAGTAGTTACAACATTTTTGGAGTATCCGACATGGGTGCGGCAATATTTTTGAAGAGTCCGAGCAACATATGTTGTAACTACCAGAAAGGGGGGAAAGGGCAAGGAAATAGGGAGACCAGACACACAATAATAATTGGGAAAAAGTTTATTGTGGAGAATAGATGCTTCAAATAACTTGCAGCTCTTCTACATCAAAAGCTCACAAGATAAATCATAAACCTAGTGCTGTAACATACATGGTTCTAGAGATATTAAAGTGAATGCTGTAAATAGAAGCAAAGCATGGCACCACTGAGAAAAAGACTGTCACCACTAGAAGAAAATCAACCTTCTCACTTCTCTCCAAGCAATTAAATTAACCACCACAGATAAAAGATTAAAGGTGGTAGCTTCAGCGTGGATCAAAAGAAATGCATTAAAGCGAGGTACACGATTGGTCGACATAACGGGGGATGAAGATGAGGTCTTCAATTGCTTCTTGAGGCTTGAAAGCCGAAGGATCAATGGGATCATATTCAAGGAGCCAAGCAGCACAATGAGAAAAGGTAAGAAGGAACTCAAAAAAGGAAAAAAGTTGTATCAGTTAATGAAAATGTTGTTATGGTAACACATGAGCCGAAAAGGCTTCTTTTTTCTGCTTCTCTTGAGAGTAAGACATTTCTTACTCACATGTTATACCCCACAACAACAACAACATACCCAATGGAATCCCACAAGTGGTGTCTGGGGAGGGAAGAAAAAGATGACAGTAAAATATCAAGATACAAAGAAAAATGAAGCAACAGATAGTAAAAACACATTGAAACAAGTATTACATATCTTTTTTACGAAGTCGTAGAATATTATTGTTTTCTGATTCCTCTCCTACACATTTATCAATCTGCGCTCAGAAGTAAGAGTAACTGAAATAACAGTAACATAAGCAGTGCATTCTTATAATCAACGCCATAATAGATAACAATCTAATACGTGGGTATCATTAAGCTAGTGTACTATGTATTATGGCACCAAATGCCACGTGGTGTGAGTCTACACTAGCAAAGAGGGATTGTTTACGCAAATCTGAGCGTAGCATGCAATTAAATCTCACATAAGCGACAAATTACACCTAGACACCGCCAAACCATCAATAAGACAGCTACATAGATTGTACTCAATTCTTCTTGTTGTTTCATTTTTTCGATTAATAATGATCCACATTGTTGCTTGAAGTAATATGAGATCTCTACAGGCATTGATATATGTATATGCCATCTATCTGATAGAAGTTAATGCACCAAAACTAGAATCCACTTAATACAAAATCCGCATTAAATTACATATAGCTTAAATATTACTCTTTTATAGATTATGCACCATTATGGTAACCCTATGGCACATTTGCAAATCAAACATCATTACATCAGAAAACATTCTCAAACTGAAACATCAGCCTTAAGCCTAAATAGGAGTATTTTATGCTAGCTTTAGTAACACAACACCACATAAGCATGCAAAAAACGACAGTCAATTAACTAATACTCCCTCTTTTTCAATTTGTTTGTCTAATTTTGACTTGACACGGAGTTTACGAAAGTAAAGTAGACTTAAACTCAACATATGTAGAATATACCAAAATGCCTTCTACTCTTGAAAGTTGAAATTAAAGAGCTGACAAAAAGTAAAGAGACGTTCTTTTTTAAACGAACTAAAAAGGAAAGTAAGACAAACAAATCAAAACGGAGGGAGTACATCTCAATCCCAAATTAGCTAGGTTCAACACTTCAGCTATATGAATTCTCTCCCTATATATACATATTCATTCTGATCCATTCGGACCCATTTCATTTCAAATACTAAACAATTGATCTCTTAACACAAATCAAAGTTTCTCCAAATAGAAATTCTAACTTGAAAAGATCAAGAATTTTTCAAATACACCCCCAAATAATCAACTACATTTCAGTCCCAAATTTGCTGGATTTCATTCTGCCCCATTCAGGAACACAAATAAGCTAAAATTATCCCAAGAATGCATCTTTTCGCTATCAGAAAAAAATGGGTCGAACATAATCAGCTAAAAAAAAACTGTAAAATTAAAAAAAAACAAACAGATTGAATGGAGAAAAGGGTGCTCAAAAAAATCATAATTGAAGTTCTACATCAAAAAAAAAAGAATTGAAAAAAATGAAAAGGGTCCTTACAGAAGGAGTGGAGGGATCAGAAGGGCGAAGCTGGCTGAAATTGTGAGGGTCAATTGAAGGCCATTCACCAAACATTGACCCCATAGCACCCAAAATGGGAAGAATCCAGAGAACAATGCCACTCTTTAAAGAGAGCACAAATATATGTATTGTGGGTTGGGGGCTAAATATTGTTGGCAAAAGCTCCTTGTTTTATACTCTCTGTTTTTTCTTTTTTTGGTTTTGTTTTTAGGTTACCTATTTATTTTATTTCTTTATTGTAGTTTTATATTTGATTTTGATATGTTTTATTCGAATTGATTGAAATAATAGTGAGGTAAGGTTACCTGCGCATCTCCTTCTTCAGACCTTATTTGTAGGATTGTTAATTTGTTACGTTGTTATTGATCTCTTGATGTGAAATTGGTGTAAATATAATCTTCAGCTATTTAGTTTATCAATATGATCAAAATGTACATTATATATATATATATATATATGTCAATAGCATAGTACATAAATGGGTCATTTATCGTGATCTCAACTGGGATCTATGTCCTTCAACTTTGGTTGTGTATAAGTAGATACTAAAATTTGATAAATAAATAAGCATACGCATCCTATGTGGCAATCTATATGACAATTCATGTCCTATTTGGTGTCCTACGTATATTAGGTCATTATGGATGGTTTAAAAAAAATTGATTGAACAAAGTCGGTGAATAATATTTTCAATAGTTCATGAACAACTAATACACATGAACACTAAAAAAATCCAGAATTTCTATTTTGTGACTCCTCAATGTTATAAAAAGTGGTGTGGTTTATGTATAGGCTATGTATATGATTTATCAGATCATTACGAATGACGCAAAAAAATAAAATTAAGGCCAAATAGGGCAAGTCAGTAATATTTTGAAACATTATGACTACTACACAAAAAAAAAAGAAAGATCTTGAATTCCTATTTTGTAATTCTAATGCTAAAAAAAAGATATAGGTATAAATTATAATCATCATGTCACTATGGATGGTTCTAAAGAAAATTGACTAAAAAAAGGGTCATTAATATTTTCAAAAATTTATTAACTTACACACATAAAAAATTAAAAAAAATTATGAATTTATGTTGTGTTCCCTAAATGTTTTTCTTTTAAAAAAGCAGTGTGGATCATGTAGAAACTACAAATATAGTTCATTAGGTCATTACATATGATTCCAAAAAAAAATAAAATGGACCAAACAGAGTCTATCAATGATACTTCTAAAATATTATGAAGTACCACATGAAAAACTGAGAAAATCACATTATTTCGTTGAGTGACCTTAAATGTTTAAAAAAATGAAGTGGATCATTGAGACTATAGGTATTGTACCCCATGTCATTATAGATGTATCTAAAAATATTTCACCAAACAGAGTTGGCAATGATATTTCTAAAAAATTATGGAGTAACACTCAAAAAATTGAAAAAAAAATCACATAATTTTTGTTGGTCCCTAAATGTTAAAAGAATATGAAGTGGATCATTGTGAGACTATAGGCTTTGTTTCTCGGGTCATTGCGGATGAACTTGTAAAGATTTTGGCAAAAAAAATACCCGAAAGTCATATCAACAGAAAATTTATGAACCAACACACACGAAAAACTGAGACAATCGCCTAACTCAACACGAATTAGAAAAAAGAAATCAATTTTTCGTGTGTGTTAGTCCATGAATTTTTTGGTGATACAACTTCTAGGCATTTTTTTTCCAAAACTTTTACAGAACCATCTGTAATGACCTCGGGAACAATATCTATAACCTCACCATGATCGACGACACATCTTTTAGCAATTAGTGATCACTCAATAGGAATTAGACAATTTTCTCACTTTTCAGAGTGTGTTTGTTCATAATTTGTTTTGTTAAATGACTTTCGATATTTTTTTTTGCAAAACCATTATAGGACCATCCGTAATGACCTGGGGAACAACATCTATAGCTCCACCATGATCAACTCCACTTTTTTAGCATTTAGGTGTCACTCGATAAGAATTAGACAATTTTCTCAGTTTTTCATATGTATTAGTCCATGAATTTATTGATAATATGGCTTTCAGACATTATTTTATCAATAACATTTATAATTATAGGACCATGCGTAATGACCTTGGAAACAATACCTATAGCCTCACCATAATTCATGCTACTTTTCTTAGCATTTAGGGGCAACTCAATTGGAAGTACGTGATTTTCTCTGTTTTTCGTATGTGTTGGTCCATGATTTTTTTGGTGATATGTTTTCTTGACAGTTTTTTTACCGAAACCTTTACATGATTGTCTGTTATAATCTAGAGAACAATCCTTATAGCATCACCATGATCCACATCACTTTTGTCAGTATTTTAGGACTACTCAACAAGAATAAAGTGATTTTCCCAGTTTCGTATTCGATACACACCCGAAAAGGTGAGAAAGGTCTTGAACTTCGATTTTATGACCCCTAAATGCTAAAAATCAGACTCTTTTGGACTCCAAACTTGGCGGGTCCATCTAAAACGGCATGAGACCAATACTTATTGCTTCGTCATGGCTCATGTCACTATTTTTATATTTTGGGATCACAAAACAAAAATTCAAAATCTTTTGATTTTTTCAATGTATATTTAGTCCATTGATTTTCTTAAATTTGTTCCACCAACTCTTTTGGGCCCCAAATTTATGGGTCCATCCGAAACAACAGCGACTTTCATTAGAAAGAAGAAAAACAAGGGTGGCCTTTCCTAGCCCGCAGTTTGCTTAGGGCTAGGTTAGGCTGCCATTTTAAAGAGGGATGGCAGGCAATTGCCAGAAAATCAGCTACAAAAGGGGCACTAGTGAATTCTGATAATGGCTTTGGGCTACTGGTGGGAAAGGATCATTCATTTAAATGATTCTATTTTAGTAGAAACCTGAGTTTTCATGATATATTATGTCAAACATGTTGAATTACAATAGAAAAATTCCACACATGGTCATTAAATATTACCTACTATAATAACAAACTCAGAGACTACTTTTTGTCACACTAGAGTAGTGTCAAACTGTTGCTTGTGAGATGGGAGTTGAGCATCACTTTGGATTGGAATTTACAAAAGAAAGAACGGCATTTTCCCCTATCTACGTGTAATATAACACTGGGTCAAGGTATCTGTCCTGTAAAGTGACCATGGAAGCAAAATTTGTGACGATAAATACAGTCGCCAACAAACATGTCCTAGTTCTACTGCATTCCTGAGGAGCGCTCGGGTAAAATGCCTGAAATATCAGATGCATTGGCAGGAGCTGTAGATGGAAAGTTCACTGGCTGCGTACTATGAGCACCTCTATTAGCCAAAAGGACTTGCAGTTGGGGTGAAAGATTAGGTGGAATAGATGGTCTGGCAGCTTGAGCTTGAGCTTGCTGTGTTGGCTTAAGTATGAACTGTTGCAGTGCTTCAGAATAAGCTCGTCCTGAAAGGCTTCCACGCATACGGCCTGTAGGCCGCCAGTTTGGATCTAGCTGGGGATCCATGGAAATATCTGTCCTTGTGACTGGTGTCGTGCCTCCTGTACTACCCCTCTGGTCCGGGGCCAATGGTGTCCTGAACCTGTCCGCACTACCTGGGAGTGGAGACACAGTTCTAGGAGAGTAAACAGGTCTCACCACTTGTGTGGTTTGCTGAGTTGTGACAACTCGGGTGTGTTGTCCACCAGCAAGTGCCCGATTAACACCAACTTGTGAACTTCCTTGCTTCAGGGCTTCCCATCTATCCCAAGTAGCTGATTGGGTAGGACCTTGAGACTGGCTCATCGAATAGGGTGTTCTCATGCTAGGAGTTTGACGGCCAACAGAATGTTGAGATGGTTGAACATGAGGAAGAGAACGCTAGCAGAAAGAAAAAGGATAATTAGAAGCCATTGAGAATAGACAGAATAAAGACACATGCATAAGCGCAGGAAGTTAAAAGCCATAGACAATAGACAGAATAAAGACATGCACGGGAAGTTGGAAACATTATAAGCAGCCTCAAAAGGAGAAATTCTGTGATAGCAAGCAAAACATGCAAAGTTAGGTGGTCAAGGAACTCCTAGAAAATGGAAGCAAACACACCCTATACAGACAGGTGATGGTCTTCTCATACCAGAGCACGCACAATGCTTCAACAATCACAGATAAAGGAACGCCTCAAGAGACCAAAACCAGCAAAGAAAGACTTGAATCATATTTTAGTCAGAACTTCAAAATATAACCAAAAAATTACACCTGTGCACTCACCTTCTGTGGTAATACTGATGAGGTCGTGCGTGCCTGAACCAGGTCCAAGTCAGAAAAGGAATGTCTCTCCAATTCACTTCTTAGATTGGAACCATCCAATGACGCAATAGGCAAATCCTGAGTAGCTGCTGAAGGACCAGCATGGAACAAGGGATTCATTGTGCTTTGTTGTCTCTGCTGAGGAACAGGAGTGTTCATCTGGGCTGGAAGGGCCTGAACTGCAACAGGAGTTCTGTTTGCAGGCCTGGATGCAGTTGGAAACCTTCCATATTCATTGCTGAGTGCAGAGTTCCCAAATTGGAACTGTTGTAACTGCAGCTGCAGCAAATTGGAAGAAGATAGTCCACTCTCGAGTATAGAGGTTGGAATAAAAGCATTTCCCTCAGTGTTGAAAGCGGGAGATATTGCATCTGTGAAGACAGGCAACTGGACCAAGTCGGTTCTAGCAGGCTCAGAAGCACTGCCAGTTTGCATACTGGACCAAGAACTAGATGTCCCTATTCCACACGAGGACAAATAGATTCTTGACCAGAAATCATCCGTCATATCAGGAGCACCTGTCTGATTGATTTCACTTGGATTATTCACAGCTGTTGTTTTCTGAACATTAGATTGCATTTGAATGTTCGTAGGAAAAATTTTGCTGTCTTCAGTTTCAGCAGGATTCATGTCATCATCTATGTCAGTAAGATCTAAAACATCACCGGGGGCATTTGAAGGACCATCAGAACCTCTACGTGGACTATCTTGAGCAATTTCAGGGGTTTTATCCCTGGGCTTTTCAGAATAGTCATCACTTTCCATGATTGCCTTCCATGAACCATCTGACGAGATCATGACATCTGTGACATCCTCACTCACCTCTTTCAAAACCTTTAGAAGAAAAAAAATGTTACTTCTAGATAGGTAATTTGTGGTAAGTATAATACAGCATGCCACTTGCCTTGAACATATCTTGATCAATATGAATATCAGTGAAACACACATGTTGATTACAATGAGGACAACGCCACGATGGTCTCCTTGAATTTATGTCAATATAGTTGTCAAAATCAAAACACTGCCAAGAAAAACACGAACAGTGCAAACCGGTAAGGGTAGGGAATAACAGTGAAGAAAAATTGACGAAGAGCCCGTTTGGATTGGCTTTAAAAAGTGGCTTTTAAACAGTAACTTTTTAAAGTCCAAACATAAATGACTTTTAAGTCCAAAAAAAAAAAGTAAGGAGAGTCCTACTTTTGACTTTTAATTTATTTTAAGTCATTTTAAACTTATTTTATGTTATTTTTAAATTTGTCAAACACTCTCAAAAGCTAAAAATGACTTAGAAGTAGGTTTGACTAACTTTTAAGTCAATCCAAACAGGCTCTAAATAAGTTCACCCATGAAGCTTCTTGCTAAGATTTTCTTGATGTAAAACATCTACCAATGCTAATGACTACACAATCTTCTAGAAATTTTCTGAGGAACCTATATATTAGATCATTAGACGTCTTTTGGAGGATCAGCCACATCCATATTTCTAACAGATTAAAGACCTTAAATAAAAACAAATGAAAGAGGAAAAGTAGAGGCAAGTTTTTAACATGTATGTGAGCTATACTATACTCTGGCATGAGAGTTCAGATAATAATTTATTTTGGATCACGCAAAAAGGCATGCACCTGAAGATGTTTGCAAGAATGTCCTTTTACTGGAGTTTTAATACGCTTAAAGCTGTAAAGGCAAACAAAAAGTAATCAGCAATGTAACACAACAGGCAGCATCACGAAAAGAAAGATGCGTATCTTTTGGGGCAGAGGGTGGTAAATGAGGTAAATATGCATGGGCTCCCAAGGTTGATTACAACTACATGGGTTCAGTAAGGTGTTTACCATAAGGGGCAATAAGCCCTTTCTTTTATAATATTGTTAGCAACATATTCCCGCTCGGGGAAGAATGAAGTGAAACGGATTTGGTTTGTTCCGAAATATGAGGAGATACAACCCCTCTCAAATTGATGGCCAACTATCTAGATGAAATGACCATTGCAACCTTACTTAAAATAAATTATGCTGACGCATATAAAATATGCTTATAATCATGACAGGAAGTACCTTATCTCAATCATGTCTTCCCCATCATTCCTAATCCACACACCAAAGTTTCGTAAACCCTAAGTATGTTCCAGAATGGAAGGGGAGGGGATTATGCTAGTCCTTATTCATTAGGAAGTCTAGGGTTCAAGACAAATGGAGATAATTGTCCTGAAACCATAAAAACCTTAAGGTATATATAGACTAAAGTAACTCTGCTCAAAAGAGCACTTCTCTTTCTTCCTTACTTTTGTGTGTGTTGGTTCTTACCAACCTCTAATAACTGAGGGTACCAAGATGGCAGTCATCTCTTCACAGAAGAAAGCACAAAGAGCAGTGTCATTCTGAGTTTTGAGATGATAAGGGGTGGAAAGAAAACAAATAGGAACACAGAAATTTGCATTTTTTTACTATCATCATCAAGAATGAAGCTAATCATGCACAAGGAGTACAGGGAAAAGAAAAAAAATTACACACATGTCAAGATAACAAAAGCCACTTCATAAAGATAACCTTGTCAAACTCCGAAGCAACAAAGATTGGAAAAGCATACCTTATAGGGCAATTCAGAGAAATTCTTGATGGCCCCTCAATAATCTCAGAATCTGCATTAATGAAACAGCATATTAATCATTTCTCCTTGTAAGGAGGTCTCTTCAGACTTCTCATTGGAGGATGGTGGGAATGGAAAACTTGAACTATACATCTAGTCAAGTGGGTAACAAGTAACAAACTCCATGTAAAAAGACTAAAAAAAAGGTGAAACATAGAATAAGAACAAACCTGGATCAACAGAAGAAACAGGAGCCTGCTCGTAATCAGGGAGTGTGGCCTGAACAGGGGTAGAAATCTCACTCATGAAGGCAACAGCTATGATATAATTTCCTTCATAATAAGCATAGAAAAGAGTTAGTACTATTCAGTTTCTGTTAGAGGGGCTTAGAGTCCCATATCATTTGGGGAATTCTCTCCTTATATAGACTTGGGAAATCCTCTCCTCATAAGCTAGCTTTTGGGGCTGAGTTAGGCCCAAGTGTCATATCATTACATTTGTTTAAAAATAACTGGAATATATCTTCAAACACACCGTTAAATTGGCCCACGGCTTGAAGAAGATTTGTTCCAAATTTAAGCATATGAGGTACAGGAGATGGAAGCTGAGGTCCAGGGTCCTAGCAAAAGAAACATAACTTTAGGTAATTTGAGTCCCAGTAAGACACAAGACGTCCCTATACTAACACATCTGCAAAGTTTTAGCGGTAACGGACCATTGACACATTAGTCCTCCTTCCGACGGGAGTCCCATTTAGAAGAAAGCTGCAGAAGTGACATTAATGGCAATTAGAATTGTCAGAGTAATTTAACCTGCCAAATGTCAAGTCAATATGCCAAAGCCATTTCAATCAGTAAAAATTAAAACACTTCATACTTCACTTGAGGAGGCGTTACAAGACATAGTGAGGTCTCCAGATTATCTATTTGTGCAACAAATAGTCTCTGCAGATAAAAGGAAACATAAAAATGAGCAATATTTTCCAGAGGTAATCAAGGTTTCCAATTTTGATGCATTGCTGGAATGAAAATAAGAAGTCAAGAAAGCAACAAACTGATGAATAACAAAATACAGCTAATGAGGGGGCACATAATGTCCTCACTAAAGACCGAGAGTCTTACCTACCTGCCGCAAAGGAAAAAAAGATATATAAATATGATTTATTGTAATTATCTAGGAGTTCTCTTACCACTTTCTCTCCTTCAGAAAGGTTCATATTCTTTGTTATCTGGAAATCATTCACATAGGCACCAAATCCAGGCTACAAGATTGAAAAAAATGTGGCATCAATATCACCAGCAATATAATTACACTAGCTCACAGGCCACCACTAGGGGGATGTGTTTTAAATTAATACCTTGGCCTCCAAGAAAGAAACTATCTGACCCATTTTCAGCCGTGGATAAAATCTGTCAATCCGCAAACAAACAAAAGATTGAAATGTAGTTATGCACATGTTCCAATGAAAATAACTGTACTAACCAAGTAGGCTCATCAATGAAAAATTCGACCTCTAACTGAACAGTGGAAGAAAGCCACGAGATATACATGTCACTGTAAAATCTGGCCCAAAGGTCAAAATTCACTGTAATTAAAAAATAAAAATTAAAAAAAACCCTCTTGCATGCAATTTTAAGCTTTAGAGTGTAGCATAAAAAATACAACCTCTACGGTCTTAACAGAACACCTTTTTCCTTTACGAAAGAATGAGATTTGTTACTTTCACATGTTGGGCATTAGCATTCAGTGTTACAATATTTTACTTAAATGAATTGGCAAAACGATACTGTGAGTAGCAGTAATAATCAACCAATAAGAAAGGGAAGAAAATACAAGATTCTTTAGCTGCAAGATTTTTGAACACCTGTAAAATTAAACCACAAATATTCTTTACGAAAACTAATCTTTGGTATATAAAGCAAATAGTAATCTGAGGTAAGTTGAGCCATACACCATAGAATGAAAGATTCAAAAATTAAGATTTCACTGCAGGAAAAGATGCCTACCTTGACATTATCGTCGAGATAATTGTTGAAGAACTGCTTGGTTCAGTGTTAAAATCTAATGTGGTGCAGAAGCTGCTGGAAATCTGAACATGCAAACAGAAAAGGAAGAAAAAATCAATGAAACATAAATTAAAAGAAGCGAGATAGCTGAATGACATAGCAAACCAGTAAGTTTATCCACCTCGTTTGCAAGATCACAAAGTTCCTTGGCATCTTTCTCCGTAAACCACCCACTATGACAAGCATTCTATCAAATAAAGAACCTGGTCAATAAAGAAATTGCGGGAAGTGCCAATAACAAGCATATTTAATGCATGCAAAGTGGTAATCAGTAAGCTTAAGTATATCCTGTAAAACACCATATAGTTTAATAAAAAGAGCACCGCCCTAGGCTTAGAACTTCGCAGGTTATGTCATTCACAATAGTGGAAAATAGAACAACTCGAGCCAATGCACGGGAGAATTTCATTGGAGGTGGAACTCTTTTATCCGACCAATCAATCAACTAAAGCTCAATCCTAAACAAGTTGGGTTTGGTAATAACTAATATGAATCGGAGTTTCTTAACACTTGGGCCACAACCCATAAGCTTCTACCCCTCCAACAATTTTAAAAAAAAAAACACAAGCTTCTATCCCTGCACTGCAACTCCTCTATTTGGACCCATTTCATCCCGAAATATGCAAGTAAATTGTGTTTTACACTCCCTCCGTCCCATTTTATGTGAGGTAGTTTGACTCGGCACGGAGTTTAAGAAAGAAAGGAAGANCTTGTGGTCCAAAATGAATAATAGAAATTTGTGTGGCTGTAAATCATTTCATTAAGGGTAAAATAGACATTTTATATTTAAATTGTTACTTAATATAGAAATGTGTCATTCTTTTTGGGACTGACTAAAAAGGAAAGCAAGTCACATAAATTGGGACAGAGGGAGTAGCAAATTAAGGTTCTTCAAAATTAGAGGTTCTCTACATCTACACTTACCCTTACCAGGACTTGGTAGACAAGTTTGGACATGAATTTGGTAATAATTTTAGAAAATGTAGTATTTGAAGTTGTGTCTAGACATGCATTTCAAAATGGTAAAAGTTTTGTGAGGGGGGAAATTTACTTGAAAAAATGCTACTTGATAAACTCAACTTCCAAGTTGGAGTAAAACAATTGATCACAATGTATATCCAATGTTTTTGGGGAAAAAATTGCAAAAAGCAAGATTTGTAAAGCCCAAACGAGCCCTTAATATAAGTGTACGAACAACAATAAACCTTAATCCAAGAGAAAACAAATAAACCTTAATCCACAGGTAGTATATGGATCTCTTTCGTTCCATTGTATTCTGTTTTAGTTAAATCCAAGTAGCGATAGCAATTTGAACCAGAAATTGAGGGTTTGGAGAAAAATGGAGCAAGAAGGTGGGACTAGCAGAAAGGAGATTCCCCTTGTTGCGCCGGAGGAAATTGCCAAGGCTCCAAGAAATTTTGAGGAGACAACAGTCTTGCAGATCTGGTGCGTGTTTCTTAACTTATGCGGAGTTCAATTGGCTATGTCAGCAAACATCAGACAAGTCCTCTGTAGTTGGAGAAGTTAGAGAATGAGGAAGCAACAATAGAAGATATGGATGACTATCCCCATTATGCATAACATGGAAAATTTGGCTCGGCAGGAAATGAAGATGCTTTGATGGAAACCAGGAAAACATCTATTCAGTTGCAAGCAGATGTATTGTATTCAATATTTAAGTAGTGTAATGTTGTTTTTGAACTGATTCTGACGTAAGTTTAGACTTTCTGGAATCCTTGCAGGTTTAAAAGGATTCTCTGTGCTGCAATGGTTGTTCCGATTCAGTACTAGCTTGGTCTTGAATGTTACTAATAAAATTTCCTTTATTAAAGATAGAATGACTGCCATCTTTTAATACATTTTTTTCTCATGCAATTTTGCATCTACCTCATCCTTTTTCAGTACATTCAATTATTATTTTTTTGAGAAGGTAACATTTAGAAATCTACACGGTATTGTACCTATGGATTTGGGTCTTTTGGCATCTACACAACACATGATCAAACCATCTCAAGCAACACTCTCTCATTGTTTCCTCTATAAAATGCTACATCCACTCTGTCTCTAATGTGATCATTTCTAATCGAATCTTTTAACCAAATTAAACTTAACCTCTAAACCTAACATCCATGAATATTATATCAATAAAACAACCAGATAACTTGACTTGGTAATCTATTTTTTGCAGAAATTAAAGCTGAAACATCACTTGCAACGTTTGTGATTGCGGAAGCCAGCAAAACATGCATTCATTCAAAATTATCCCATAAAGTCGAGTGCCTAGGAATTACCTTGACAGAAATCATAAGGACCATGACATGTGCTAGCAGTAACGTATCACAGGGGATTCTGCATACCTACACGATGCCATGAATTTAGAAGAAGAAAAAAGAACTTAAGCTTCAGTTATTCATTTGATAAAAAGGTATATCGTAACAGACAGGAAACTATGGACTATATAAGCAAATTCATATAATAGGGATTAAAGAGTATACATTCTTTGCATAAGCGAACTATACAGATCACATGGATTGCAATCAGTCAACTAATTGTAGCAATCCACAGCTCAATTAGAACATTAATAGATTTGCTTCAAGATCCAGCTTCACGATTGAATTATGTTCTAAAAAATGGCTGCCTATTTTTCAAAAGTCGGTTGGTGATTCCCCGTTCGTCATTACATATTCCCATGCTCCTTCAGGAATTTCACTCCTCACCTACAGGTGGACACTCCATCTTTTCCGGACATACAAGCGCATTTCACAAGTGTTGTATTGGAGTGGAATCAAAAGGAATGTACAGAGTTGTGAAGTTTGCAAGCAGAACAAGTAGGAAGCCCTTAGTCCCACTAGCTTGCTGCAACCATTACCCATTCCTACTCAAGTTTGGATTGATATTTCTATGGATTTCATCAGAGGTTACCAAAAGCAATGGGACATGATACTATACTTGTTGTGGTGGACCGTTTCACTAAATATAGTCATTTTCTCCTTTTATCTCATCCATATACAGCAAAGAGTGTTGATGCGCTATTTGTTCGTGAGATTGTACGTCTGCATGGTTTTCCCAAATCAATTGTGTCTGATCGAGACCAGGTTTTTGTCAGCCAATTTGGTAAGAATTGTTCAAGTTGCCCGATACTAGTCTCAAATTGAGCTCAGGTTATCACCCTCAAATAGATGGTCAAACTGAGGTTGTTAACCGCTCTTTGGAGACTTATTTACGTTGTTTTGCAGGGGCACATCCAAAAAAAATGGCCAAGAATTCCTTGGGCTGAATTTTGGTTCAATACCACTTACCATGGTTCTACCCAGATGACCCCTTTTAGAGCTTTATATGGGCAAGGTCCTCCCTCTTTGTCGCGTTTCACTGATAAAATTCTGTTGTAGAAGAGGTTAATCAGCAGCTTATGGCTCGCAACACTATTTTAGATGAACTCAAAGCTAATTTGACCCATGCTCAAAGCTCAAATGAAAGTTTATGTTGATGCTAAGCGCCGTGAAGTTGTGTTTAAGCCTGGTGGTTTGGTTTATCTTCGCGTGCAACCTTTCAAGCTTCGCTCACTTGCTAAAAAGGTTAATCAGAAGTTAAGTCCTCGTTATTATGGGACATATACTATCTTGAATAAAATTGGTCAAGTTGCTTATCGCCTAGATTTACCCCCTCATTCATGGGTCCATCCAATATTTCATGTTTCTTGGCAAAAGCGTGCAGTAGAGGATTCTACTCCAATTCAGCAACTCCCTCCTTTCTTATCTGAAGAACTTGAAATGCAAGTGCAACCTGAAGGTGTAGTAGATTGTCGTACTCTTGAATGGCTCCCAAGAGGTGTTAATTAAGTGGAAGGACTCAGCACCTGGGAATCCTATGAAGTCATTCATACACAGTTTCCTCAATTTCACCTTGAGGACAAGGTGAAACTCGTTGGGGCGGGTATTGTTAGACCTGCTATTAATAGGGTCTATAGCCGCATGAAGAAGGGTGAAAATAAGGCTTAAATGTAACTATTTTATTTATTAATTATTATGTGTATGTATTTCTAGTAGTTACCTAGCATTTTAGGTAGTTATTTTGTGATAAATAGTACTAGGAAGAAGAAAAGATAGTCAGTCGTTTGGTAGGATTTTCTCTGGCAGATTTGGAGGTTAAGGTTCCTCAAAATACCTTGGTTGTTAGAAGTATCCTCTATTTGCTATTTGTCAGACTTATTTTATATGTTGGTGTTGGTAAATTACAGTTGAGGTGTTGTTCCTATTTCTGTATTGCATTTGGAAGTTTACAGATTTGTTGTTAGGAGAGTTTGGGTTCCTAAAAGTGAACACAATTGACAATGACACTTCACCTATTTCCTGATATAACATTAATGTTTTATGCTACACAACTCATAATCAGATCAATGAAGCTAATGCAATATGATGAAATCGACTTCGTGTTACAAGAGTACCTGTTTCACCAGTAAAGGTAAATCTTGAGCTCTATTTGGGACCTCCCGGTTTGCAATGGCAAAATCAATGCCTCTGCATTAATCAAAGATCAATCAATCAAGAACAGTTAACATGATAAAGAAACATAGACTATGTGTCCCTTCTCTGCACTCTAGAAAGGGACACAATACAGAAAAGAAAATGAGTTAAAAATCACCACTACCACTTCCCTAGCTAATTTGACACCATGAACAAGAAAGAGACAGACTCATGTTCCTCCTCCTTTTTTTGATAACTGTGGAACTCATATTCCCAATTTAACAGCAGGATTTTGAAAGATGGAAGATATAAAACAATTTTGCATGATGAATGTGTTGCTCTTGCTGATAACAAGCTAATCTATCTATCCATGTATTCATATATATATATACACACACACTAGTTCTCAAACACGTGCATTGCATGTGTATTCTATGCTAATTAGTACAATTTTTAAAAAATAATAGAAAAGGGAATGAAAAGATTGAGTAGATGCGAGAATTCCAAAAAATGACCGAGCAAAATAAGTCACATGATATAAAACAAAGTAGAAGGCAAACACAAGCAATGAACAACAAAGAACAAAAATTATTAAGAGCAAAGCAAAGGTCTAAGAAACTAATATAATAAGAATATACCTTTGTTGTTGAAAGTGCTAAGAATACGCCATATATTGGATATTTATTTTTTATTTATGACAAGGGAAACTCGCAGCCGCTACCCTTTGGGTTCGCACAGGGTAAAACCCTGCTCCTATGCAATAGCTCGCAAACCACATAGGAGAGGTAACCCGCACTAGGCAAGACCGGTGCGGCGAGCTCGACCCAGAAGGCAAACCCCTTGCTTTTGCTGGCAAGGGGTTTCGAACTTGAGACCTCCAACATGGAAGTCCCAAGCCCAAACCACTGGGCCACCCCGAAGGGTCATATATTGAATATTTTTAAAAAGGAAGCATATAATAATTTGACAATGGCCCAGAGGCTAAAAGCCTAAAACTATTTATTTTATAGAAGGTTAAAGAAAATGAAAAGTTCTTTTAACTGATCGAAGCTAAAAAGTAGAAAATAATATTGATTTAAGATAGTGTGTGAGTTAAAGGCATAAGATTAATGAATATTATGAATATAAGTTATGAAAATGAAGGGGTGTAGTTATGGAGTTGATTTTAAATGAAAAAGTAATTTTTTAAAACGAAATAAATTAGTAGATAAGGGGTATTTTCGTAATCCAACTTTTGACTTAGATTCTTCCCACCTTATCTATATAAAGAAAACATGGGCCTGGTGATGTTGCGTCACAATAGATCAGGAAATGCAATTATCTATTTACTCAGATTTTTGGTCTTTTTCTTCCGATCTAATTCAGTTTAATCAATTATCAAATCTAAAAATTAAAGGTCAATTATTGCTCCTAATAAAAAGGAGACAGTCAAAGCACCGGTTTCAAAATTCTGAGAAAACGTTTCAAACCAGATCTTGCGCTAACACCTCCAGTTTTCAGTACGCCCAACGCAGAGAGAACATCAACAGAAGAAAGAAGTTTCCCAGTTAACAAGATTCAAAGCTACAATATTTCTTTGTCTTCCCTTTTCGTTCGCGGGCATATACTGGTTTTTCCCATTCGCATAACAATTGTTCGTTCAGATTAACTTCTTAAACCCTAAATTAGGATTTTTTGTGTCCCAACTTCTTGTTGCTGCAGTATTACTGTGTCTAATAACCTAATGGTATTGTTCAATAGTCCGTGGGATTCAATTGTCATTCTTAACTGCGGGACTCAATGGTTCTTCTTCCACGGTCACGGTACCACACTCTTTGATGGCTTTCCTTTTTGTTGCTATTGGTCTTAGACATGATTGTCCTAATCTGTGTCTTAATACTGCAGGCATGAGTGATGGGCTCCATCTTTTTCTTCTTTTTTGGTTGTTTTCCTTCGAGCTTTAGCCTTTAACTCACAAGGGTATGGCCTAGTGGTCAACGAAGTGGGTTGAGAACCCTGAAGTCTAAGGTTCAAACCTCAGCAGAAACAAAAAAAAAAATACTAAAGTGATTTCTTCGCATCTGTCCTAGCCTTAGTGGACCTAGTACCTAATGGGAGGTTGCAGGTATCACATAGAATTAGTTGAGATGAAGAACAAAGCAAGCTAGAATTTCAAAGACAAATGAGGGGAAAAAATAAATGCTAAGCAGAGTAGATACCCTAAACAATTCAATGTAAAATGCGAAATCAAGTAAAAACTGACACTTAATTGAACAAACGAGGGCTAAAAACCTACACATCAAAACCTAACAACTATAAGCGCAGGTACAAAATCAGGGGGAAAAACAATAACAATTACAGAGGTAGCATATCGATTATTTCCGGCCAAATAAGGTTCGAGAAGGAAAAAAATGGAACCTTGCAAGTGATAGGCAGAGGTGAACGAACTCCTGAGGATCAATTTTGGGCTGATTACACACATGCTTAGCTAATCGGTCAGCTACGGCGGAGATTCGGAACGAATTTACGTATGACGCGCCTGTCATATTGGCTCCTCTGCTAACTCCGGCGTTAACGCCGGTCGCCGGGATGGAGTTCACCGTCGCTCCGGCCATGTTTCGCTCTTCTTCTCTCACAGTGAACTTTTCGGTTTTGTCGAAACAGTTCCACTGTGAATAAGTGCTCTGTTCCAATTTACTGCCATCTTTATAATATTGAGTTTTTTGTTTTTCTTTTTTTACAATAATTTTTTAATGTGCTTTAATAATATTTTATATGATCAATGACTTATAAAAAATTTCCTTTTAGATTTTACACTATTTTTATGCTTTGTTCATTATTTTCTTTTCTTTTGATTGTGTTTGATGCACTTTAGCATTTTTTGAAAATAATTTCTCTACCTCCTCAAAGAGTCTGTTTGATATTGTTGTTGAGAGGTTAAAAGTGGTTTTTTTGCAAAAAATCACTTATTTCGAAAAAATTAGTGTTTGGCAGTTTTTCTATGGTTGGAAAAAAATAAAAAATTACTGCTTCTTAAAAAAAATAGAAGTAGAAGCGGAAATTATTTTCTTGAAAACTAAAATATCCTTTCATATATACATATTTACCAATATATCTCTTATTAATTAATTAGCATATCTCATAGATTTGGTAAAATTTTATTCAAGAGTTTTGTTTTTATTTTTTATTTTTATTTTTTTATTATTATTATTTTATGCTTATATATTATTATTATTTTATATAAAATTCTACGTTTTATTTTACAAAATCAGAAACAAATGTAACAACAACATTTTTGTAGGATTAAAAATATGAAGGACTTTATTTATTTTGTGGTGAATTTTTTATATAAAGTAATTTAATTTGCGGAATGGTTTTTAAATTTATTTTTCTTGATATTTTGAATTATATTTAAGTCATCATGTTAATATTTTATTTATTTATTTATTTATGTATAATACTGATTGAAAATTTGAATACATATATTTTAATTAAAAAATTTCTAATGGATATTTAAAATAGTTTCTCTCTATGAAACAATCTTAATATCAAAAGTACATTGATACTTACCCTTTTTCGTAATTTGTCTCTCAAAAATATTTTTTTTTTAAAAAAATTAGTCAAACATGATTTGTTTATCAAAAGCACTTTTCAAATGAAATAGCCAAATAGAAATTGTTTTTTTTTCAAATGTACTTTATTAAAAAGTCGTTTTAAAAAAATGCTTCTAGAAATAAGCAATTTTTAGTTGCAATGTCAAACAGGCACTAAGTATATGCTCTACCCTCCCAACTTAATAAAATTTCACTATATATGTTATTATTATAAAATTTTATTTATATCCAAGTTAACAAATTAAAATTAACTTTCAAAATGTAATTAATATGGAACAACTAATAGGATAATGAAGCAAGAAAAATTTTTTTTAGAAAAAAAAGATACACTAATTAATTATGTACATGTATCTTAGGCATACTGCATACACAAGGACCAGGGGATAAGTATACATCTTTTTAAGAAAATGAAAAAAATATCTAAATAGCTGGTTGCAATATATAGATTCTTAAAATTATTTTTGAAATATATATATATAAATAATATTATTAACTTATTTTAGAAGAATTTTACAACATAACTATGTTCTATAGTTTGTTTAATTATCAACTAATTCCTATTTAAGCCGATTTTTCAGTTTCTTTGGAAAGAGGGGATAGGGAAATTCGAAACTCCATTATTGGAGTGAAATGTGTGAACAGTTCGCCAGTTAAGTAATAGTGCACTTGTTATATGAGATTGTTAATAATGTAATTTCATTTTTAATATTTATTTATTTTACAAAGGGCAACCAGGAAATTCTTATTATTGATTGTTTATTTTAACTTTTGCAAGATATATAATTTAATTGGAAAATTTTCGTTAGTATATAATTATTGTGAATTTTAAATATATATAACTTTTTCCATCTCTCTCATTACCTCATAAATATGCTAGCAAGTGTCATGTTTTTAACAAAAAAATGGAAAAAGGACCCAAGGATGCATAGGAAACAATATCCTTTTGTGTTTTTAAAGACTGAATTTAGAATTTTAGCTTTTATTTTAAATTTTGGAATTTTTAGTATTAGATTTCTTGTATTTGTAAAATTATAGGTTTAATCTTAATATTTATCGTAATTTTATTTATTTTTTATATATAAATTTATATTTTACATCAAAAATACCAAGTTCAAATAAACCTACGACCTACTACATTAAAGCACACCAACAAAATAGATTCTTCAAGTTTAAAATGCACAATTCATTTCAGAATTTTCATAGGTGCTTAGATGGTTTCCTCTAAAAAAAAAAAAAAAACTCCCAATTGTAAGCTTACACTCTTTAGCCATATTAATGAAGCTTTTTATTTGATTTATTTCTCATCCACCGTTCGATAAATATATTGAAGTGTGATTAAATTTAAATTCATTCTAAAAAATTTCACATTGAAAATAAAATATTTTCTAACAAAGACGATTTCGTACTTAAGAAAAATCAAACTGAAAAAATCTAATTAAAGATGAAGACGTATTTACTACTTCGCCACCATTTTTATTGGTGTTATCGAACTTCAAACTTACTTAAATAAGAGCAACAAAATAGTGACGATCAAAACACATTAAACAAGCTACTACAAACCCTAGTAATTACAGAAGAAAAAAAAATTACCATAGCAAATACAGAAATTGCGTAAGTAATATTTTCCGCCAAAGAAGATTCGAGAATGAAAAAAATTGGTACCTTGCAAGTGAGAGGCAGAGTTGAACGATCTCCTGAGCATCAAGTTGGGGCTGATTACATAGCAGCGTTACAAATCGATTAGCAGCGGCAGAGATTCGGACTGAGTTTACGTACGACGCGCTCGTCATATTGGCTCCGACGCTAACGCCGGTTGCCGGAACAGAGTTCGCCGTCGCTCCGGCCATATTTCGATCTTCTCTCACACTACTACTGAACTTTTCTGTTCTGTTCGTAGTGCTCACTGCTCTCTGACCCAATTTAATTACTGGCCGCTTTTATAATTTCAAACTTTGTTTTTTTTTTTACAGTATGTGTTTTAATAATAATTTTAAATGATCAATATATATAAGTTTTATTATCTAAAATTAACTTTTGAAATTGAAAATGTATTTAATAAATCGAGAATTTAAGATAGATGAAGTAACCATCTATACCTTTGTCTTCTCAAATTTTTTATTTTATTTTGTTTTGTTTATATTCTTAATTCTTAAAAATCTGTTACAAAATATCCCACTAAACTGTATTTTCAACTATTGTGTATTTTCCCTATTTTTACAAATGTTATAGCTTCCCCTGTATGTTATATTATAAGAATAAATATCTTTTAAACTGTGAATATGTAATGGTTTTTCAATTAATTATTGTTATATTATAAAAATAAGTTTATTAATTGTGAAACATGCAACTGTTCTTTCATCAAATTTTCTCTAGATAGTAAAGTATTATGCAAAAGGTGATGAGTTTTCATCCTATTGAGAGGTGGAATCATTCTTCTTTTTATTAATTTTAATACTTCGTTTGTCCTTAATTACTTGGAAAAAAGTCAAAATTTTAGAAAATCTTAAGTTTTTTAATTCATCCACTTCATAATTAATAGGGGTAAAATGGTAAATTTATTATGTCAATTATTGTTTTTTTAATAGATATGTTAATTTAAAAGTGAACAAGTAATTAAGAACAAAGTGAGTAATTTATAAATTTTCAATTCATTTTACTTCTTCTTTGCCACTATATATACTTGCTTATTGAAAAGTATTGCTTGAAGCTGTATTTTTCTATCGGAAAAGTAAACTTCATAAATTGAAAAATACGAAGCCTTTTGTCCTTCGTGTTATTATATAGTTACTTTTGGATACATTGAATAGATATCAAAGCTATTATCATTGAATAAGGAGTATATATGTTCTAGTTTTTAGATGGTAGGGACATCAATGTCCCAAATGTATAACGAAAGGTATCTGCATATCATTTACAATAGTTCGGGGATAAATTTATCCTTTTTCCCTATAATTTTTATTTCTGAAATGAAATTTGTTTGTTTCCTCAAATACAAATCTGTTCACAAGTAATATACATGCACACTTACTCGGGAATCACACTTTTAACTAACCCCATTAATTGATAATTTTTATGGACGGTATAGACAAATCATAGATAAATGTTATTTTTATGGGCGATATAAGCAAATTATAGATATATTTTATTATGGGAGGTGGGGTGGGGTTATTATGGAAGGTGGGGGTGGGGGAGTATAAATACAACGATTGCTAAAAGAAATTGATGGGTAATAAGTAGGGAAAATTGTATATAATGGCAAACTAATAATTCAAATTAAATGGTATAACCACACTTTGATTTAATTGTGTCCTGTAGCAAACTGTTTGCCAGCGTCTCTCTCCCTCAAACTCTCGCTCGCCACTCTCCTCTCTCGCTCACTCCCTCTGTGTTCTCCTCTCTCGCTTTATACACAAAAGTGTATAAATTGCGTTTCTGTTTGTATAAAGCGAGAGAAAATTGTATATACACATGCAAATACATATATATTCGTCCTATACACTTATAATTATACAATAAAAATATTCTCCTGCCCAGTTCTCTTGTGCCTTTCTCTCTTTCTCGTTTTATACAACAGAAGTGTATAAATTGCGTTTCTGTTTGTATAAAGCGAGAGAAAATTGTATATACACATGCAAATACATATATATTCGTCCTATACACTTATAATTATACAATAAAAATATTCCCCTGCCCAGTTTTATGTTTATATAATGAAATTATACAATTCTGAAGAGGAGCCAACGAATTATACAATTGCTCTTTTTGTATATATGTATAGCGAAATAGACAGCTTTTAATTGTATATGTATAGCGAATTATACATATATATGTTTGCTATGGAGCGCAATTATGCAAACTTTGTTATAGCATACAAATATGATTTTTTTGTTTGCTATATGTGAAAGTTACTCTAATAAGTACTCTTTTACTATTGTAAATCAAGAGGAAAATATAAGAATACTAAATAATATAGGGAGAAAAAATAGTGATGAATAGTATAAATCTCTTCAAGTGTTATCTTTCACAAGGGTGAAGCATACTCTTTTATAGGATGAAGAAATCACCCGTTTACAATGTTAAGCAAATACGTTAGAAGCTCTTTAAGTGATACATTAAATGGGACATTACGTTAGGTGTAGATTGAAAAGAAACATCTACACAATTGAATGGATTTGTAACACTCCCCCTTCGATGTTTATAGATAATGTGCCTCGTTAAAACCTTACTAGGAAAAACCCAGTGGGAAAAAGCCTAGTAAAAGAAAAAGAGTACACACATCTTGTAATACGCCTGGAGTGCTGCCTCATTAAAAACCTTACCAGGAAAACCCAACGGGACAAAACCTTGGTTAAGGGAAAAAGAGTACAACACGTATTTTACTCCCCCTAATGAAAACTTTATTTGATATCTTGGAGACGACACATTTCAATCTCATATCTTAACTTCTCAAATGTTGACGTTGGCAATGTCTTAGTGAATAAATCTGCAAGATTATCACTCGAACGAATCTGTTGAACATTTATCTCACCATTTTGTTGAATATCATGTGTGAAAAAGAACTTAGGTGAAATATGCTTTGTTCGGTCTCCTTTGATATATCCTCTCTTTAATTGAGCTATGCAAGCAGCATTATCTTCATACAATATTGTTGGAGTTTTTGTTTGCACAGAAAGATCGCATAATTGCAAAATGTGTTGAGTCATTGATCTCAACCATACACACTCTCGACTGGCTTCATAAATGGCTATTATCTCTGCATGATTTGAAGAAGTAGCAATTATTGGTTGCTTCATCGAACGTCATGATATAGATGTACCTCCATATGTGAGTAAATAGCATGTCTGAGATCGAGCTTTATATGGGTCAGACAAATAGCCAACATCTGCATAACTGATCATTTCTAACTTGGATGCATTAGAATACAACAATCTCATATCAATTGTTCCTTGAAGATATCTGAATATATGTTTAACATATTTTCAATGTCTTCTTGTTGGACATGAGCTGAATCTCGCCAATAAACTTACTGCGAAAAAAATATTTGACCAGGTATTGTTGGCAAGGTACATTAGTGCCCCAATAGCACTGAGATATGGTGTTTCATCACCAAGAATTTCTTCATCCTTTTCTTGAGGTTGGAATGGATCTTTATCTATATCAAGAGATCTCACAACCATAGGGATACTTAATGGGTGTGATTTATCCATGTAAAATTGTTTTAAAACCTTTTAGTATATGTTGATTGATGGATAAATATTCAATTTGTCAAATGTTCAATCTGAAGGTTAAGACAAAATTTTGTCTTACCAAGATCTTTAATTTCATTTCTTCAAATACTCAATGACTTTTGAAAGCTCTTTAGGAGTTCCAATAATGTTCAAGTCATCAACATAAACAAATATTATTACAAATTTAGATTTTGACCTTCGTATAAAAATACAAGGACAAATAGGATCATTCTTATACCCTTCCTTTAGCAAGTATTCACTAAGACGATTATACCACATTCGCCCTGATTGTTTCAATCCATATAAGGATTTCTGAAGCTTTATTGAACAACTTTCTTTTGAATTTTTATATGTTTCAGGCACTTTGTGTGCTTCAGGGATTTTCATAAAAATATTATGGTCTAATGAGCCATATAAATAAGTTATGACAACGTCCATTAGATGCATTTCAAGCGTTTCATGAACTGTCATATTTATTAGATACCTGAAGGTAATTGCATATACCACAAGAAAATACGTTTCCTCATAATCAATGTCAGGCCTTTGAGAAAATCCTTGTGCCACAAGTCGTGCTTTATGTCTTACGACTTTACCATTTTCATTGCGTTTTCTCACAAAAATCCATTTGTTCCCCACTGGCTTGACACCTTCAGGTGTTCGGACTATTGGTCCAAAAACTTCACATTTTTCAAGTGAAGCCAATTCGATTTGAATTGCTTCCTTCCATTTTGACCAATCACTTCTCTGTCTGCATTCATTGACAGATCTTGGTTCTAAATCCTCATCTTGTTGCATTATTTCAACTGCAACATTATAGGCAAAAATATTATCCACCACAATATTATTTCGATTTCACATTTTTCTTGTCGAGACATAATTTATAGAGATTTCCTCATTCTCATTAGTTACAGGTACATGGACCTTTTCTGTGGTGTCATAATTTATTATGTCTCGGAGCTCTTCATGAGCAATTGTCTTTATATTATGATCATCTTGATAATTTATTCCTTTCATTTTTCGAGGATTTTTATCCTTGGAACCAATTGGTCTACCACGTTTTAAGCGTGATCCAGACTCATTTGACTTAACATTTTGTCTTATCATGACATCAATTCGAACTTAAGAATTAGCAGCTGGGATATATGATTTAGTAACCCGTGGAAGGTTAGTAAATGCATCCGGCAGGTGATTTGCAATATTCTGCAAATAAATTATCTTTTGAACTTCTTGCTCACATTGATTTGTCCGAGGGTCTAAATGAGACAGTAAAAGTGAATTCCAATCTATCTCATTTCCCAACTGCTTTTGTTCTCCCCCTAATGTTGGGTATACTGATTCATTAAAATGACAATCAGCAAACATGCCGTAAATAAATCTCCAGTTCTAGGTTTCAAATGTTTTATAATAAAACGAGATTCATACCCAATATATATCCCCAACCTTCTTTGGGGACCCATCTTTATGCGTTGTAGTGGAGCAATTGGAACATATACCGCACAACCAAAGATACTAAGATGGGAAATGTTTGGCTCCTGACCAAAAACTAATTGTAATGGGGAGATGTCATGATAACTGGTTGGCCTTATGTGCACAAGTGCCGCTGCATGCAAAATAGCATGCCCCCAAATCGAAACATGCAATTTTGGCCTCATCAACAATGGTTTAGCTATCAATTAAAGGCGTTTAATCAATGACTCTGCTAAACCATTTTGAGTATAAACATGTGCAACCGGATGTTCAACTGTTATTCCAGTGGACAAACAATAATCATTAAATGCCTGACATGTAAACTCACCAGCATTATCAAGACAAATTATTTTTATTGCTTACTATGGAAATTGTGCTTTTAACCTTATTATTTGAGCCAACAAGCCATATTGCAAGTTGATAATAAGCATATATGAGACTATCTTGTAGATGCATCTATCAAGACCATATAATATTTAAATGGTCCAGATGCAGGGTGAATATGTCCACATATATCACTCTGTATCCGTTCCAAAAATGTGGGAGATTTCACTTCAACCTTAGTCGTTGATGGTTTGGTAACTAACTTTCCTTGTGAACAAGCAACACACGAGAATTCCTTTGATTGAAGAACATTTTGGTTCTCCAAAGTATGCCCATGTGAGTTCTCAATTATTATGCGTATCATATTATAACCAGGATGACCCAATCGGTCATGCCAAATGATAAAATCATTAGAACCAGTAAACCTTTTGTTTACTACGGCATGTGATTCAACCGTACTAATAGTTGTATGGTACAACCCAGAAAAAAATGCATGTAATTTTTCATGCACAGTTTTCTTCTTCGCATTTATCGTAGTAATATAAAGGTATTCCATTTTTCCTTCATTTGCAGTCTCAACATGATAGCCATTTTGGCGAATAACCTCGAAACTTAACAAGTTTTTTTGAGACTTACTACAATACAATGCATTATTAATTTCCAATAATGTTCCTCCAGGTAGTAATAAGGCCGCTCTTCCTGAGCCCTCAATCAATTTTGTACTACCGGATATTGTATTAACATATGCCTTTTTCATAATCAAATGAGAGAAATATTTATTTTCTCTTAGTATTGTAAGAATTGTGGCACTGTCCAGAAGACACATATTTTCATTACTCATCTTGGATCCAACTGAAGACTGGAAAATTTTATTTATCTTCATAAAAATAAAAATACATAATAAGAAGTACGAAATTTAACAAAAGAAAATTTAAGTACATAAACTTTAAGTAAGACATTAAAAACACATAACAACATTATTCATTTCTCAGTTCAATTATCAATCTTCAATTGTGATCCTCAAAGAAGTCTTTTCAGCTTCCAAATGAGTAATATTATTGAGCTCATCAATAACATCATCTTTCAATGCTAAACTTGCCTCAATATTCTCATCATATTTTTTAGAAGACCCTGCCTGAGCATCATCTTTGAGAGTCAAATGTGACTCTACTCGGGCATTAGAAGAGGAGGCACCACCTTTATTTCCTTTCCTTTTAAAGGAATTTTGATAAAGCCTGACAAAATGCTCAGGTACCCGACATTCATTTTTCCAGTGACCTTTAAGGCCACAACGATGACAGTGATCGCCCTTTCCTTTTGACGGATTATTTTGAGAACCTATATTGTTCTCCCTTTTGTTATAACCGCCACCTCGACGATTATTATATCGTCTTTTGCCTTTGCCACGCCCACACACATTATCATGGCCCCGATTACTTTGTCTTATTTCAGACTGGCCGTGTGCCTCCGGTAATGGAGAACTTCCAACGAGACGAGCTACATGATTTTTCATTAAAAGATCATTATGCTGCTCATCCACCAGAAGGCATGAGATTAATTCATAGTTCACGGTATTGCTGCTGTAATATCATATTGGAGGCATGGAAAGTAGTTAGTGTCTTTTCCAACATGTCCTCATCTTTTATAACTTCCCCACGAAATTTTAATTGGGAAGTGATTCTAAATACAACAGAGTTATACTCAATTACGATTTTATAATCTTGAAACTGTAAGTGCATCCACTCATAACGAGCCCTTGGCAATACCGTTGCCTTGAGGTGGTCATACTTCCCTTTCAAACTTACCCACAATTCAAGTGAATCTTTCACTATTAAGTATTCAACCTTCAGGTTTTCATCAAGATGCTGACAAAGAAAAATCATAGCTTTCGCTTTATCCTGACTTAATACTTTATTTCCTTCGATTATACTATCACCAAGACCCTTAGCGGTAAGGTGAATTTCAGCATCAAGTACCCATGACAAATAGTTTTTTTCAGAAATGTCAAGTGCCACAAATTCAAGCTTTGACAAATTCGACATGATGAAAACTATCATAAAATAGTTGAGTTAATAACATAATGTTGATTTCTTTATAATAAAAGATAAATTAATGTTTCAAATGATTAGGAATTAGTATAAAATATATTATATATATGAACATGAAATGTTACAAAAACATCTAAACTCATAAAGTATGAAACGGTAAATTTAATCTATGTTCTAATTATTTTACAATATTTATTACTAGTTTCAATATAGTTATTAACGTCAAACTTTTAGAAAATTTTCAAGTCATATTTAATATAATACTATTCTTATTTATGGCACACAAATATTTATCATAGATATATGACAAGAAAATACTTACAAGTCTTCTAACTAGCATGTTATCATATTCCCTAATATTTAATTTAGAGTTATAAGTTAGTAGCATATAAACAACATAAAATATAAATCTGAAACGTATAACGTATTGATTATTATGTCTAGTAAAGTATCATAATAATACCTAAAATAAGTTATATATGCAGTAATTAAATTACAGATCAAAGATTTATGCAAGTCCTATTAGAGATGTTATAAACACATAAATGTATACTTGACTCTAAAAGAAAGTTGATTAACTTTTGGGAAAAAAGATAATTCCGAATTAAGTAGGCTTTAATTAGTTAGAGACTCGTGCTGATAACGTGTTTTAAAACAAGAAGAAAATATAAGAATACTAAACAATATAGGGAGACAAAATAGTGATGAAAAGTATAAATCTCTTCAAGTGTTATCTTTCACAAGGGTGAAGCATACCCTTTTATAGGATGAAGAAATCACCCGTTTACAATGTTAAGCAAATACGTTAGAAGCTCTTTAAGTGATACATTAAATGGGACATTATGTTAGGTGTAGATTGAAAAGAAACATCCACACAATTAAATGGATTTGTAACATTTACCTATATTTAAAGTTTTTGAGTTTGAGCCTGAATAATAGAATCGTCTTTAATATGACAGTTCTACCTCTCAAAACAAGAGTTTCTGACACAAATCTAAATTAATAAGACTCAAAACTAAGTATTGCATGCCGAGTAATGACTAATATATTTTACTTATTCGTATTAACTTATTAAAAAACTTTAAATCCACATTTGGGATCATATATATGTTAATTTTATTTCTTTTTTCTCTCATTAACTCAAATTTTTTTTGCAATCAAGCGTTATATTTGACAAAGAAATGGAAAAAGAATCCTAGGATGGAGAGGAAATAATAGCTTTTCTGTTTTTAAAGACTAATTCATGATTTTAGCCTTTTAATTTCAAATTTTGGAATTTTAAGTATTAAATTTATTGTGTTTGTAAAATTATAGGTTCAAACATAAAATTTATAATAATTTTATACTAAATTTATATATTGCATCAAAAATATTAAGTTTAAATGAACCACGGCTCCCTACTACATTGGCTTTCTAGAAGAAAAGCACACCAAAAAATACTCTTCAGGATTGAAATTTGTACTCCTTGAATAAGATATGATTACATTCTAGGTCATCCGCATAATCAAATTAGACATGTTGAGAATTGAAGTAAGCAATCTTAATAGGACCAATGAGATAAAATTGTCTAATAAGTACTTTCTTTCATAGATGATTTTCCTCTAAGAAAAAATCTTTCAATAATAGTAAGTTTGTACTCTTTATTCTTTAGACAGATTAATGATGTAACTGCTCTTACTTAATAAATTGTATTTTTTCAAGATTATGAACATCATAATTTATGAAGGCTTATATGTAGATATTCATTAAATCGAATAACTTAATTTGTAAAAACTTTATTTTACTCCCTATATATATAATTTATTTTTCTTATAAATAATTTCACAAATAGGTGGTAAAGTGAGAAAATCCCAACGCACCTTTTAAATGTGTAACTTATATGAGGCGGAATTGACATATAACTTATGAATCAATCAAAATCTGATAAGTTTTAAATCTGTAGTTATCTTAAGAAGTTTATTAATTTTGTATATATATTACTTTAAATCCAGTTACTTTTAAAAAAAATTATAATCATAAAATACATACACTTCAAATCATGGTTCATCATCTATTAATACTTAAAAATAGCGATCACATTTACATCATGAACCTAAATAGATTATATACTTAAAAATAGCGGTTACATTTACATCAAAGTCATTACTTTTGTTTATATAGTATTTTATTTTTGACTTCTTCGCATATTTACTTTTTTATTATTTGTTAATCTCTTGATAAAATTTCTAAACTCTAACACTAATTCACATTAAAGTATATAAAGTCATGGCTACATATTATGATAGAACGACTAATAACAAGTGCTTCATATATTCTTTTTTAAGGTCCAAATAATCGGCTATAACGTGTGTATATATATATATATATATATATTCCTTTCTATTATTTTTTTAAAAATTATGTTTTGATTACATTCTTTTAATCGAAGATTTGTCGAAAATAGTCTTTCTGCTTAAAAAAAATAAAGTATGTGTACATTCTATCCTTTTCAAACCTTGTTTGTGGTACTACATCAAATATGTTATTGTTATTGTTGTTATTTGTTGTTATTTGTATATTTCCACTTATTATTGGAGTCGTAGCATGTTAATTTTGACAATTAAGGGATTAAAATGTTATAATTTTCTAGTTTCTAGTATATAGCACACCACCTAGAATTTTCAAATCACTCAAGTCTTACCTTTTTTAATTTTAGTTACATCAAAAGTCTGTTAGAGTAATTAATTAGTCTATTTCTTACCCATGTTATAAAGAAAGTTAATTAATTAATTAATTAATTCCAGTTTCATGGGCACAATTTTTTGAATAATTAATGAGAAAAAAAGTACAAGACCAGGTAAAAGTTGTTGTTGCTAGCTCTCCAATATTTTTTTCTTAGAAGTACTTTCTTATTGATAACTAATTTTGCATCTTCAAGTCAATATTTCATGATATGAATATGAATATAACAATAAGATACTCTTCTTTTTAAAAATAATTCTTTTTCTTTTTGGAGAAAGTCGATATTGTGCAACAACAAATCTCTTAAAAAAGTTATTTCGTAAAATTTGAGCTCCTTAACTTAGTGGCAATGAAAATTTTCTATGCATGAAGTTTCAACATACTATCTTCCGCTCAGGAATATAGCCTCTAACTACAAATTTATCTGAATCAACAACTTTTATACGAAATATAAACATATAAATATGTACTAATTAGATATAATCTTACATCTGAATCCACCTTTATTTTCACCACTCTAGCTTCGCTCATGCCATCACCTATATGTTGCAAAGATATATAGAAGCTTCAATATAGGATGCAATTATTATAATATAAATAAATCCATAATGTATTTTATTTTGGCAAATATGATAATAATTCACAAGGAGAACCTTCCATGACTATTATATATATAATTATTAGTAACAAATATAATAAATTCATTATTTAAAAGGGAAAAAGACAATAAAAAATTTCAACACAATTACATCACATGTCCCACATTCAATATTCAAAGTCGTGCTAACGCGGTTAATATAATTAATACATACACTATAGTCATATAAATAATAAATGCATCCTTTCATATCATAGTACACAAAATAAAGTATCAATCTTCCAATTGATAAAATCTCTAAAAAAAAAATGTGTCCACCACAATCTCCAAATTCATCTAGAGATCAAGTTCGTCCTTTGGCACCTTCATCTCATCGTATACACATCAAAAATGAAGAAGGTGTTAATTACACGTGTACATCCAGTATAGAGTTATCAAAGAAGCAACGTCGTAGGAGGAGGTGTATAAAATGTTGTGGTTGTTGTGGTATCACAACGATAATCATAGGTATCGTTATCTTGATCCTCGCGCTCACGATTTTCAAGGTGAAAGATCCAACGATAAGGATGAACTCGATCCGATTCGAGGGGTTGAGTTCCCTTACTAGTAGTTCCAATCTTCAAACCAATATGAATATTACAGTTTCTGCTGATATGTCTATTAAAAATCCTAACGCGGTGTCGTTTAAGTTTAAGCCTGCGACTGCTAGTTTGATTTATAGCGATAGAATCATCGCGGAAGCCATGCTTCCACGAGGGTCTGCTAGGGCTCGACGGACGTTTAGTATGAACGTGAAAGTCATGGTTATGGTTGAAAAATTAATCGTGATTCCTCGATTAACGAGTGATTTGATAGCAGGGGAATTGCCGGTAAGTATGTCCACAAATATTAATGGAAAGGTTAATTTAGGTGTGATTAAGAAGAGTGTTGATATAAGGATGAATTGTAATATGGTGGTAGATTTACAAAGGCAAGATGTTAAGGATATTGATTGTGAGAGGAAAGTTTCTCTTTAGTTACGTGGATTCAGTGGTCTTGATTTGATTTTGAAGCGTTTGTTTTTAGAATTAGAACATGTGATACTATAGTTGGAGCTGTGAAATTTTGACTATTATATATGGATAAGATATTCAAGTTTAATTATTATATTATGTAGTATACTTAGTTGAGATTATGATAGGAGTGATATATGTAAGGACTTTATCTTTTTTGTCTCCTATGTACTGGGATTTAATTAATTGAGTGTCTTTTAATTAGAAAGTACCAAATTATAACTTCCATTATTATAAACGAATTATATATTAGCATTAGTTCTACATAAATATGCACTCAAGGAGACAAAAATGGAAAACATTCGATTCTTTAGTTTTCATTTAACTGTCAATTAAGGCCTATTGTCGCGGACTTAGATTTCAATTAGATGTTCTATGCGGTATTTGACAATTTAGACTCTAATTTTTTTCTCCTTAATTTATGCCTAATTTGTATGACAAAGTGGCGGGTCTTGACACTGTGATCATATAGAATTTTTAAACTTATGATACTTCACTTGAAATCGGATATAAATACATTAACGTTGTTTGAAAGTCATGTTAGTGTAAGTACAATGTAACGCCACGATGGTGTTAGCTATGCTTGACTAACGAATAAGAGTACAATGTAACGTCATGATGGTGTTAGCTATGCTTGACTAATGAATAAGTTATGTGAACTGACTGAGTCTTATATTGATGAGATGAACTTCAAGTTATTGAATCGACGGATTTTTTTCTACTTAGTCTGAGAGTTTAAAACGATTGATAAGTCTTATTAACTTCTTTATTTGAGGAATTATTTCACACAAAAAAAAAAACATATAGAAATAAAAGTAGCATCTTTTTTCTCAAAGTCTTTATCTTCTTTTTTATTATCTTTTTATTGACAGAGATTTTACAAAGTCTTATATTTTGTGTATGTTTTATACTCTAATTGGAATTAAACTTATCAATCTTGTCAGGATGGCCGAGTGGTCTAAGGCGCCAGACTCAAGTTCTGGTCTTCGTAAGAGGGCGTGGGTTCAAATCCCACTTCTGACAATTCTTTTCCTATTATTTTTTTTTATACTTTTAATCAATTTCTCACAACTACAACTATTATTCTAGGGAAAATTAGCTATCTAGTCATAATACTTAACATAATTAGTCAAAACAATTACACTTTAAAATATTTATTTAAAATGTCACAATGTCAATATTTTCAAAAATAATTTGTTTCCAGATTTTATTATTTATATTTCCTTTTAATTATCAAAAGAGTCCATCATTGGACCAAATTCTAACCAATTAAAAATAAAAAACAAATACAAAACTGCCCATTAATATTCTTTCCACATCTTATACGTTTTCCACCTTTCACGTTTCTCAGTTAAAGAATTTATTTCTCCCAACCTTTCACGTTCACAGTTTCTCTTTCTTCACATTTTTCTGCTAACCTAGAAATACAAATTATTCAAAGTTCTATAGATTCTTCAACAAAATCTCTGTATTAATTCAAGGAATTTCTCGGTTGGTAAATAAAATCTCTATATTAATTCAAGAAATTTCTCGATTGGTAAAGGTAATTTCAATTATTCATGTAGATTTCTTTTGATTTGTTTTCAAAATCACGACTATGGTGTATATTTTACGGATTTTTCGTCAATTTTTTTTATTTTTATGCGAGTTTGTTTAGATATTCATCTAATATTTATGTATTTCAGATTTTTAGTCTTTTAAACAATTTTTTTCAAATTTTTTTGTGATTTCGTTTTAAAATTTCAGATTTATTAGAATCTACAAATTCATTCATATGTTTATTTTGTTTGATGTTTAATACATTTATATTTGATAATTTTGAAATTTGCTTTTAGGGTTTTAGATTTGGTGTTTTCATATTCACCACATATTTTGTATTTCGAATTTTTCAACTTTTAAACATTATTATTTGTTTTTTTGTGAGTTTGTTTTCAGATTCACCAAGTATTTTTTGAGATTTCCCTCTTTTATGTATTTCAGATTTTTCGACTTTTAAACACTATTGTTCGATTTTTTTGTGATTTTATTTTCTAATTTGAGATTTAGTAGATTGTAGTAATCTGCACCCACACATCATATATTGTTTGATTTTTTTATACATTCATATTTAATAATTTCGAATTTTGCTTATAGGGTTACTAATGCACAAGTGAATACGGATTCAGATTCTATTTTGATAAAAAAAATCAGAAACAAAAACATAGAAGAAGAAGAAAGACAGAGTCAAAGAAGAAGGTTGCAAAATTGTATTCATACCACAATTGTATTCATATTAATTTTTGTTTGTCAATTGTTTTTCTTTTACTCATCATTTGTATTTTTATTTAAAGCATTGTATTTCTTTTTTAGTTTGTAGTCATTCAAATAGGTATATAATGTATTCGTCATAATTCTATATATTATGATTGAATACATAATTTATAGAATTGTAACGAATACATTATAAGAAGGGAAATAGAAACTTATTGGTATTAATTTTTTCGTTTGAATTACAAAATCATACTGAAATACAACCTGATATTTGAAATACAAACTTAGTATGACATATTTTGTATTTTATTTGGCTAAAGTAATATAATTTTTATGAATACATAATATATAAAATTGCGACGAATACATCACAAGAAGGGGAATACAAAATTATTGGTATTCATTCTGCGTTTGATATACAAAATGATATTGAAATAAAAATCGAGCCAGAAAATACTTTCTGCAAATTTAAAGTGAAATAATAATATAACAAAACTGGATATTGAAATATAAATACAATTTATTTTGAATACAACTTATTCTATGTATTATGTATTCATCGCAACTGTATTTTTCAATATCATTTCGATTTACAACTAATTTGTATTTATATTTTGGCATATACTTCACAACTGCCTTTATTTTTGTACTAGAACTAGAATGCCAAAGAGTTGTATTCATCATAAATCAATACCAACAATTTTGTATTTTAAATTAGTTATACATATCATTAGGTATTTAAATACATTTCGGATGAATGCATATTCAAAGAAGTTCAAACATTTAAATATCCAAAATAGAGGGCATTAGAAATTTTCCAACACTTCCACTCATATAAGATATAAAATACAAACTACTGTTTTCAAAAAAAAAATTGAAATTCTTAAGAACAAAGGAAAAAAACGCTAGAAAGAAAAATGACAACATATGCTCTTTCAAAAACGTAACTGATGTTAAATTTTAATTTTTTTTACCTTTTTTGAAATTTTTTGTTCCATGATTTTCTCTATTCTGTTATTAATTATTTGTATTCTTTCAAATTAAAATAAATACATAACTCAACCCTTAACAAACTAAAATATTGAAATTTAAATAAATAGTGAAACTATTGCTAAGGAGTCCCATTAAAAGCTAAAATATTGTTGTTTTGAAAATTTTCTCATTATTCTATTATATTTCGGTACAATCTTATAGTATCCGATATTTTTTGGCCCAACTAATCTTGATTCTCATCGCAAAAGATCCATTAAAGAGGGAGAGCATGGGTCAAATCCCACTTCTGACAATTCTTTTCCTATTTTTTTTTTATATACTTTTAATCAATTTCTCACAACTACAACTATTATTCTATTATACTTGGGTACAATCTTATAGTATCCGATATTTTTTACCCAACTAATCTTGATTCTCATCGCAAAAGATCCATTAAAGAGGGAGGCATTCGTTGTTTATAATAAAGGTGAAGAGATCTCATTTACTTAGGTTGTTATAATTTTCTCAATTTTTTTAATAATTATCTGGTACTTTACTCGATAGCAAAAAATGAGGTAAACACTCCTTACAAATAGTTGCTTTATTTCCAAGGACTTGAACCGAAACCTCTGATTAAGTGTGTAAGTATCTCTTTCATCCCACTATACCCTTTGATGGTTTTGACTTAAATCCTAGTTTTACGATTAAGTATCTCATTCATCCTACCGTACCAGTAGTATCTCATACACAATCTAAAGTCTAAAAATGTTTTTTAAACAAAAATATTTTCACCAAAATGAGAAAAACAACATCACTACTTTTGAACAAATGTAATTTTTCCTTGAACAAACTTCAAAACTGTTAAAACATATGCAAGCATTAATGGCTATTTGTATTTCAGTTCTTCACAATATTGAAATGTGACCTAAGCTAATTGGAGCACATGGACAATCAGGATTCAGAAAGCCGACCCCAACCTGTTTGGGATCGAGTCATAATTGTTGTTGTATGCCTTCAACTAGCTAAGCTTATATTTAACAAAGAACTCAACTCGTGTTCCCGAGTTCTTCTAACTTGGACGAATGCAGCCATGTCATGAATTCACTAAGCATCTCACCATGTTCTAGTGTATGTTGTGGTATTCCTCTTAGCTGAACTCGTGCATTAGAGATGTGATCGATAATAAGGGATTCTGGAAAGCAAAACAATTAGGCAATGTCGTTACTGTCTCCTTTCGACCTTTTACTTTTTTTCTTGGTCTTCAGTTTCTTGCTTCCGCTGTGTTCTTTTGATGCCTTCTTGCGTTTAACAGTCTTCTCTTCCTCTTCCTCTTCTTCCGTCTGTAATGTTTCATCTGTATCTTGTTGCTGAGGAGGTACCTGAGCTTCTGAACAAGCATAATGACAACTTACTGTTAAGATAGTTGGGCGTAAAACAAAAAATAAAGTCCCCATTCACGATAAATAGCAAATAAGAAGAAAAAAGAATAGTCATTCCATTTCGACAAAAGACCCACACTCAAGTTCCCTAGCTTTTGGTTTGCTATCTGATCATGATTTTCCTACCCCCAGAGGGGAAGGTACTTCCCTTTTGGGCCGATTGTGGGCGAGGAGTAATTTGAACCCCCAATTCCGTGGTTCATAGCCACAATGTCGGGGGTCCAAAGCTACAGGCTCCACTGGATCTGTTCCCAGAGTGCCCTGAAAAGGAACTTTTTCTTTCAGCCATAAAAGAAGGCAAACAAGGAAACGAAAAGCATACCTCTTGTAGAGAATTTTGAATCGAATACAACACTGTTGAGATGCTGCTTCAAGAAAACCTGCATCCACATTTTAGCTTTTAAGTACTTGAGAGTCCTTTCTTCTACCGATTTAAGATAAATTAAAGACGTGCATTCATCATTCATCAATTATGCATAATCACAAATCAGTTAAAGGTTGGCTATTTGAAATATGAATCCTTTGTTCATAGTTCAACTATTTTTATGCTGGCCCCTCGATCTACCCCAACCGTAACCATGGAAGAATAAATTCATTTCATTCTCTGTTATTAACAGCCAAAGATTTTAGCTTTTAAAAATACAAGGAATACTCATCCAAATTCACATTAAAGAATTATTTTACTCCACACTCTTGATCCTAAATACTTCTTTTAAATCTACTTCGATATGTGTTACTTGAGCCGAGGGTCTTTCGGAAGCAGCCTCTCTACCTCCACGAGGTAGGTGAGGTAGGTTAAGGTCTGCGTACACTCTACCCGCCCTAGACTCCACCTGTGGGATTTCACAGGGTATGTGGTTGTTTTGTTGTACTCTTGATCCTAAATACATGACACTAGTGATGGGTAAGCAGCACATGTTAAACCTTGAATGTCTTTAAGCGCACCTGCTAAGTATTTCTTTGTAATATGCAAGAGGGAAGAAATAGATGTGTGTTGAAGCACATTAAGAATTGAACTCAATAATTACAATAATTATCATCACATTAGGCAGAAGGACTACGTCTAGGAAACGCCATATTGTGTTAGACAAAACAATTATCTTCACCAAAAGATGCACAAAGGAAGTGTTATGAATTCATGATTATTTTTGACAAAATTACAAAAGAATATCTAGAAACCTTACAAAAGCTCAGTTTAAATTTAGTCTAATGTGGAAGGATCGGAAATTGTAGTCTATACTTCTATATGGTATCTTGACTTTTTAAACTCAGACGGACCTAAGAGTTGAACCATCACAAAGAGACATTGTCATATTTGAGTTTAAGTTGAAAAATATTGCAATTCACTGAATTTTGAAAAGAGAGGATCAATCAACAGTCACTCATTTCTGGAAGTAGTAGCTCAGAAATGTAGTTGTCTATTGGATTGTCCATTCAGTTCTTAAAAAGCTACAGTATAGATAAACAACATACCGCAGACAGAAGTTGTCGTGACTTGACATCCCAAATGCGTAAATAGCTGTCCAATCCTATTCAAGTTAATAGCTTGTGAGGAACAAAATAGAAGAAACATAACTTCAGTTCTATAAAGAGACGTGTGATCCAAAATTCCAGAGCTAAAACAATTTGAAAGAGGTTTAAAAAGCTTCAGATTTTCTATTATGAGATTATATCTTCATACAGCAAATCTTAAGAAACATACATCGAGATCAAAACTGCTATATATACATGGACCTCCGACGAAGTGCATCACGATATAAAGAAGCCAGCTGTGATTTTAAATACTCACCACATGAAGCTATAACTGGAAGCTCTGGATGCTTAACTATGGATCTTATACTTCCTGAACATTTCCCCAAGAAGGATCCCAAAAGTTGCCCTACAACAAAAAGATGCACTCGAAGCGTGAGATCCATAACAAAATGAATTAAATGAGTCTAGACATCTGAATCACTACATGAACTTACAAGTTTAACTATCATAAAGAACAAGAATCATGTCCAGGAGCGTGGGGAGGGTGGAGTGTATGGAGCATGGGGAGGGTGGAGTGTATGCAGACCTTACCCCTACCTTTTGGGGTAGATAGGCTATTTTCGATAGACCCTCAGATGAAAAAAAATGTTTTCCAGAAAATGGTTTGAAAGAAATGCAAGAGTAAAAGCTAAGAACTAAAACAACAGCAGAAATTCATCAATAATACTGATAGACAATATCTTTGTCTGCGTGGAACTTCTTATGTGAAACTGAAATCATAACCTGCATTAGATATTCTTACACATGACGAGCTCATATACATACAAAGTACAGTGGTCAAGTTAACCACAAAATCTTATTCCTAGAAGAAACACAAGAATGAACTTATGTATTCTGTTCACCCACGTACATACGTACATGAGTTGGCTTAGTTTCATAAACGATACAAGTTCCGTGCCAGAATCAAATGAGAGAACACACTTAGACTTGGATAGAAACAATGTGGTACATGCACAATCATAAATTTCTTATAGCAATATCTTCAATAATTTTTTAAAAGTCTGACTATTGGTTTAAGGATGTCTTGCCCTTTTCAATGTACTCTTTTTCCTCAAATAATAAAGTATGATATATGAAGATTAGTATAACGAACAGCACAAACAACAATAACTATAGTGAGACAGCCGTTTACCTGTGCGGATGTCAAAAGAAGCAAGATCACCAGACCCATTTCCTATGTATATCGTATGTCCATCTACATCCTCAGCCACAGCTTTAATAGGGGTCTCACGAAAATCAAATGAAACAACAGGCCTTCTCTGAGCAGAAATATCATAAAGACGCACCTACAAATTACCAAGTTGGTACAGACATAGTTTAATCAGCAATAATTTCTTTTGACAGGTAAATCAGCAACAAATTTAAGACACAAATGAGCCATATCATAATAAATTGAGAAAACCTAATAAGGCTCCGCAGGTGAAGATACTTAACAGAACGGGTACATGTGGATCTTATATGGATCAATTTTAGTTTTTAATAGGCTGAAATCAATTATGCTATTTAAACAAACCAATTGCAATTAAAAAGAATAGACTTCTTTCCATTAACTTCCAGATGTACCAACTGGCAACTGCTGAAAGGAGTAAAAGAGCATTCTAGCGTCAAAGATGGTACAACATTTTGGAATCTGAAGAAATCCAGACACTTTATATCTATGTTACCAGAAAACTTCTAGGGAATAAGAAAAGTAGGATTTGCAAGGTGAGGATGTGGGCTGAAGTTCAAGATTAGCTGAGCCTGTTTATTTTGGCAGATTACACAAGGCAATTGAGTGGATCTCCACCCCCATTGAGACTTCTTTCCCACTGCTAGAGATTTGAGTGTACTAGTACTGGGTAAGAGTTAGGGTCTCAGAAGTTAATAATGAGATAAGAGGATGGTGGTTGGAATCAGGTAATGACACAGCACAAGTGGTGACCGATTCTGGAGCGAAAAAATGGCAGCATGTAGGAAGAGAGAAATGAAAGGAAGGAAAATGGTTCAAATGGACTAGTAGGCTGGCCAAATTCATTTCAGAACTGAAATTGACTGGTGTAGAACATACGGAATTTTGTAGTGTTCCGACTTTTGAGAGCCGAAAGTTATAAGCACATCCAACACTTGAATCAGCTCACCTATTTGGCACCTTTATTGGGTTATTCTAGAACCCACCTCTCCTCCTCTCCATCTCCATCCACACACTACAAGAAAAAAGTGGCCTAAATTTTTCTTATGGCCTAAGAAATGCCAGACAATTTTTAGATGTGTTAGTCAAAAGGAACTATGAAGCCATTGCACCAAAGTGGCATAAATTTCCTTGTAATTTTTATAAGGAAAACTACATGAAGCTCTTCTTAGAAAAAGGAACTATGAAGCCATTGCACCAAAATTACCCTCTTGATACAAAAGAAAAAAGATCATGCTTATTCTAGCCAACGAATTAGCTAAGAAAAAAATACCTGGTGACTATTAGTGCCTGCAACAAATTTGCGGTGATCATCTTTGCATAAGAAAGTTGCAGATGTAAACCAAGTTGGGGTGAATATGCCGAGGCTGTTTTTGGCTGGCTGGAATAAGGATGCAATGTGTCAAATTCTTGAAGTACAACTAAGAACAGTCATTATTTTGTAACACAGAATAACACTAAAGAGAATGATGGTGAAACTCACAGATTTTGCAGACCAAACTTTAGCACACTGGTTCAGATCCCAGATATTAACCTCAACACCCTTCCTGTTATATCAAAAAAAGATTCATTAGCTTGCTATTCCCACCATCAATGTTATATCCCAGAACCCTGTATTCACGATTACTCACCCACCAAACAGAGCATAGCTTTCATCTGCATCTACCTTAGAGCACAAAATACTGCCTGAACCACAAACATTCCACGTTGTTTGAGTACTTTCACCACCAGAATCTTCAAGTGATTTGGACATTTTAACATAAGTCATGTTTGCTTGTCCTTTGCTTGTGCATGTAAGCAGGTTGCATGACCTATACATGTATAAGAAAGAATATCAGAAAACAAGCCTAATTTAATCCGGGGAAAGTTCCTCATAAATGTATGCCAGATGTCCAAGCAAGCTTCATCTTCCAAGCCACATGGAGGCCAATACATTGCAAGCACACCACTCACAAAGCTAGTCACTAACCAGTAGTTAGTAACTATTTTCAAGCACAAAATTCCGATCACTACCATCAATAATGTGATACTATGGTTATGAAATGATAATCAGGTAACCATCAACTATATCTCTATCTTCTAGGCACAGTTCAGAAGTTTATTAACTACATTTGTGTAGGGATATTCATAAGAGGTTTCTCAGTTCATGGATAGCCAAAATGAGATAAGAGGGTATCAACTCTTATTCCATGTTAGGTTCATGTTTGGGCTGCATCACAGGAGTAATAAAACATCCACATTTGTCTCATATTCTGTCCCCCATAGCTAGCCAAGGATCTTGCTAACATGCACTAACATCAGAAATAGCAATAACATTTGGCTAGTTTAAGGGAAGATAACCTGTTGCATTGTACTTTTTTTCCTCTTCCTCATATGTATTGCAAATAAAGACAACATGCTGTCCCTCGTTAGTAGATATGGACATCACAACCACACCACATCCCATCTAAAAGCCAAACAATTTCAGGAATATGCCAATTCACGAGCAAATAGCACACAAATCAGGATAGTCTAGTAAGCATTTGAGAAAATAAGTATTTAAATATTTGAATCTCCAAGGAGAAGGGCCAAGATATTGAGCAACATTCTTTAATCTAAGTGCTGAACCTGATCTAATTTGGCTTGAGATTCTTCATTGAGTGGTTCATACTTACGACTTGGATAGTCGAGTTATGGCATCTTAATGTGTAAGAGATGTGTGTCCTAGTTCTTAGTATATCTGAATCAGGCCTGTCTGAGGTGCAATCGAGGCTTAGGCTGACGGGGTAGGGTGCGGGCCCTAATTCTCAACCCCGACCTACACAAGTGGTCTTTCAACCCACATTTTGAAAAGTTTTGTTATGGAAGACTCTGCTTGGTAGAAGCCCGAATATCATTAAGAATAACCAGACCATTCAACTTGCCATTTGCACTCTGCTAGGGTGTAATCGTAGGAACAGTCTAACAACATGTCTACTTCTACTAGTTGCTTATTCCATAAGATAACTAAGGTGATTAATTAGACATTTCCTGCTCATACTGTCTAAAGCAGGAAAAGATAATACCTTGATGATGAGCCCAATCTTTCTCCTTTGAATAAATGCAAACCAACAATAGAATTATCAGCCGATCCTGGATGATTTTGACTTTCAATTGAAATGGATGCACGAACATCTCCATTGACAGGACTAAGAACCTCAATCTGCAGTATAAAAGTAGTAAGGGTGCAAAAATAAGGCTCAACGCTCAAAAAAAAATACATGGCTTCATATTATCTTAACTTTGATCAAACATACAGCCTCACCTTGCCGCTTTTCCTTGCTACACCTAGTAGCTACAACAAACCAAAAGAAAAAAGTCAAATGCCTCATTTTGGAAGTACATTTATAGCAGCAGTAAACACCCAAGGACTACACAACCACTTGAAGATAAATATCTAAGTTCATTATAATACCTTATACTGAATTTACACTGATTAAATATTTTCAAAAAATCCTTTATTACATCCATGCTAAATTTGAACTATGATTAGAAAGATAATTCACAGTGACATGTTGAGTGGAATTTAACTTGCACAATTGAAAGACATGTTTACATACAGTAGAGTACGTAATATCCATAGTTCATGCGAGCTGTCGCTCCTAAAGTCCATTAGGCAGGAACAAAGGCATGAAAGGAATGATCTTTCTCTTTTCTACACATTTTTCTTTCTGGTTTGAGTGTTGAGTTAATGAAAGGAACTATTCATCCTGTTAAGTAGGAAGTAACATCAAAAGTCCAATGCTGAGAAATTGCCAAAGAAGATAGATGGTTTAGGCATCAGGGACTTAGCCTTGCACAATAAATATCTACTAATGAAGTGGTTATGGAGATGCACACAGGAGGAGCAAAGCTTATGGAAGGAAGTTATGATTGCCAATCATGTAGCACTGAATCACTGGAGCTCAAAGATTTCAAGAGAACCATATGGGGGTTGGAGTCTGTAAAAGCATCTGCAATTTATGGGAGTTCTAACAATTCCATTATCTTGCAGTAGAAATGTAGAATATGGTCACCATATCAAATTCTGGAAGGGAAAGTGGTTGGGGAATGCTCCTCTAATGACTAAAGACCCCAGCCTATTCCAGAAGCCAGTGAAACAGACTCAAAAATACACTAGAACAGAGAAGGGAATTCATGGAGCATAATCCTTAGAAGGAACATACTCCTCTAATAGCTGGTCAGTTTGCTAACTTCACAGTGTTACTACAACCTAGTGCCAGGTCAATTCAAATGGGGAGAAGCAAGAGAAAGAAGTTTTTGTAAAGGCAGCCTACTAATTGTCAGGTCCACAGAATCCAATCACAGACCACTGGCCATGGAAACCAATATGGAAAGTGAAACTACCTCCCAAGAAATGTTGCTTCAGCTGGACTGCCCTATATGAAGCATGTTTGACACAAGACGACTTAGCTGCATGGATGTATCAAATTGCAAAGAGATGTTGTATGTGCCTGAAGTATGCAGAATCACACAGGCATCTTTTCCTACAATGCTCAGTGGCATTAGACCTATGGAGCATGCTTATATCACTTTTTGGGCTTAGATGGATCATCCACAGAACATCGGGGATGCCTTTGAAAGTTGAAGCTGCTGGGAAGTTGATAGCATCATCAAAAAAATCTGAAAGATCATACCTGCTGCTATGTTTTGGAATATTTGGAATGAAAGGGATATAAGGTGCTTTGATGGGACATCAACTACCTACCAATCTTTTAAAGTTAGATGTCTCATGTATGTATATAGTTGGGCTTATCTGTCCCCTTTAGACTCCCTAGAAACTTTTTTGAACTCTGTTAGTTCATGTACTCTAAATTGAAGATTTGTAGTGGAGCTAACAGTTACCCCATGTTTAGATATACTACTTTTGTAACTATTGAAATCTTTTACCAAAAAAAAGAAAAAGAAGACCAACGCTGTGAATGAAAAGAACATCCATATCAGCTGTATAAATATTATACTGGAACATCCAATCAACTTTTGAAAACTTCACTATTTCTTTGTTTTCATTGTGTGATCTTTTTCAATTAATAAAATAACTTCATTATTTCCTATTGCATTGAGTAAAGATTTTTTACTTATAATATCATAGGATATATGTGCAACAGAGACTACAGTAACTAAATTCACAGAGACAACTTACAGGGTCAAATTCACGGTCAACAAGTGACGCCGCAAGCACACACCTTGAAGCATCAGGTTCCCCCCATGTCTCCACCACCTTTGGAGCTTCCTTCTGTTCACCCTTAGCTTCAACAACTACACCAAGTTTTTTTTTTTTATAAAAATAGAACTCTTAGTACTAATATTTCTAGCTAAAAAGGGGCCATATTTTTGTATAAGCCTTCATGGATAGAGCTACCCAGTACCCTATGAAATTAGTCAGATGCACACAAACTGGCCCCGACACCACAATTAAATATGGAAAAAAAGGACGGTCTTTGTATCTGAAAACCCAATTTTCAGCATAGATGCAAGATATTATTGCTACAATTACTAAAAAAGATAGAAAGAGAAAGAACAAACCTTCATTGAAAAACAATAGATTAAAATCTCAAATATTTACCTTAAATTATTCCAAGAACTACAATAGACCAAAACTCAAATCTTTACCTTCAATAACTACACCAAAAAAACTTTTTTTTTAAAAAATGGACTCTTGGGGGCTATTTGGTATGGGGATGGGATAGATAAAGTTAACTCATGGATTGGGATATCACATGGGATAGCTTATTCCATCATTCTGGTACAAATAGTAGGATAAATAATTCCAGAACTAATTCATACCCCTAACAAAAAGCACAATAAAATAACCCTGCATTTTTTCCGAGATTATTATCCTTTATCCCTCACACCAAACGACCGCTTAGTACTAAAAAAACGATCTAGCTAAAAGAGGGACATCTTTCTGTCTAAGAAAGAGTAGATAGAGTTATCCGGTATCCAATATTTGTGTTTAGTAAGAACATGGCCTTGTGCTAGTGGCTGGTAGCATGTACTTGTGGAATTAGTTGAGGTGCAAACACCATGGTTATAAAAAAAACAAAAAGGGACAATCTTTATATGAGAAAACCCAAGTTTCAGCATATCAACAACTACAACTCAGTCCCAGATAAGTTAGTTTGAGCCATATGATTGTTGCTAACAATACTACTGGCAAGAAAAAAAAGAAGCAAACTTTGATTGAAAAAACAATAGATTAAAGCTCAAATATTTACCTTTAATAAGTCCAAGAATGTCAAACGTCAAAGCTCTAAGAGGAGGGCAACCAGAGCTCTCCACAGTAGTAGTACGAGGCATATTTTTGAATAAAAACCCACAAATTTCAATGCTTTGAAGAGATAAATAGAGACCTAAAAATGGATTTTGCAAAGAAATTCCAAAGCTTTTAAAGCAAAAGTTGAGAAGAAGAGTTTAACGGCGCAGAAAAAGAAGGAGCTGCTATACTATTGTTTTTGAAACTGGTGCAGGGTAAGGGACAAAATAGTAATTTGGGATTTAAGTTTTTTTTTTTTTTATATTTATAATTCAAAAATACGCTACATCCTCGTTTTGGTCTAAAAATACATTCATTATTAATTTTGGTTCAAAATATTTTTCTTTTCACCTTTTCATCTAAAAATACTTTCGATCCAATTTAATTAAGTTAAAAAAAATTACTAATTAATTCTTTTATTTGTTTTGAAAGAATAATTTTTTATTGTTCAAATTCTTAATATTTAGCTCATCTCAAAATATTTAAAACAAATTAAGTCTAATTAAAATGAAAGGGGGATATCTTTGAACCAAAAAAAATGAAGGATATTTTTAGACCAAAAGATAGAAGTAGGATATTTTAAAAAAAAATCAATAGATTAGGGATATTTTTTTATCTTTTTTCCTAATTAAAAATATCCTTAAAATATATAAAATTCTTAATATTTACCCTTCGAGTTTGAATTATTGAAGTAAGGAGGTAACTCTAGGAAGATACCTAATTTAGTGAGCTTAGGAAAAACGAATGGTTTAGGAGAAAGGAGTAGAAGATGAAAATTTGAATTCAAAATTTATGTTGGAATTGAACAATTTTATTTTATGACATTATAATTATTATAGTTTTGTGTAAAATTTCCTTAAGAAAAAATGTAGATGACAAATTTATTATAATAATAAGTCTTTTATTTATGCTCCGTTAGGTTACATATGAAATTAGGGCATATTTTAGCCAACAAAAGAAGTGGAAGAAAGAGGAGCAGAATTATGAATACAAGAATTATTTATATGTTTTGTTTATTTTATACATTACAGGATGATTTAAACTTATTTAATTAACACTATTTAAAAAATAAATTTGTGAATAAATATTAAATCCGTGCACAAAGATTTTCGTAACTAGTTTTTTTTTTTGTCTAAATAGGAAAGGTAGGACAATTGAAAACTTGACAGATTAGAATGAGCCTTGCACAATTTTTTAAGGGAATTTCACACAAATTTTATAGTGTTAACAACTAATTATCATATCTCTATTTTTTTCTAAATTACAAAAATCTCTTAAATTTGATGAAATTCCAAAACGTCCTGATACATTGCGTAAAGTGATGTATACGACAGATACATTTCATAAAGTGATGTATACAATTAATACATTGTGTAAAGTGATGTATCTGACCAATACATTGCGTAAAATAGGGATTTTTAGAAAAAAAAATCAAGTGATTGGAATTATGATCAAATAAATATGTATTTAAATAATTATTCCATAAAAGGGACAAATTATATAAAATGTTAGCCCACTAGTGTTTCTTAGTCCAATTTACAAATTTTACAAAATATGGCCATTTGGCCTTCTTTTGTTGAAGTCTTACGTTGATAATATTATTGTCTGACCATACGAGATGCTCGTAAACACTTTCTTCTTTGTTGCTTGCCCTTTATCAATAGTTTCAACACAATTATATATTCAAAGACTCGAAATATTGAGAGGATCTCATATTTAAAATTTTGAAACTGTTTAAAGGTGATTTTAAATTGATCGAGATTGAATTGTTTGTGTTGCTTCATGTATAATTATTTTATATTTTATTTTTTGAGTGTATCAAAATATATAATTAGAATATAGTTCATATTATATGTAAACTATATTTTATAGTCGGTATATATTCATTGTATGATTAAGTTATATTCAGCTTTTTGAGTCATCGGTATCATAATATATTGTCAATGCATAGTTCATGTATATATAAATTGTATTGTGTAGTTAGTGTATATTTTCTATGACTTTTGACAATCTATAATGTATAATAAGTGTATACTTTCTATGACTTTTGGCTTCTTTTTTTTTTTTTATGTAAATAAAGCATGGCTATATTTTTTAAATCAGCCCATTCTTTACTTAGAAAGTCACTCTACTTTGATTTTTAACTCAAAAATCATTCAATTATGGATGTTTTACCTACAAATTTACTCAATCTATTTAATTAATTTTTTAATTAAATTCTATTGATATAAGATCTATACTAAAATTAAAATATTAGAAATTAAATAAACATCCATTTGAACTATTTAATGTCCACCCATTTGATCCGATCTATTAAAAATATAATAATGAACCCTTTTCCCCCAAAAAATTATTCTCTTTCTGCGTTCTTTATATTTTTTTAGTTAAGCAAGATAATTAAATTAAGAATTACATTTGTAAGAAAAAATTAGGATACTATTAAGGAAAAATTACATATATAGACATACTTTCATACCATAAATACATATATTCCCACTAGTTTAAAAATATTACTTATAATATCATTTTTTAATAAATATATCGTATCTTTTAAAAAATATAATCAGATACACAATCTCATTAAAAGTGATAATTAATAATTACCCCAACATTATACTTCCTTAATTATTGAAACTTTTTACGATACAAATCAATTTCTCTCTTTCCTATTATTAATCAATAATATAACCGAAGGTTCTGACCAGAACATTATGGTCCGTAATGACGTCCCAATATTTTTGTAATGATGCATAATTATTTTTATATTATGTCTAATATTTTTACTAGTAATTATTTAGAATATTATATCTAATATTTTACCAGTGACCAGTAAATACTAATAATTTGATTTACATATAATTTTAGCACCTAATTAATGATGTTAACAACATATTAATTTAATAATTAAGCAGTTACGAATTTGTTGCTCCAAAAAATAAAGAAATGGCAATAAATTGTACAGTTCAACTTGAAAATTGTTGTTTAATTTGAGAGCATTATATAACTGTCTTTGTGTTAAATTCGAAGTCCAAAATTAAACCTATCAAACCATGCACTTCATTCGATTATTTAAAAAAAAAAAAAAAAGAGATACGAGAATATTTTTGGGGGAAATAGATAAAATAAAAGGTAGAGCAATTTTGTAAGTAAAATATCCATAGTTGAGTGAGTTTCTAAGAATAACATTCATAGTTGAATGACTTTTTATGAAATAAGTTCATAATTGAGTGACTTTTGAGATAAAGTTGAGTGGCTTTATGAGAAAAAAGTTCACAGAAGTTAAGTGACTATCTGAGATATTAATAACCGTGTTGTCTGAGCCAACTTGCATGCAGCTCTACTAATTCCAAGGGATACCTACCACCTCTCAACAGGTACCAAATAACTCTGTTAACCCCGTTAACCAACACTAGGTCAAATGAGAGAGCTCACTAGCAACAAGTATCAACTAACTAGATCTGTTCACCAAGATTAGGACAAATAAGAAGAAATCACCTAGTGATTTTGCAACCTGAGGGACCTCATGATTCTACAATGACAGTGTATATAACTCAAACTCACCCTGGATACCCATAATTGGAGATAAACTACTGTTACCAAATGTGGGACAACAAATACATTCCTCTTAACAAAACTATTGCTTGTCCAGAACAAGAACACAATGCTCAAAAGCACATGGAGGGGAAATGGACTTCTCTTCATTTGTTTCAAAGAGGCTGGAGTATGAACCAAAGAAGCAATACCATCAGCATTATCAATTGTATACTATACATTAAATACTTTTTCAGATTTGTATCACTCACATCTTTATATGGAAACATCCAGCACCAAATCAGAACCTCAACTCAACAAGGAACTCATACAGCCAATTAACCAAAAAGCCGAAACTTCTTTTGTTTGATATGGATGAAGAGCCAAAACTCTCACAATCCCAAATAGATAAAACAGGGAACACCAGTTGGATCTTTATAGAGGTTCCACTGGTAAAAACTCACTGGAGCAGCAGTGCTAATCAAATGGTGTGCTTTATGAGTTACGTGTGTCTCATCTGCGGCGCCTATTGTTGACAAAATCTGGATTACCTTTCCTCATCATGGCAGCGAACTCATCGTAATTGATTCTTCCATCCTGCAATTGGTTAAAAATATTTATCCATGACAGTCCAAAAGAAACCATTCACAGCCACACACGGCTATAAATGGACCAAAGATATCTATATCATCTCAATATAGATGATTATTAGAAGATCATTACCCTATCATAACCCTCTTTCGCAACTTGTTGGTTTTGTATTATATTCATTTTGTTGTTCCTGCTCCTCTTATATAGAAAGTTTGATTAATCCTAGGGAAACATTTCACATTGCTTATAGAGTTTCTTAGGACAGTGCTAGCACGACTCATGCATTACTTGTACTTGCTTATAAATAAATATTAAATTTACAGTTGTATTTTTCCTTGTTTCTCAAACAAGAAATTCTCTCAAACACAAGATGTTTAGATGTTGTAAATAGAAATATCATATAAACTTGCATAAGGAAAAGGATACCGTACATTGTCTGTGTCAACTTCAGCAATGATCTCTTTTATTGTTTTTTCATCAGTAATGTTGTATTCCTTCAGCGCATGCTCCAATTCTTCCATCGTAATATACCTAAAGGGACAAAGATTAGAAAACAATAAAGTGTTACCCAATGTAGGGGTCAGATGGATAGCTTCATACCCGCTCTTATCCTTGTCAAAATACTCAAAGGCTTTGTACAAGTGATCTTCTCTTTCCATGCGATTCAGGTGCATCGTAGCTGTTATGAACTCAAGGTAATCAATTGTTCCATTTCCATCAACATCAGCCTGGAAGAACGACCAAATATATGTATTATCGACTATGCATTAATGAGTACACTCTATGCATGCAATCTTCATGGTATTTTGAAGCCAAATATTTTTTATGTCAAATGATTTTAAGGGAATTGAGAACATTTACATCATTTTCAGGAGCATCTAATAATTAAAACACAGTTCATTTAGAGCTGTGGACTTGCTAATGGGTAAGATATACCGCCACTTAGCGAGATACACATCACCAAAATGAAGAGTTTCTTCAGGACTATGTAAATCTCTTGTTCATGCACTTCACCGAGAAGCTTTTAGTTCTCAGAAATTTACATCTCAACGAGTGATCCACTGCTTCCAAATTTGTAAAATGAACATGACGAATAATTGCATGAAGGAGATATGAGCTAAAAAGAGAGGGAACAGTAACCATAAAATAAGGAATGGCCAGGAAAATACCGCTTCCATCAACTGCCTGACTTCTGACTCAGAAAGCTTTGTACCCATTTTTGTAAGACCAGCTTTCAATTCTTCAAATGTAATTGTCCCACTGTCATCTGTGTCTATAGATTTGAACATTTCCTTCAAGCCAATGATTTCTTCCTCAGAAAGATTTTCAGCAATTACCTACAAATTCAAGGAAGCGGAAGATCAGAGCAGTTGTCGGAAACACATGAAAGGGAGAGTAATTTCCTATCTCGTTAAGAATTAGAACATGGAATATACGGCTCTGACCTTCAGTGCTACTTTCTTCAGCTTGTTCATAGCACGGAATTGTTTCATTCTAGATAAGACAGCAATGTCAAGAGGTTTGTCAGATGCATCACCATCTTCTCTCATCCATGGATGATCTGCATTTGCATATAATATTTAATTCAGTTATAGTACAGTGTGAAATGGCCGTTCCAGAGATTATAAGTATTATAACCATCAATTATGCGCACCAGAACCTACCCTTAGGAGTTATCGCAAGGACCAGATTTATTCCTTAAAAAAAATTGAGTTCTATGAGCATAAGCATGTCTCCTATGGAATGTGTGGAAGGAAAACAACCCATGGATGCTTTGAAAGAAAATCCGAGTAAGTCCATGTTTTGAAATATATATGTGAACTATCTTTGGGTCTTCGTACAAACTCGCTACTATAGCTGATTGGGATAATCTTTTGGACTTCATAGACTAATTACTTAGCTAAAGGAATGCTGGATGCTACAGCTATACAAATAAAGTAATCCTCTTATAATTATAAATATAACAGATCATACCAAATAGAGACTATATAAGAAAGACATTCTGCAGTGTATTATGACAGAATTTGATCAAAGCTGAATCTTACTTAGGACTTCAGCTGCAGAAATCCTTTCTCTAGGATCAGATCGTAGCATCTTCTTAACAAGATCTTTAGCGCTACTCGATACTGAAGGCCAAGGATCAGATGAAAAATCAAGATGACCTCGAAGAACAGCATCAAAGATACTCTGATCATTCTCTGCGTACAAAGAAAACTGGTAGCTATTCAACACTAGAAACAAAAGGCTCAGCAAAATTTTGTAAAACATCTTAAAAATCATTTGCCTAAAAATAGGATATGCTTCCCCAAGTTTGACATGGGAAGAGGTTTTAATTACTGGAGCAGTTATCCCTTTGCTAATTTTACGGGAAAGCCAGTTGCAAATATGGAGTTGGAAAACTATGATGCTCAGATACTAAGGAGAACACTAACTAATGCAAGGTACCATATAAGTTAATATTTTCTATATTGTGACATTACGGCAATTACAAGAAGAACACGCTAATGCTGTTCAAATAACTTTTTTAAAAATGAAAAAAATGGAGAAAAAATGCTGTAAAAATATATTTGCAAGATAAGTTTGAAATTCTTCAACTTTTTAAGCCATCTCATAGTGTTTCCTAATATTTCCAGTGCATTCTGCTACAATTCCTGAATGACATGTCTCTTCAATTTCTTCTTCATATTTAGCATGAAGGAAATAAAAAGATGTTATATGGTGCATGCAAGAATTCACCATAGTTCTATTGGTGCTGACATGAAAAGGAAATCAATAATGACGAAGGAGCTTAAGAAAATTCTGATGCTAAATTTCTAGAGGTAGCAGATGAAATTACCTCCATAAAATGGTGGAACACCACTGAGTAGAATGTATAGAATAACTCCAGCACTCCAAATATCAGCTTCAGGTCCATATTCTCGGCGTAGAACTTCAGGAGCAACGTAATATGCACTACCAACCAGGTCTTTGAACACATCACCTGCAGCCACAAGTGGCTTTTAGGTTGAATAGCTCACCAATATATCCCAAAGAGCCGTAAACAAGTGGTCCAGCAAAAAATCTAACAAAGCTCTTGACTTCTTCATATGCTTACTTTTTCATATTTTAAATCCCCTTGCTAAATATTCTCAACTCCAACTTTCCGATGACATGACCATAGATAGGAGGTTATGGAGGTCGCATATTAGGGTAGAAGGTTAGTAGGTAGTGGAGCATTATCTCTTTTTTCAGGCAGGATAGATTTGGTGGTAGTTTGATGCGTTGTACTGTTTCCTCATTCATATCAGTAGTAACATTTTTCTTGAAGTTGCTTGTCTTACAATTTTGTAAATCCTTGCTATTTACTATGCTCCAATTATCTCATTAGTTGGTTATTGTTATTGCTCCTGTTTTTTCTAATGTTATGTTATGATTTCCCTGTTATATTCCATGTCCTTTTTACTTGTATATTTTCTTTTAACTACTCTGATGTGCGTTACTCGAGCCGAGAGTCTTTTGAAAACAACCTCTCCACCTCTATGAGATAGGGGTTATATTCGCGTACACTTTACACTCCTCAGACCCCCTTATGGGACTACAATGGTTTGTTGTTGTTGTTATCCTTGCTAAAAATCCTGGCTCTGCCTTTGCACACACTGCCTTAAAAACTTTGTTTGATGCTTAGTTTCTTTCAGAGTGGTGATGGACAAAGCAAAAGTATTCAAATTGACCTAAATTAGCTTAAAATTAAGGCGCAATTGATCGGTGATCGAATAATACCTGGTTTGAAAAAGACTGATAGTCCAAAATCAGTAGCCTTCAATGGTGAACTTTCATCGGAGCTCAAAAACAGGAAATTTTCAGGTTTTAAATCCCTATGCATAACTCCCATAGAATGACAATTGTGAACAACAGTCACCATCTGCCGGCAAACTCCAGCAGCAGCTCGCTCGGAATAGTGTCCTTTAGCAATTATCCGGTCAAAAAGCTCGCCGCCGGCACAAAGTTCCATGACGAGATGAACGTGATGTTTATCCTCAAAAGTTCCTTTAAGCTCAACGATGTTCCGGTGACCGGTAAGGTGATGCATGATCTGAACTTCACGGCGGACGTCGTCGACATCGTCCTTGTTGATGAGTTTTCGTGTAGCGATTGACTTGCACGCGAACTGCTGGCGCGTTTTTTTGTTAGTAACTAAGTAGGTGACTCCGAATTGACCGCGGCCGAGTTCGCCGCCGAAAATGTAGATGGACCGGACATCCTCCATTGGCCGGCCGAGAACACGGCCGATGCCGGAGAATGGTCGTGGAGGTGGTGTTTGTGAGGAAGGGATGATTCTGATACCGGTGGTCGACGGCGCTGAAGTGGCGCCGCCGCCACCGCCGGCGGAGGAGGAAGTGGTGGCGGCTTGGTCGGAAGATAAGCTGTTACAGTTGCCCATTTTTCTTTTTTTTGGAGTTTGTGAAGACTGTTCAGTCAAACACAGAGATATTTATGGCCTATGGTCTGAAGACTCAACATTTTACTCATGGGGTGAAATGACAAAATTAAGCTTTTGCACTGGATATTTTTTTATTGATATATCAAAATGTTATTACAAAGAACATGTAATATAAGAAATTAATTCAAATATTATAGTGAAATATTGTTATACAAAATAACGATATCAAAATGTCCGATTATAATTGATATTCTCATACCACAAAGTGTATGGTGAAATAGTTAGCAACTTCTTATTCAAAATGCTTAAGCAAAATTAGTGTGAAAACATTGTAATGTAAGTGAAAATGATGCGTGGAATTTTTTTATATCTTATTATAAGACAAAATTATAAGGGACTATAGGTGGATTACCTTTGGGAGCTAAGTTAAAAATCGTGATAAACTTGTAAGTAGTTGACAAATTTGGTTAATATTCGAAATGAACATCAAAGTATTGAAAGAATCTTCTTTAATACGAGAAGGTCAGAAAGAAAGTATTTTAATTTTCAACTATAGCAATTATCATACGCACGAGAATTGCGCAAATAGGTTTAAAGGATATAAATGTCCTAAACATCTACAATTTCAAGATGAGTACTCTCCTATTTCGACATCAAATGCTTACACATTTACCCCTCTAATGTTTTTTATTTGCATTCTTAAATCTTCTTCTTTTTCTTTTTGTATTTGTTTCCTTTTCTACCTATAAAATTTTAAGATAAAACACTTATTTGACTTGCCAGTTAGGAATAAGAAAAAAAACCTTCCAGTCATTTTTATTTGTATACTTTAATCATTTTTTTAAAAAAAAATTCTTTGCAATTATTTATTGATACTTTTATAATTGTGAGATATGACTTCTTTGATTTGCTAGTTGCCACTTGCCAGTTATGAATATTAAAAATAAGGAACAATCAAACTGAGTTATGTCATCAAACAGCTCCCAACAAGTTGTCTTGTAGTAGTATACTAGATATAGGACCCCGTGTCAGCACGGGCCCAAATATATATTATTTTTTTATTTTAATTTATGTCATATTATGGAATTTGAAAAGTTATTGAAATTTTTATAAATATTTTAAATTTTTAGCTATAGTGATTTGTAGTACTTTTTTTTAACATAATTTTGAAAATAATATTTATTACTCTGTTTGTTCTAATTTATGTGGCAGATGCAGAATTTCAAATATTAACCCTTTTTTATATGTCTCTTTAATATATTAAATTGTTAATTATTGTATTTTATAGTACATTTTGAACCTAATTTGCTAATAATATATGTTATTTGCCATGTCCCAATTTATGTGGCATTAATTGATAGATTTGTTGGAGTCGATAGATTTATTTTGTTAATTATTGTAATTTATAGTTTCTTTTTCGTCAATTTCAAACAATATAATTTGTTAATTGATAGAATACTTTTAATGTAATTTTTTTAAAAAAATATGTGTGACTGTCCATGTCTCAATTTATGTGGCACATGTAAAGTTTTGACAATTAACCAAAATTTTAATACATTTTTAAAAAAAATTTAAGTCGTTAAATTTTAAGTAATTTAAATTGTTGTATTATTTATTACAATTTATAATGCTTTTAAAGTAGTTTAAATATTGTACTATTTATTATGATTTATAACACTTTTTTT
>NC_064291.1:3182-89157 GCF_019186545.1 Solanum stenotomum | reverse complement strand
AATTAAATTTTTTATATAAGTTTTAAATAATTAAGCTATTAATTATTGTAATGTATAGTATTACTTATATTATTTTTAAATATATTTAAATATTATATCTTAGGTTTTTTATCCTAATTTATATGGCATTGATAGCATTTAAAGTGTGAAATAATTGTTAATTATTGTAATAGATAATATGGAGTATTTAAGTCATTTATAGTATAGTAATTAATATATAATATGTAGTATTTAAGTGGAAGGTGGTAGGGCCCACTTAAATAGTTTGATAAATATATTGGATATTAGTAGTGGTTTATAGTATAGTAATTAATAATATATAATATGTAGTATTTAAGTGGAAGGAGATAGGGCCCACTTATATATTTTATATAGTAAGTATTGGACATTTGTAATGATTTTATTGGAACAATGGTAGTAAATCCTAGACTCTTCTAATATATAGTAATAAAGTTGGATATGTAAATGATGATGTGACATTTCTTAGAAGCTAAGATTACTATTTATCTAATTTCTCCAATTTTTGAGTTCTTTTGTCATACTAAATACAATATGTTCTATTATAATTACATTCAATATAGTAAACAATATGTTATAGGAATTAAAACAAAATTATCATTTCAGAAAAATAAATGTTAAATTATAATTTTATTATGATTAAGGAAAGATAAAGATATTATTTGAATATCCCATAACCACATTCAATACATTAGAAATTAATTGGATATAATTATAAATGGAAAATTAATCACCATTTAAGAAAAATAAATGTTTGCAATACCATAATAATTAAGGAGAGAGTAAGATATTATTTTAATATCCTAATTCGGAACTTTTAATCTACTACTCAATTAAAAAGAAAATGCATTTAATAACATTAAAAAGTTATTAGTTTATATTTTTTCTCATTGTACTAATTCAATTCAATCAAAGTTAATTTTAAAGATAAAATAACAGTTTCATTTTAATTGTTATCAATATTTCAAAAAATTATCGTGAAAAGGCTTTTCTTGCACCTCATTTTAATTTTCATATACTATTATTATTTTTTCTGTCATTTTTCAATGATTTTTTATTTCGATTTAAAATTTAATGTTTATTCTTAAAACTCTGATGGTACAAATTAAGGTGGAGTAGAATATAATAAATGATGATTCTTCTACTAAATAAGAAGATATAATGAAATTGAAAGGGTGAAACTTTTTTTTTTTTAAATGGATAGGAAATTCTATTAAGGTATCATTACGTCATTATTCAATATATTTTGAATATAAATTTCATTTGTTGATGCATTTGTTTAGTACTCCTTCTGTCCCTAATTACTTCTTCACTTTTCTTTTTATAGTTGTCTCTAATTACTTGTCCATTTTGACAAATCAAGAAAGAACATTTTTTTTACCTATTATACCCTCAATTAAATGACTAATTACTTTGAAAATTGCAGAACTTTTCATCTACTTCATAATTAATAGGGGTAAAATGATAAACTCACTATGTCATTAATTGATTTCTTAATAAATGTGTCAATTTAAAAGTGGACAAGTAATTAGGGACAGAGGGAGTATTACAGTCTTATTTGACATTATGAGATATTTCTTAGGTATTTAAGGAGAATGGTACACCAGAATATATATTATATATTAAAAGATGAACTTCATGCAATAGAAGAATTTGTTATTAGCAAATATATTTTAACTTATTTGATAAAAAATATATTCTTCCTCATTTAATAGACATAAAATTTCTGAAGCTTTATTTTTTTCACAATCTTCATATTATTAAAACAAATAAAAATATTACGATTAAACAACAGAGTAAATATAAAATTAATCAAAAATATTTAATTTAAATGATCGCGCGAAGTGCGGCCAAATTCTGTAATTTAAAACAAAAAAGTAAAATTTAAATGAGTCTACTATAGAATTTCTAGAAATCGAACTTGAAAAATTATGTTAAAAATGGAAAATAAAAAGTGAAATAAATTTAATTGAGAGTTATCCTTCGTCTGTCCCATTTTATGTGACACTTTTTATTTCTCGAGAATCAAATAGTTTAAGTTTGACCATAAATTTGCGTATGATATCTTCAATTTTTTTAAAAAAATTGGAAAAATTAGATAAATAATAATCTTAGCTTCTAAGAAATGTCACATCATTATTTACATATCCAACTTTTATATATATAAAAGAGTTAAAAAAGAAAAAATAAGAGATTTAAGAAAATTATATAAATAACATTAATGATGAGATGAAGATTAAGAAAAACGTCAAATAAATTAGTAGTATTAATGATGATAAAGTTAAATAAATCATTTTTTCTATTATTTAAATTTTTAACATAAAATTTCCAATCTTTTAAAATTAAAAATAAATGTTAAAAATAAAAATAAAAATCGAGGCAATAATTATTTTAAAGAAAAATATAACCAAAATTGTCAGAAAAACACGTGTACAGAAAGCAGTACACATTCTAATGTGTAGAAAAAGTAGAAGTAGATGAAGTTACTTTAGTTCATCTTTTTGGTGGGCCTCAATGTACAATTTCTATAGCTTTTAGTCGAACTCTTTAGTGCAATATTGGTCCTCCCAAACTCCTATTTCTAAATACATTTTTTTGGAGAAATTAGATAAATAGTAATCTTAGCTTCTAGGAAATGTCACATCATCATTTACATATCTAACTTTTTATATATATAAAAGAGTTAAAAAAGAAAAAATAAGTGATTTAACAAAATTATATAAATAACATTAATGATGAGATGATGATTAAGAAAAAACGTCAAATAAATTAGTAGTATTGATGATGATAAAAGTTAAATAAATCATTTTTTCTATTATTTAAATTTTTAACATAAAATTTCCAATCTTTCAAAATTAAAAATAAATGTTAAAAAAAAATTAAAATCGAGGCAATAATTATTTTAAAGAAAAATATAATCAAAATTGTCAAAAAAACACGTGTACAGAAAGCAATACACATTTCAATGTGTAGAAAAAGTAGAAGTAGATGAAGTTACTTTAGTTCATCTTTTTGGTGGGCCTCAATGTACAATTTCTATAGCTTTTAGTCCAACTCTTTAGTGCAATGTTGGTCCTCCCAAACTCCCATTTCTAAATAGGAGTATCATTTACATATCCAACTTTTATATATATAAAAAGAGTTAAAAAAGAAAAACTAAGTGATTTAAGAAAATTATATAAATAACATTAATGATAAGATGATGATTAAGAAAAAACGTCAAATAAATTAGTAGTATTGATGATGATAAAAGTTAAATAAATCATTTTTTCTATTATTTAAATTTTTAACAAAAAATTTCCAATCTTTTAAAATTAAAAATAAATGTTAAAAAAAAAAAGAAAAATCGAGGCAATGATTATTTTAAAGAAAAATATAACCAAAATTGTCAGAAAAACACGTGTACAGAAAGCAGTACACATTTCAATGTGTAGAAAAAGTAGAAGTAGATGAAGTTACTTTAGTTCATCTTTTTGGTGGGCCTCAATGTACAATTTCTATAGCTTTTAGTCGAACTCTTTAGTACAACGTTGGTCCTCCCAAACTCCCATATCTAAATGAGTAAAATATATATATATATAAATGGGCCCAAATGAGGTAGGTAATTAATGGTGTTAAATTGTCCAATAATATAAATTTTAAAGGTACAACCATAAAAGAAGAACGTACAACACTATCAAAGCACATATCATCCAACACTTATCATGTGCTAAGTAGTAGATATTCCCACTTATTATATATATAAAAGCAAATAAGTAAGTAATTAAAGATGTAATACGTGTCTGCCAAAGAAAAGGCTGCATACACGTGGCTAGGCAAGAAAATAAAAGAAATAAAATGGGTCCAAAGTGAAGGTACAATTTATGTTACTTTTGGTACAATTTCGTGTTGTTTTGTTTGTCCTTTTGGTACAACTTGAACTGCTTTTGGTATCACTTCTTAAAGCTGTGTTAGTCCCAACCAAATAGTACAACTTGAACTGCTTTTGGTATCACTTCTTAAAGCTGTGTTAGTCCCAACCCAAGTGTCACTTCTAAATAAGACTAGATATAGGACCCCGTGCCAGCACGGGACCCAATATATATTATTTTTTTATTTTAATTTATATCATATTATGAAATTTGAGAAGTTATTGAAATTTTTATATGATTTTAAAAATATTTTAAATTTTTAGTTATTGTGATTTGTAGTACTTTTTTTTTAACATAATTTTGAGAATAATTACTTTATTTGTTCTAATTTATGTGGCACACGCATAATTTCAAATATTAACCATTTTTTATATGTCTCTTTAATATATTAAGTTGTTAATTATTGTATTTTATAGTACATTTTGAACCTAATTTTTTAATAATATATGTTATTTGCCATGTCCCAATTTATGTGGCATTAATTGATAGATTTGTTGGAGTCGAGAGATTTATTTTGTTAATTATTGTAATATATAATATTCTTTTTCGTCAATTTCAAACAATATATGTTGTTAATTGATAGAATACTTTTAATGTAATTTTTTTAAAAATATATGTGTGACTCTCCATGTCCCAATTTATGTAGCACATGTAAAGTTTTGACAATTAACCAAAATTTTAATACATTTAAAAAAAAAAAATTAAGTCGTTAAATTTTAAGTAATTTAAATTGTTGTATTATTTATTACAATTTATAATACTTTTAAAGTAGTTGAAATATTGTACTATTTATTATGATGCATTTGTTTAGTACTCCTTCTGTCCCTAATTACTTCTTCGCTTTTTCTTTTTATAGTTGTCTCTAATTACTTGTCCATTTTGACAAATCAAGAAAAAATATTTTTTTACCTATTATACCCTCAATTAAATGACTAATTACTTTGAAAATTGCAGAACTTTTCATCAATTTCATAATTAATAGGGGTAAAATGATAAACTCACTATGTCATTAATTGATTTCTTAATAAATGTGTCAATTTAAAAGTGGACAAGTATTTAGGAACAGAGGAAGTATTACAGTCTTATTTGACATTATGAGATATTTTTTAGACATTTAAGGAGAATGGTAGACCGAAATATATATTATATATTAAAGGATGAACTTCATGCAATGGAAGAATTTGTTATTAGGAAATATATTTAAACTTATTTGATAAAAAATATATTCTTCCTCATTTAATAGATGTAAAATTTGTGAAGCTTTATTTTTTTTCACAATCTTCATATTATTAAGACAAATAATAATATTACGATTAAACAACAAAGTAAATATAAAATTAATCAAAAATATTTAATTTAAGCGCAAAGTGCGGCCAAGTTCTCTAATTTAAAACAAAAAAAAGTAAAATTTAAATGGGTCTACTATAGAATTCCTAGAAATCCAACTTGAAAAATTATGTTAAAAATGGAAAATAAAAAGTGAAATAAATTTAATTGAGAGTTATCCTTCGTCTGTCCCATTTTATGTGAGACTTTTTATTTCTCGAGAATCAAATAGTTTAAGTTTAACCATAAATTTGCGTATGATATCTTAATTTTTTTTAAAAAATTTGGAGAAATTAGATAAATAGTAATCTTAGCTTCTAAGAAATGTGACATCATCATTTACATATCCAACTTTTATATATATAAAAGAGTTAACCAAGAAAAAATAAGTGATTTAAGAAAATTATATAAATAACATTAATGATGAGATGAAGATTAAGAAAAAACGTCAAATAAATTAGTAGTATTGATGATGATAAAGTTAAATAATTCATTTTTTCTATTATTTAAATTTTGAACATAAAATTTCCAATGTTTTAAAATTAAAAATAAATGTTAAAAATAAAAATAAAAATCGAGGCAATAATTATTTTAAAGAAAAATATAACCAAAATTGTCAGAAAATTAATTCTTCATGTGGGTTGTTGTATATGTAAAAAGGCACGTGTACAATTAATGAGGCACGATTAATTTTATAGTACAATTTGAAATGCTTTGTGTACAACATGGTAGTGTCGTGTTCGTGCTTTAAAGTGTGAACTCTAATAAGGAGCAAAATGAGTAATAATAATAATTCTAATAGGAGTAATGAGTAATAATAATAATTGCAATGTTAGTCCTTCTAAGTAATGAGTAATAATAATAATTGCAATGTTAGTCCTTGGTGTTAGTCATTCTATTAATGTACAATTCTTTTTGCACGTTGTACAACTAATTAGTGCAGTCAAAAGTTAATGTACAAAATTGTATGCATGTTGTACAAGAGTATTAATGCAGTGTTAGTCCTTCTAAGTCTCAGTTCTAAATAAGAGAGTAATCTTAGCTTCTAAGAAATGTGACATCATCATTTACATATCCAACTTTTATATATATAAAAGAGTTAAAAAAGAAAAATAAGTGATTTAAGAAAATTATATAAATAACATTAATGATGAGATGAAGATTAAGAAAAAACGTCAAATAAATTAGTAGTATTGATGATGATAAAAGTTAAATAAATCATTTTTTCTATTATTTAAATTTTTAACATAAAATTTCCAATGTTTTAAAATTAAAAATAAATGTTAAAAATAAAAATAAAAATGGAGGCAATAATTATTTTATTAAAGAAAAATATGTGTAGAAAAAGTAGAAGTAGATGAAGTTACTTTAGTTCATCTTTTTGGTGGGCCTCAATGTACAATTTCTATAGCTTTTAGTCCAACTCTTTAGTGCAATGTTGGTCCTCCAAACTCCCATTTCTAAATAAGAGTAAAATAAAATATAAAAGAGTTAAAAAAGAAAAAATAAGTGATTTAAGAAAATTATATAAATAACATTCATGATGAGATGAAGATTAAGAAAAAACGTCAAATAAATTAGTAGTATTGATGATGATAAAAGTTAAATAAATTATTTTTTCTATTATTTAAATTTTTAACATAAAATTTTCAATCTTTTAAAATTAAAAATAAAAATAAAAATCGAGGCAATAATTATTTTAAAGAAAAATATAACCAAAATTGTCAGAAAATTAATTATTCTTGTGGGTTGTTGTATATGTAGAAAGGCACGTGTACAATTAATGAGGCACAATTAATTTTATAGTACAATTTGAAATGCTTTGGGTACAACATGATAGTGTCGTGTTCGTGCTTTAAAGTGTCAACTCTAATAAGGAGCCAAATGAGTAATAATAATAATTCTAATAAGGAGTAATGAGTAATAATAATAATTACAATGAGTCCTTCTAGGTAATGATGAGTAATAATAATAATTGCAATGTTAGTCCTTGGTGTTAGTCCTTCTATTAATGTACAATTCTTTTTGCACGTTGGACAAATAATTAATGCAGTCAAAAGTTAATGTACAAAATTGTATGCATGTTGTACAAGAGTATTAATGCAGTGTTGGTCTTTTCCAACTGTCACTTCTAAATAAGGATAAAATATATAATAATAAGGATAATTAATATATATTATGTTAAGGAAAAAAATTCTTTATTGTTAAAGAATAAATAGAATAGTCCATATAATTTATTCCATAACAACGTCGTTTATTCTTATAGGATGAGGTGATAAAATTTGCATACAATTTAATATATTTGGCAATTTAATTTGCATCTCTTGTCAACAAAATAGTGATGAACAGACACTCTCCAAAATAGTTGTCCCATTCGTGTCGGTTTTTCCAAAAGTAATGATAGTTGTCCCATTCGTGTCAGATCCTCCAAAAATGTGTTACATTTGGAGGAACTGACACACATCCATCAACATTTTTGAAGAATCCGAGTGACAGATCAGAGCCTTAACATGACAACTACAGAATAATGGCAATGTTATCAAACTCAAAACTTAGGTATACAAATGATGTTTTATAGAAACATCTTTATGATGAGTTACTCATACTACTCCAAAATATTTACAAGACCAAAGCAACAAGAAAACAGCTATGCACATTATTACCACTATATATATTAGCAGTATCAAGTTCGAGTCGAAACCGACTAAACAAATGACAGAGAACAGCTTCTCAATAACCATAATAGTGAACAAGCTATATAACAGAAATTACACAAGTAATGTTGCAGAAGTTCGAAGCATTACAATCGAAATGAAATACCTCACGTCCAGTTCTTTGGTGTTACAAAAGGTTTGCCTGGCACGGATGTATTCACTGTGCCTGTGCTGCTGTTTAAGGTATGGCATGAACCACCTGCCAGCATTGCCATCAAACTTCCTCCATGCACTCTCCCTTCGGAAACTGATGATGAGCTTCCACCTACTGGCATACTTGCTTGATTGAATCCAAAATATTTCCAACCTGTGTTCATGATATCGATCTCCTTCATCTTCCCGGGATTTAGGGGTGTTGAATCCAAGATCGCAGCCCCTAGAGTATCACCACCACCATGAACACGTTTGTCTTGCTCCACATGAGATTCAACAAGTCCACTCTTCCCTTTTGCAAATGAGTTACAAGGACTATCCATTTGGCCAAATCCGGAATCAGGTTGGCCCCAAGAACATCTTTTTCCACTGCCATGCGCCTTGCAGAAATCAGTGCTACCCTGAGCACTTTTTCCACAGTCTACGAACTTGCATCTTTTACCACCACCATGACGCACACAATAATCTGTCCGGCCCCTAGCACTCTTGGAGCACTCTGGTATGGCACATCTCTTACCACCACCATGTCTAACACAGAAGAGAGTCCCTCCGTGAACACTCTTTGGGCAAATCCCACCTCCTTCAAATGAACATCTTTTCCCTCCACCATGACCCTTACAGAAAGGTGTGCTCCCCTCTGCGCCCCTATTGCACCCTTCAAATGTGCAACGTTTCCCACCACCGTGGCCTTTGCAAAACATGGTGCTTCCTTGTGCCCCTTTAGAGCACTGGGGGTATTGACACCGCCGGCCACCTCCATGTGAAATGCAAAAGCCAGAGAGTCCTTCAGCACTTCTTATGCAGTTTTCTTCCTGGCATCTCTTGCCCCCACCATGTCTAATGCATAATCCGGACTTCCCTCTGGCAGCACGGGTGCAGTCTTCATGACTGCAACGGCGTCCACCCCCATGTGCAATACAGAAACCAGTGCGTCCTTCTGCACTCTTGGTACAATCAAGGAATCCACACCGCCGACCACCACCATGGGCTTTACAGAAGGCAGTTCGACCTTCAGCTCCCTTATGGCAGTCTGGTTTTTGACACCTACGTCCTCCACCATGGGCAATGCAAAAGCCGGAAGCACCTCTTGCTCCTTTAATACAATCCTTGAACTGACATTGTTTGATGCCACTGCCGCGTTGCTGCTTCTTTGTTTCAGCAGTACAAGTGACTGAGCTATTTTGATTTGTTATTATACTTGAGGAAGGATCAAGAGAGACTGAAGATGGCTCAACTTCTTTTGTCACCTGTTTCGAGAAGTAACTAGACCCTTGGTCCTGTGGCACATGTAACGGATGAAAAGTGCTACTGGTCTTCCAATGAGAAACCGCTGATACTTCATCAGTCTGAAGAGCTCCACCAAAACCATGTGGCACCTTTATGACACTTTGTGGTGAAGTGGAGGTTAGATGCAAACTGGTAACATCAGATTCAGCAGCACTACTGGAAAGACTCAATTCCAGATCAATTGCAGGCTCTTCATCAAGTACTTTTGGATCGGAGTTGATCAAACTTTTTGGCCTTAGTTTCTTATCATTGGCAAGATAAAGACCAAAGTCCACCTCCAGGTCCATCGAGGATTCACCAATTTCTTTCGCTGGAGATATTGAGGTACATACAATGCCTGAACTCCACTTACTTTCCGAGGCACTTGATGAACGACCTAAGCTTAGACACAAAGATGAACCAATTTGCTGATCAATAGATCCACGAATCAAGCTCCAATTGTGTTTTATTTCCTTTGTGGCAGGGAATAAAGGCATTAAGGACCCAACGGAATCAAGTTGCAGGGTGGTATCAGCACAATCAGCACCTTCAGCTCCAGCTCCATTAACTCGGATGGAATCTCCCAGACTCTTGGATGTATTCAATGAAGGGTTTGCAGAAAACCCCAAATAGTGGAATCTGGAGTCCATGACCTAATATCTAGGATGCAACACTCCTATTGAACCAAATCTCAATTGCAATTTGCAAAAGAACAGTCACCTGCCTTCCGGCCTAAAATTAGTTAGTGGCTAAATTAAGATTAGATGTGTCAAAAAGAGCACATCCCACCCCCGCTTACGAATCCAGAAGTATCCTTTCTATCCATTAGATATCAAACTTTACACCAAGTTCCTGTAAACAGCAACAATGGAGTAAAACTTTGCACCGAGTCAAACCTTCAGCAACAGATCATGATAAATAATCATCCTGTACCACATTGAATTCCATTAAAAACCATATTTCAGGTCACTCACCCACCACACAAAAGACACAAGGTCAAGAGAATATGAAAAGGAATGATTTAGCAGATGTAAACCAGAATAACAAGATCATTTTTAAGCAAACAGAGTATGTTTTCGGGAAAATTACGTAGAACAATTTGACTTCTCTCCCCCCTTCCCCCTCTAACCACGCAAGATTCTTTTTGCTAATCTGACCAAAAGAAAACATCTTTCCTCTTTTATTTTCCTCAACTTTCTATTTCTGCTATTGTTTCCATTGTTTCGGTTATTGTTGTTATCTGTTGTTGTTACTATTCTTTTCTCCACTATTTTAGCTCCTGTACTACTGTATTTCCTTTTCTTACTAATTGTTGTAGTTCTTTACTCAACCGACGGTCTATCGGAAACAATCTTTCTACCTTTAGTAGGTAGGAGTAAGGCTGCATACACACCACCTTCCCCAGACCCACTTGTGGGTTACATTGGGTATGTTGTTGTTGCTGTTTCCTATTTCCGCTATAAGTTCATACGGACAGAGGTTATATACTCAGAAGAAAGCTTTCCAAACACTTTCAGATCTTCCCATGTAAACAAGAAATCCCGGACCATTCTAGTTTCACACTTCAAGACCTCAGGAAGAACCATACAAGTAGCTAGCTACACATATGGAGCTAAAGACAATTTCTTTTACCAAATCTATAAATCAAGCAATTCTTTTTTCAGTCTATGACACTATATAACAGCATTTCTTTTTTCAGTCAAAGCTCAAAGGTGAAAATACTGAAAAGCTCCTTGTCGGATTTTTAAACGCAAAGTGCAATAAAAGCATGAGCTTTAGTGAAACAAGACGCATTATGTATATGATTGTATATTTCATCTTTACTTTTGGAGTAACGAAGCTTGAATACTTATGGTACACTAGGGTAACTATGAATATACCTCTTTTCTATAAATCACATTAAAAATTGACCTAAGCTAAAAAAACACACTTCGCCCTACGCCACAAGGAACTGATTCATTAGCATTAAAACTTTAGATCATATTAAAGCTTGATAACATTACTGTCCGAAATAATAGAAGCACAGAACTACAAGGATATCAACTAAGACAAACTTAGCAAAGCAGAATATGAAGAAGAAATATGAATTTGTCCACTTACACAAATAGGATTCTTCAATAAACCTCAATTCATGGTCTACCATACTAAAGAATCATGTTGCTTCGTGTACTCTTTCCTTCTTGCTTGTTTAAATCCAAAAAAAAAACAGCCAAACTAATTGAAATCAGAGCAGAACACTTGAGATTCATTTCATTCTTTGCTTTCCCACCTCAAGACTGCATAACAGAAGACGAAAAATGAGGGGAAAAAGAAAGGAATTTCAAATGCCCCACATACAAATATTATAGAAGGAAATTAAACATAACCAAGAGAGAACTAATACAGCTATCTATTTTTTTCTTGATTAGTATAACTTGCACATTACTTGAACCGAGGGTCTTTCGAAAAACATCATCTCTGCCTTCACAAGGTAGGGGTAAGGAATGCGTAAACACTGCCCTCCCCAGACCCCACTAGTGGGATTACACTGGGTATGTTGTTGTTGCAGTAAGACTTAATCGAAGAAAAATTGCAACATAAGGATAACAATTTTAAGAGCAGACCCAAGTTGTAAAAGATGTTTAAATCCAAGTTAAAACAGAGAATTGAGGAGTAATTGTTTAAACAAACTAGCTCCCAATCAGAGTTCAACATTCCAAATTCAACCACAATTTCCACCTTTTCCTTTCTGAAAAAAAATACAGATCTGAGAGTACAAAATTTGAAACAAGCAATCAAATCTGTGAAAAAATGTTGCGAAAAATTCAAATAGACAGAATAGAACTTGAACTGAAAATACATCAGGAGAAAGATTTGAAGGCCTAACTTCTAAAAAATATTCAATCCAAGTAAAAACAAGCAAATTGATGAAAAAATGCAAAAATATACTAGCTAGTAAGTAGTAACCATAATCTCAAAGTTCAAGCTTACAGATTTCACCTAAAAATCCCATCTTTTTCTTTCTTCGAAAAAAAAAGAAGAAACACTTGCAAGTACATAGCTCAATTAGGGTGATGATTTGAAAATACAACAAAAAAAAGATGTCCAAATCCAACTAAAAACAACAAATCAATTAAAATTTGCTAAAGCAAACGGGGAAAGTTCAAGATATTATACTTCAGCTAAAAATTAAACCTTTTTTCCTTTTCTTCAACAACAAACACAAATCCAATGTAATCCCACAAGTGGAGTCTAGGGAGGGTGGTGTGTACGCATTCCTTACCCCCTACCTTGTGAAGGCAGAGAGGTTGTTTTCCGAAAGACCCCCGGCTTAAGTCCTTTTCTTTTCTTCAAAGAAAAGAAACTTGCAAGTGCATAGCTCAATTATACAATCCCAACTAGATTCTGATTTAAGGTAGGTAGATAATTGGCATGGCTCAAATAAAGGAGCTATTCAATAAGCAAACCAATCAAGAGTATACAATACAAGAAATCTGGGACATCATGTTCCTAAATCAAACAGAGAGAACAAAAAACTTGAAAGTTAGATTTATGTTTTTCCAACAAGGGAAACCCGCAGCCGCTACCTGCTCCTATGCAATAGCTTACAAACCACACAACAACCCGAAGGCAAACCCCTTGCTTTGGAAAAGTTAGATTATAGATTCAAGAAAGTACCTTTACATTAGGGGACTTTCTTTAAATACAAATGACTTTTTTTCTATAAACCCCAGATAGGAATTCTATTAAAAATCTCACCTTTTTCTTTCTTGAAAACAAAAAATCTTACAAACATGGCTCAATAAGCTGACCCCAAGTTCCAACTAGTTTCAAAGTGAACAAGTTATTCAATAAGCAAAACCAATCAAGATAACACAACAGAAACAAGAATTCAATATCTATGCCAAAATGTTCCAAAAATCAAATATAGAGAACAAACAAATTCAAGAAAGTACCATTCTAGGAGGAAACTTCTTCTTTTTTTGATATGTAATTATAACTTTTTTGATAATTTTTGCAGGTGGGGTTTGTGTTAAAACCCCAGAAAGTATGTGTAAAGTGAAATTGCGAGAGAAGGAACTAGGGCATTTGTGATTTCAGCAGCCACCAAGGGAGAGACAAACAAAATGAACACATTATGAGTATAATAGGTATATATACATATTTATTAACTATGTAACCTGACATGTACCTATAAAGTATCTTGTCATTAGGATCCAAATGTTGACATATTATTACTATTAAACACAGAATTTGCGATATTGATTTGACATCAAATTTAAGAAAGTAAAAAGAAAAATATATTGAAATGATTTTTAATTATAAAATTTTAAATGTATCATGTAAAAAGTTGAATAATCTTTCATTGAAATAAAGAATTGTCAAAAAATAAATAAAAAATATTCATTTTGAAACAGATTAAAGGAAAAAGTAAAATAAATAAATTGAAACAAATGGGGTATAACATTATGTCTTCCGTATTCAACAAGTTAGAGATACGTCATGTACTGACTAATCATTTCTCCCTAATGTTTCTACAGCTACCTCTACCTTTCCCAAAGCTTGCGACAACCAGCCTCTTACACTTTCTTGTTGGTGCATTTTGTATCTTTTTTTTTATACCATTTCAGTCTTACTTTTCTCGTTTTAAGTATATTCATTCCTAATTTATCTCTTCTAATATGTCATTAGTATAAGAGTATGTAATTACTAACAAAATGAAAATTTTTATATTAAACAATTTTCAAATATATATGCTATCAAAAATAACTTTATTATCTTTCAAGATAATGATCTTTATTGATTCCATTTAGGTAAGTATTATTTTTCTAGTGTAACAAATATTTGAATGATTTTTGTGACAAAAACAAGAAATAATGAATTAGAGGGAAGTAGTACACTATAATCTACCTAGATTCATATTAAGTTATATTAATTGATCATAATTTAGAGTAAAATTATACAAATAATTAAATATATGATTCCCTTTTGATGAGTGGAAAGGTCAAGTGGACTTATACTGTTGCAGACAAAAGACACACATTTCCACATACACAACGTGTCCACCTTTTGACAATTAACGATTGATTCATCGATGATTAAAATTATGCAATTATTAATAATTTAAACACTAATTACATAAAAATTTAGTTATGAAATAATAATATATTTAGATTTTTAGTTTCTGATAAATTTAATTTTCTCATTTGGTGTTTGATACTCATATTGAAGTCTAACTATTTTAAATTCACATTGCATAATTCTATTATAAAATTTTTTATATGCAAGACTCAAATCCAAATAAAACTGAAAAGACAATTTATTAATCAATGTTTGAATTCATCATATTCAATAAAAAGTTGGCAGTGGCTCGACACCGTTCGTGGTGCCCTCCTTGACTTTGGTTATTATTATTATTATTGTTTTTAAATTTTTATACTATATTTACATTAAAATTTAAATTTGTATATACAAAACTCAATTGAATGATAAAATGTTTCCTAATAAAGATAATTTTTTGAAAATTAATGAACTATTACTATAAGAGAACCATTAATTTTCGATAAAAATTCTAATGAGTTTCCCCTTAAAATTTGGCTCGTCAATGACATTTTTAACGACTTATAATTATTCGTCGAAGACCCTTTACCAACAAGCCGAATTTAGAGCATCCTTTTCCAAATCTTTATTTTCGAAATTAAAAAAAATATATCTTTCTTAAATTAAAAGGAGGGACTTTTTTATTTTAATTTTAATTTGGTAAAATCAGAGCAAAAAAGATGAACCCTTGAGTTTATTCTTTTGTTCCTTCAATCTATGAACCACTCGATGTTGGCACATTTGCAGTATTCTTTTTCTTTAATGACCATGCTTTGGAATTTCGAAAAATAAATTCTTTCTTTCGTATTCGATCCTTTGTAGAGATTTCAAAAATAGATACATATGTAAACTCGTTCATTGTTTTTGAACATAAAGACGATGTTTGAAATTCAATTAGAATAATATAGAACATGCCATCTAAATATTCTTTACGATGATACACATGTTCAATATTATAATCAACTTCCACATTTAATTATTATTTAAACACTTTACTCCTTTTCTTTTCTTACTATAGACATTATTTGACGAATTGCACAAAAAAGATATCATTAACTCTATTTGATACTAATGGATTATTATTATTTTTTAATATAAAAAGCTAGTTATGGGGGCTATTATAGCCATTTTCCATAAGTGGAGTGAAATAAAGAATAATCGTTTCCTTACTTCCAAATAATTTGATTTGAGATTTCCTCCTGTTCAACTTATTTGGAATTGAGCCGTCATAATTTTTTTATCGAGTGGGTACCTAGCTACATGGATAAGTATCCATTTACTCTTCTTTTTTCACACTTTGTTTTTCAATCAATGTTCAGAACTTGAATTGAAAGCTCAACTAGTTCGGACTGTGCCGAGAAGTACGTACTTTAGGTGTGAAACTTTTCTCCTTGCGGAATCGAATCGTCTGCAGTAACCACTACTCAAATTACTAATCGCCAAGAATCCTCTTAAAATATGCAAATAATTTCACTAACCCTAACCGTCCTCTGGATGAGTTAGAGTATTCATCCAACACTTAATTATGCTTAAATAGACTCAATTAGCACTTAGGGCCCGTTTGGTTACAGTATAACAGGGCATGTTATTCATGTATAAAACATTGTGTTAGTTTTACTATGTTTGGTAAAAGTTTTTTATTTGGTTGAAAAATCAACATGACTTATACTATGTTTGGTTGATAAGTTTTAAATATTGTATAAAAGTTATTCATGCATTAATTTTATACGGTGTTTGGTTGTCTTTTTTGTAATCCTACATAATTAATACCTACATAACTTATGATGGAATCTATGTATAAGTTATGCAGGATAGAAGGTGGAATAAGTTATGTGAGTATTAGTTATACATGTATTAAAAAGATAAATTACACATTTATCCCTATTAATTTATTTTTAATTTTTTTTATTGAAAACTTTACATAACTATTCTATTTTCACAACTATTTTTGTTTCTTATTTCTTTTTGTATAAACGACTTTTTATTTGTTTTCATTTAAAAATCAAAATGTAAATATTTATTAATATTATGAATAGGAATATATAATTTTGATAGCGCATATGCTATATATATATATATATTACTAAATATATCCACATATTTAATTATCATGTATTAATTTTTTATTTAGAATGTGAATTTATATATAATTTATATATTTGGTATACTAAAAATGTACAAACAACACATGCATCATATTAATAGAAATTTACATTATATAAAATAGGATATTATAATGTACTTGAAATATATCAATAGTATTATATTTTTATAAGCTTTAAACATTAAAAAAACAAAGAGAAAAAAAAACACATAATTCCTAGTTAAGTATAGAGAAAATTCCTTTCTTTATTTTTTAAGGGAAAATTTATTCTATTTGCTTTATTTTTTTTATAAATAATATATATTAATTTTTATTAAAATCAATATTCAATAGTTAATAATTCATGTAATTTAATCTCTATCTAACTAAATAACACCTACATAATTAATACCCGCATAACTAAACTCTGCATAACTAAACCCTGCATAACTAAATCTTGCATAACTAATACTTGCATAACTCTAACCAATGACCAAACGGCCCCTTAAGGTAGATTAACTAATGAGTTACTCACTTAGGTAGCACCCCTTATGGTGTATTAGGCCCAAAAGATATTTTTACTAACAGAAATTTACTTGGCTTAGACTCTTCAAAAATTTCGGCGGTAGCCTTTTCAGACCCTCCAAAAATAGTGTATTTTAGGAGAATTTGGTATGAATACCGAAATGTTTTTGGAGAATCAGAGCAACACGACTTCAAAGAAGCTTGAAGAATTTGCAACTTTAGTTACAACACAAAAGGCAGAAGGAAAAACAAGAGAAAGGAACAAACTCTAATAAACCAATTGTTATCCGTTACTGTACAAACTAACTGTGATTACAAACTCCATTCACGCCCCAGGAGGATCAACGGTATTCTCACTTACTATCTACATAACTCGAACATTTGAACCTACCTAGTATTTTTTAGTCTGAATCACTATTTCCTTCTGTTAACTCTCCATCCTTTAAGGAATTGATTGAATCTTGCGATAACTCGCTTTGATACTGTTGCACCACCAAAACCGATGCTGTAGTTGAAAATTCGGGACAAGTTAACAAGTTACCTAAAGGACCTAATTCTGGACAATCACTTTTTTTGTCCAATGCTAATACTACTTGACCCTCAGACATTCTTCCTACAAGAAACAGATTACATCGGTTATATGCACGAATTAGTTCTGTAGTCCCAGCTGCATCCTTTACTAACTTCTCTTCATATTTGATTGATTCATTCTTGGAAATTTTGTGTTTTAAGTCGGTAAGCAACTCTTCATCCTTGGATTGAGCCTCGGGGCTATAAGTTTGATCTATATCGAAGGTGACACTCCCTCCAGCAACCTCGGGGTCCACTAGGAAACGAACCACAAGTAAGTTAATGCCAGGGTGCTCTGCCATACGCGTACCATAAGCAAGTGCTTCACGATCATCATGACCCCCGAAGAACAAGATGGTTACTTGAAAATCAACATTGCTAGCAGATACATGAGATGCACCACCGAGTCCTTGGTCTACCAAGATACCAACTGAACAAGGTGCATGCTGAAGAACTCTCCGGTTCACATGCCTAAGATCATCTCTTGTGGTTTCCAAATGTCCATCGATCCTCTGTCGTTTATGGAATGGGAGAATTATCATTTCGACCCTTTTTCCCTCAGCACCGGCGATGATGTCCTCGTGCATGCTATTCATGGGAGATATTGCAGTTGTAGGTCGGATAGAAACCTTACTAAGATGCTCAAAAGTCTCAAAAGCAACAACAATTTGGTTAGAATCCGAAACCTCTCTTTTTTTCCAAAAAGGCAGTCCATTCTTTCTAGCCTTGTGGACCATTAGAATTGTTGAAGACCTTTCAGAAAGCTCCATGAGGTGCATTGCATAAACGCGGAGTCCTTTCTTTGCAGTACCACGAGAAGCCTCAATGAGATTGATCATTGTGGGAAGACTCCTTGTGATATGGAAACAGGTCAAGATTCGGAGTTGTTTGCTCGTGTCTTTCCTCTCAATCGTTCTGTGCTTGTATTCAGTTATAGCCAGTTTAGCTGGCTTGTACACTGATACTACTATAGGTGTTGTAATGAATGTTGTGAAGAGTGCCATCAAAACAATAATGGCAAATGTTTGATCATTCAATACCTGCAAAATTGAACATACAAAGTAAATTTTACATGAAGTAATTCAAAATCGATAAAAGTTTTAATCGATCTAAATTAAACATACCCCTCTGTCTTTTCCAATGTTAAGGACAATTAGCTCCACTAGGCCTTTAGTGTTCATTAAGAAACCAAGCATCACGGCCTCCTGAACAGGCATTTTGCACAAGAGCGAGACTAAAGTAGTGCCAACGATCTTCCCAAAACACGATGTAAATATGACTAAAACAAGAAGACCCCATGATTGTGCCCCTTGAATAGTAGCTATATTTGTTTTTAGTCCACTCGATACGAAGTACAACGGAAGGAATAGACCGGATACAAGATCCTCAACTTTTACCACCAGAGCACCAGAAAATGGCCCTTCCTTTGGTACAAGTACTCCAAGCACAAAAGCCCCGAATAGGGCATGAATACCAATAGTGTCAGTAATGAATCCTGCAGCCAACACGGCTCCAAGTGTAGCGCAGACGTACAATTCATCAACCGGCTCACCCTCAGCACAACGTTTATCCATCCAGTTGAATATCGGAGGACCAATGACTAGGCAAAGCAAGACGAATCCAGTCCCACACAAAAGTACCCATACTGAAATAAGGGGTGAATTACTAGCACCTGAAAGGGAAATAGCAAGTGCAAGCAGAATCCAAGCAGCCACATCATTGATTGCTGCAGCAGACATGGCCATTTGACCAACATCAGTCGTTAAAAGCTTGAGTTCAGCCAGGATCCGAGCCAAGACAGGGAAGGCGGTGATGGAAAGGGATATTCCCATAAAGATTAGAAAAGGGCCTTGGCTAACTCCTTTAGCAATAGTTCCTCTAAGAACACATGATGTGCCTATTCCTAATGTGAAAGGGAGACTAATTCCAGCAAGGGCAATAATAAGAGCTTTCTTTCCAGTACGACGAAGAGACCCTGGATCTAACTCGATCCCAACAAGGAAAAGAAAGAAGAGGAGGCCAAAGTTTGCCAAAGTATCTAATACTGTGAGGCTCCTTGGTGGAAATATTGCATTCAGATACTTCTGGTTCCGACCAAGTGCAGATGGACCGAGTAGAATTCCTCCCTGCCAAAATAGAGATCAATTTACAGTCAGACCTCTCTATAGCAGTCATCCTTCATAACAACATTTCACTATAACGGCCTAGTTTGATCTTTTGGAATTGACTTTCATTTTATGTTATTTTCTATGTTCTCTATAACACCATCTTGCTATAGCAACCAAAACATATCCAAACAAACGACACTGTTGTAAAGAGGTTTGACTGTACACTTGATAGTGTAAAACGGGAGAAACACTTACGATAATCTCAGCAATGACACGAGGCTGTCTTAGAGGACTGAGAATAAAGGCGAGGACTCGAGTGAGTACAAGCACCAAACATATTTGTACAATGGCAAGTGGAAGTGCATAGTCCAATGGACTATCCCCTTGGAATACTCCATTAGATGTAGCTTTCATAGGTGATGGACATTTTGTTGTTGTAGTTGAAGCCATGTTTGAGCTTGAAGAAAACAAACTCAGATCAATCGGAAAACATCATAATCTATATCATTTGTCAATATCTGCACACAAAATCATGTAGAATCCAAAAATTAGATTATGTGTTGTTTTTTCTTTTGGCATAATACATAAACATGTCATTTAACTAAGCCTCAGCTTCACTCTATGTCCTTCGATTTTGGATGTGCACAAATAAACACTTAAACTTGTATAATGTTAAACAAGTAGTCATACACATCCTACCAAATTGCATAATACATGCAAGATGCTATGTAAGTTGCACACAACACGTGTCTGTCTATTTTTTTATTTTTATTTTCAAATTTCACAATTAAACACGATCAAGGCGCACTATTCAAAATAGTCAAAACTTATTTCGAAAAAAAATGAATAATTTTTATGGTCAATACTGTATAATTTTCCGTTGAAACGATTCGTCATCCACCCAACGCCACCACAACGAAATCATTGCGCTCATCTCCTTCTTATATATAGAGAGAGAAAGGGGAAGAGAGAGAAACCTGAATGCCGGAGAGTTTGGAAAAAGTTGAAAGGGGAGAAAATCCGCATTTCGAAAATAAAAATTCTTTTTTGCAGGCCCAGAAATTTAGAGAAGAAGAAATGAGAGTTTTAGAGAGAGAGAAAAATATATATATACAGAGAGAGAAATATGGGGAAATGTGTGTTAAAGGACTGTGATATAACACAAGCCTTCCATTAACTTTTCACTCGTTTAATAGTTGAGGTAATGATAATAATCTCGCGATAAAATTTGAGATTAACTTTATTTAATATTTGATATAAGATCTTAGCTAATTGTGAGATTAGTTATCTTGATTATTATTTTCGTATTGATTGTTTGGCTACATTTGTAAAGAAGAGATAATTGTGACCATCTTGAAAACAAAAGTAGAGTATTTTATAAAGTTTCGATGCGGATGTGATAATATTTTTAGAAATTCCGAACAACATGTATAACAAAAAGAGCAGAAGGAAAAACAAGGGAAATGAACCAACTCTAAATATGTTAAGAGTACAAACTAATTGTGACTACTACTTTTTCCTATGTTTAAGAGAGTCAGTATTTTCACTTACTATCTACAGAACTCGAACATTTGAAACTACTTTGTACTTTTTAGTTTGAATCACTTTCTCCTTCTGTTAACTCTCCATCCTTCAAGGAATTGATTGAATCTTGAGATAACTCGTTTCGATACTGTTGCACCACCAAAACTGATGCTGTAGTTGAAAATTCGGGACAAGTTAACAAGTTACCTAAAGGACCTAATTCTGGACAATCACTCTTTTTATCCAATGCTGCTGCAACTTCACCCTCAGATATTCTTCCCACAAGAAACAGATTGCATCGGTTATATGCACAAATTAATTCTGTAGTACCTGCAACGTCCTTTACTAACTTCTCTTCATATTTGATCGACCTGTTCTTAGAAAGTTTGTGTTTTAAGTCGGTAAGCAACTCTTCATCCTTGGATTGAGCCTCGGTGCTATAAGTTTGGTCCATATCTAACGTGACACTCCCTCCAGCAACCTCAGGGTCTACTAGGAAACGAACCACGAGTAAGTTAATGCCAGGGTGCTCTGCCATATGCATACCATAAGCAAGTGCTTCGCGATCATCATGACCCCCGAAGAACAAGATGGTTACTTTGAAATCAACATTGCTAGCAGATACATGAGATGCACCACCAAATCCTCGGTCTACCAAGATACCAACTGAACAAGGTGCGTGCTGAAGAACTCTCCGGTTCACATGCCTAAGATCAGCTCTCGTTGTTTCCAAATGTCCATCAATCTTCTGATGCTTATGGAACGGGAGAATTATCATTTCGACCCTCTTTCTCTCAGCACCAGCAATGATGTCCTCGTGCATGGTATTCATCGGAGAGATTGCAGTTGTAGGTCGGATAGACACCTTATTGAGATGCTCAAACATCTCGAAAGCAACAACAATTTGATTAGAATCTGATACCCCTCCCTTTGTCCAAAAGGGCATTCCGTTTTTTCTTGCCTTGTGGACCATCAGAATTGCTGAAGATTTTTCAGACAACTCCATAAGATGCATTGCATAGACGCGGAGTCCTTCTTTCTTTGCAGTACCTCGAGAAGCCTCCATGAGATTGATCATTGTGGGAATGTTCTTCTTGCTATGGAAACAGGTCATGATTCGGAGTTCTTTGCTCGTGTCTTTCCTCTCGATCGTTCTGTTCTTGTACTTGGTTATAGCCAGTTTAGCTGGCTTATACATGGATACCACTATAGGGGTCGTGATGAACGTTGTGAAGAGTGCCATCAGAACCATGATGGCAAATGTTTGATCATTCAGTACCTGCAAGATAGAACATTCGAAACAATGTAAGCTTACAAGAAGTAAATTCAAAACCGATAAAAAGTACTTTAGTCGATCTAAATGAAACGTACCCCTCTATCTTTACCAATGTTGAGGACAATAAGCTCCACTAGACCTTTAGTGTTCATCAAGAAACCAAGCGTAACAGCCTCCTGAACAGGCATTTTGCACAATAGCGAGACCAAAAAAGTGCCAACAATCTTTCCAAAACACGATGTGAATATGACTAAACCAAGAAGACCCCATGATTGTGCCCCTTGAATAGTAGCTACATTCGTCTTCAGTCCACTGGAGACGAAGTACAATGGAAGGAATAAACCAGAAACAAGATCCTCAACTTTTTCCACCAGAGCAGCAGAAAAAGGCCCTTCCTTTGGTACAAGAATTCCAAGCACAAAAGCCCCGAATAAGGCATGAATACCAATTGCATCAGTAACGAATCCTGCAACCAGCACGGCTCCAAGTGTAGCACAGATGTATAACTCATCAACCGGTTCACCCTCAAGACAACGTTTAGCCAACCAGTTGAATATCGGAGGAACAATGACTATGCAAAGCAGGACAAATCCCGTCCCACACAAGAGTACCCATAGTGAAATAAGAGGTGAATGACCAGTACCTGAAAGGGCAATAGCAAGTGCAAGTAGAATCCAAGCAGCCACGTCATTCACGGCTGCAGCAGACATAGCCATTCGACCAACATCAGTCGTTAAGAGCTTTAACTCAGCTAGAATCCGCGCCAAGACAGGGAAGGCAGTGATTGAAAGGGATACTCCCATGAAGACAAGAAAAGGGCCTTGACTAACACCTTTAGCAATAGTTCCTCTAAGAATGAATGAAGTACCTACTCCTAGTCCAAAAGGAAGGCTAATCCCCGCGAGGGCGATACTAAGAGCTTTCTTGCCAGTACGACGAAGAGACCTTGGATCTAACTCGAGCCCAACAAGGAAAAGAAAGAAAAGGAGGCCAAAGTTTGCTAAAGTATCCAACACTGTGAGGCTCTTTGGTGGAAATATTGCATTCAGATACTTCAGGTTCCTGCCAAGTGCAGATGGACCAAGTAGAATCCCTCCCTGCCAAAATCAAGATCAATCTACCGTCAGACTTCTCTATAACAATATTTCAGCATAACGTCCAAATAATTTTTGAACCGATTTTCCATGTTACATTACATGACATATTCTTTGTAACAACGTAACATCTCGCTATAACAACCAAAACATATTCAGACAAACAAAGTGCACTAGCAAGTAATGTTACTTCTATACACTTAACTATTTTCTAATAAGGCAAGTTGAATATTTCTACGACAAGTTAAAATACACTGATAGTATAAAAGGGGAGAAAGGAACTTACAATAATCTCAGCAATGACGCGGGGTTGTCTTAGAGGATGGAGAATATAGGCGAGGACTCGAGTAAGTACAAGCACCAAACATATTTGTACAATCGCAAGAGGAAGTGCATAGTCCAATGGATTATCCCCTTGGAATATTCCATTAGATGTAGCTTTCATAGGTTTTGGACATGCCATTGTTGTAAAATTGTTCGTCACTGTCAGACAGATTCAAGATTTAATAAAAACGTCTTCTATAAATCACAATATGTTTTCTTGATGTTAACAAGACTCTATTGAAACACTATTCAAGAAAAATAAACGAAGGAAGATATTTATTTCATAAAACTACGATAAATTGTTTAGTATGCTTTTTTACTATATGAATTTAGCTAGTAATATAATGACTATTTATAATAGTACGAAACCTAGTTTGACTAGATATTGGAAAACATATTTCCTATTTTTAGGCAAATCCTAGTTAGATATGGATCAAATAAATTAACAAACTAATATCTAATCCTAAACAATTTTGGTTTCTTAATATAAAAAAACACATGTAATTATAGACTTAAGGAAAAAGCAGGGGCAAAAGAGTAAATAACATATGGTGTATTTATCGTAAGTTCTTTTTGTCTTTACTATGCAAATTCAATTTCATGACGTGCAAAATAATTGTAAATATTATTATTCTGATTATTTTTTTACCATTTGTCCCAATTTGTGTCATTATTTTATTTTTAGTCAATTTAAGGAAAAAAAAAATCTATATATAGTACTCTATTTGTTTCAATTTATGTGACACTCTTTCTTTTTTAGTTAGTCCAAAAAAAAAATATTTTTTAATAATAATTTAACTTTAAACTTCTTAGTTTGCATTTTGTAAACCGATCAAATAAGTAAACATACAAAAAATTAATGGACATTTAACATTATAATAATAATAATAATAATAATAATAATAATAATTTAAGTTTAAAATATTTATTTTATCTAGTCATATAGATATTTATGATTTATTCTTTCTTTAAAAGTCTCTCTTTCTTATTTTTCGTGTCAGCTATTATCACATAAATTCGATTGACGGAGGGAATAATTTCTAACAATATGAGAGTGGTTGACACTACTTCTCTAATGAAAATAGAAAAAATAAATTTCATAAGTGAGGTTTGAAGTTTTCTTCCTCATTCATCCAACGATAAGAACCCCACCATCTCGTTCCCTGTCACTCCTGGACCCCACTTTTCCACCTCATTTCATCTCTATAATGTTTTGCTAGTTTACATATTAATATACTCTTGAATAATATTTTTTTGCTTACTTACTAAATACTAGAAAATAAGTTAAAATTTTGTAATTTTCTAAAAAGAGATTTGTTCTTATACTAAGCATATCTTATATATACGATATATTTTTTTGACTTTATATAGAGGGGGAGGGGGAAGAGAGAAACCTGAAATGCTGGAGAAAGTTGAATCTGCACAATAATTTTTCTTAAAATTTAAGAGGAATTGAGCAGATTTATTTATTATGAAAAGAAAAAAAGAAAAAAGACAAAGGAGATGAGAGAGAAACTTTCTCTTTTCCAAAGAGTGTGGAATTGATGGCTAAGTCAATTAGCACAAACCCCTTCCATTTTGTATAGTGCCATGAATTTGGCATGCCCATGATTGGAAAAACTTCCAACCGACTCTTTTGAACTTCGAACAATTTACTTATTTTAAATTACGAAAAAAAGACTCAACAATTCATTTATTTTGAAATGGTATATATAATATTAGTTATATTTTTCAAATAATTACGTATTTTATCATATATTAAAAAGATACACCCAGCTACATGTATATTTGTTATTAGTTGTGTATTTCAAATGACATACATAAACATGGCATTTACCCTCCAACTGTGAGTGTGCACAAGTAGACACTTAAACTTGTATAAAATTGAACAAGTAGACACACGTGTCCTACATGACATAATACACGTAGGATGCCACGTAGGACACAAAATTGCCATGTAGGGTGTCATGTAGGACGAATGTGTCTATTTGTTCAATTTTATATAAGTTTAAGTGTCTACTTGTGCACACCCAAAGTTAAAGGTCATAGCTGTCAGCTGACGCCAAGTTAAGAGTGATGTTTATGTATTATGCAGTGGCGTAGCCAGAAATTTTACGAAGGGTGTCCAAAAATTTAATAGCTAATAAAAATAATTTATTGAATGGGTGCACTTAAATTTACTAAATCGCACTACGTAACATTAATGATTATTTTTTTTAATTAAAAAATATATCAAAAATTTTACAATCAAAATACATAATATTTAGCTTTAATGTTCACTTTTATTTGATAGAGTAAACAAACAAAGAAAAAAAGAAGAGAAAATTCAGTTTAGAGTGAAATCACGTTTATGCTTCAAGATTTCACGAACTTCGGATGACTAACAATAAGAAATGAAAAATAAAGAATCAAACGAGTTATATTAAAAGAAATTCTATATGGAGCCTTTTCACTTTTAGTAATTTTATGGAATAAATAAATAAATAGGATTTTCTTATTAACTTTAAATTAAATAATTACTTTTAAATTTTATTTAAATGAAAATGAAAATAAAAGAAAAAACAAAAGTCAAATAACATATTTAGGGGATTTGAACCCGCACATCAGGTTGCAAAGGACTTAGCTTGAGCTGAACGACTAAAACCATTGAGCTAAGAAACTTTATTGTTATTCAAGGATGTCCAAAATGTGTTATTTAACCATTAAAAGTATCATTTTACTTATAAATACAGTGTAATTTCCGACGAAGGGTGTCCAATCAGGTAGCTACACCCCTAGTATTATGCCATTTCAGATACATCTAAATCATGCTAGATACATTTATCTGTATCACTATATGTATCTGATGTGATCTACATGTATCTAGGATATACCAGATACATAGGAGTGAGAGGGAGACCAGTCTACTATATATATATGATAATTTCTACTATACCAGATACATTGTAGAATTCATTAAAAGTGGAAACACTTCTTGTTAGGAATTTTTTCATATTCAAATTTGAGACCTCAAATTAAATATAGAGGAATCACAGGGACAAAGTTAAAATTCGAGTTACGAGTTCAACAAGATGTATCCCATATAGCTTTGATCAGAATCCTATATTTAAGTTTTTTTAAAAAAAAATCACTTAATTTATTCAGAGCCTAATAATTTTTTTTTTTGAAATTATATCTTATAAATTCAAATTTCCAAATATATTTCTGATCACACCTACCCAAGACATCCCTAACTTGATGGATCTGGAAATATTTACTTTCACATAAAATAATCATTTTCTTTTTAACAAAACTTAGTAATTAAAAAGGTTGAACAATATGGATTACAAGCAATATGTACTTAATATCAATGGATTTACTAATGAGGAAATTTGCTTTTAACTAAGATAAGTGAAAATAGAGAAATTTGTTGATTAAGACTTATAACAAATAAAAAAAAATACACAATTAAGGGGAAACAGGAAATTAATTAAATTTCCACTAATTACTAATTAGTCAAAAATAGACAAATCAAACATGTGGAAATTAACAACACAAGCAAAGCCACCCAAAAAAGGAAAAAAGGAATAGAACAATTAAGAAATTAAAAAAAATAGACTTTTAGATATTAATGTTGTTTTTAGAAGAATTATGGCTTTTAATATTCATTTAAAAAAAATAAGTAACGCTTTTTAATGGCGTTTAGTATGTTTTCACTCGTAGTATTAGCAATATTCTCATAATTTCTTATCTTTTGAGTTTTATTACTATATATCTGTTATTTTTATGTTTTAGTTATCACATTATTATTTTGTTGTTGTTGTTATTCCTCTTTGAATGCTATACAATGTTTTTTAAAATTTGTTAAGTTGTTTTTTTTACGAACTATTTTGAACGCGTTATTTGAACCAAATATCTCTTGAAAATAGCTTTTGTACCTCTAACATTTCCAGACACCACCTTTGAATATTCAATGTTTTAGAAACATCCACTCCAATTTTATTGGATCATAAAGATGTTTTAAATTGATTACTTACTTTGTAGTCAATTGATTTGAAAAGAGAGGGAAAAAAGAGTTATTATTAGCATTATTTCCATGAAGTTGACTATCTTCAATTATTATTGGAAAATATTTGCAATGAATGTAGCATACCAATGCACATTCCCTTTCTTCATGGTTGCATAACTCTTTTGTATTTTTAAAATTTTTAAAACATTAACCAACTCATACTCCATGTATCTACACATACAAAATAATATATATATATATGAAAAAAAAAGTACTCGCACCCACTATTTATATCAAACCAATAAATACATGACAAATATTTTTTGGTTAAATATAGATGACTTCTATATTTGAGGGGGAAATGATCTGATTTATTTCATCAATTCAAATGAAGGTTTATTTCATCTAGAATCCTTTAAAATATATGTGTCACGTTAGTATCAAATGTCCACGAGACACAGTGAAAATGAATTAAGATGTCTAAATATGTATTCACAAAATTAGAATGCTTAATTATCAATTGTGACCAAATTAAATGTATATCTATTTATTATGCCTAGTTTACAATAGGTAATGCATAAATTTATAGGGTTTGGGGTTTATTCCAACTAATTCAAGTAGAAGTTAGGTAGATAACTAAATGAGTCAAAATAGTGACGGGAGGATACATGAAGAATCAAACTATTTTTTATTCGGAATTCACTGATCCAACTAATTTATATTTACATTGTGGACGGCTCACTCCCTAACAGGGTTTCATCATTTTCTGAATCTAAAAGGCGGAGTCGGAATTTTTAGTTTATGATAAATCGTAATTGTTTTTGATAGTGGGTTTTATATAGATTTTACGAAATATGGTTTCAAATGTTTTTGAACTATATATGCAACATTGAATAAAAATATCCTCAATTAATAATTTGTTCTAAAAATATTCTTTGTCATCAATAGTTTGATCCAAAAATACCATTATTATTACTTAATGAGTCAAAATCTAAATACTAGTATTATTTTTTTAATTTTAAACACCTTCTTTTTCTAATAATAATTTTTAGGATTTGGTATTTATTAATTTATATCTAAAATAATACGTTTAGTCAAAAAGTAATATAGAAATTGGTTTTCCTATATCTCATCAAAGTAGGTTTCGTACTATTATAAATTAAGAGTTTGTTATTAGCTATTTTCATGTAGTAGACAATGTATCTTAGAGTTTATTGAGTTTATCAATAAATAATTTCCACTATAAAAATTTCTATTTCTTAAAAATTAAATCTTGAATTCGCCTACAAGCAATTTTACAACAATGGACTATGCACTTCCACTTTCAATTATACAGATATGTTTGGTGCTTATACTTACTCGAGTCCTCGACTATGTTCTCTGTCCTCTAAGACAACCCCACGTCATTGGTGAGATTATTGCAAGTTTTTTCTCCCATATTATATACTATTAGTGTATTTTAACTTGTCGTAGATATATTCAACTTGCCTTGTTAGAAAACAGTTAAGTGTATAGAATTAACTTTACTTGCTAGTGCACTTTGTAATTTCTGAATATGTTATATTTCCCTTGTTTTTCCTTTTGCCCTTTGTGTTGTTATTAAAGAAGTTCTTTGAAGTTATATATGTTGTTCACAAGTTCCAAAAATGTTAAGTGCAACCATATTGAAATCTTAAAAATGCACTATTTTTGGAGGGTCTCACGAGCGCTCAAACAAGATAAGTGTATCAATTATCCTAAATTTCTTTATTTCAAGATTGTCACAATTATCTCTTCCTTAACAATGTAGATTGTAGTCATTGATACCATTATACATTTCGTTTCATCCTGAGAGGGTTGGAGGGTGGAGAAGACATAAGTAACATAGAATGCTAATTGTGAAATTTGTTTGAGTTTTCCCTTTAATGGTTTTGCAAGGCTAATCCGAATTAATTTGTCTAATATGAATATTAAACTGCAATATTATAAAGGAAATATAATACATGGCAGAGTTATTATAAAAAAAAAAAGTAGGATAAATGATAAAATAAAATTATTAAATAATAAGCAATGAAGTTAAAATGATAGAAAATATAAGGTAATGACACGACCATATCAAACGCGTCATTACAATGAAAATAGGATTGACCTCTCATGTAGAGACTTTCTTTATTGAATCGATCTTCTAGACTTTTCTCAGTCAAGCTTTATTGTTCTTTAATGTAATCTCGATCCATAGTTTAAGACTCTATTCTTTATAACCTAGTTTATATCCACAAATGAGGTGACTCTGTACCAACATCTTTCCGTTTGTATAATATTCAGCTAAGTAACTTCATAACCTCAATACTTTTTTTCTTACTATAGCATAGGGCTAAGTGACTTCATAACCTCAATCTACTTTTTTCCTTAACGTATCATAGGCCTTTGTCGGGGATTTCATCCCTTCACCTATAGACAGTGGCTGTCGTTCCATTATGATGTGATAAAATTTAAGTAGCAATTAAAACGTCGTATTTTTAAAAAGATCTTACTTTTTATGTATTAAATGATTCTATGAACATAAGAAAAATGTGTTCAGCTGCACACTAGGCAGGCCTTGTTCTCAAAGGAGAAGTAAACCGCACTAAACAAACCTTGTAGACGAGATCGACCGAGAAAGTATGCATGAAGTTTCAAACCTGAAATCTCTTGCTTAACCAACTCGACAACTTTATTATCAAAGAATTGTTGGAACAATTCCTTGAGTAGCATAGATTTTTAACTACACATTACACAGAGGGATATTACTCACAATAACTTTGTCTCAACCGATAAATCAAGCTTATTGACATACATTATACTGCAAAAAATTGCCCAAGCCCAGTGCTAGAGTACAGAATTATCACTCAACACAAGTTTTGTTGCAATGCCCCCAAATGAAATAATCACAAGAAAACGAGACAGTTCCAGAATTGCAAAACAAGTCTTTTTGGAGAAAATAAAATAATAGTACACAAGCAAAGCGATGGATGATGATTTGAATTCAGTCTTTCACCAATTCAGAATCCACACAGCGATGAACGAAGAGGGATAAACACAGGAAAAGCTTCCAACTGCTCAAGCAGCAACCTGACCGAATAGGCACTTGCGGATCTGCAATATTCAGGACAGCAACAAAAAAATCAACTAATTAAGCGTAATAATATATATAAGTAACTGATCAAATGATGACAAGCTAATTAGTCTCAAGTCTCAATTAGCTTGTGACCTTAAACGGGTCAAGCACCAATATTACCTTACAGATATTTTATTTTAATTTTCAAGATTTAAGAAAGTCTCGACAAATATTATTAAACAACTGACCTGCCCTCGACCCAGATTAACTAAATTTAGTGGACAAAAATGATAAGGAGATGACAGTACAAATATTAAACCACATAGCTAAAAGGTACAACATGTCAATGAATTGAGCTGCAAAAGGCTATTCCATAGAGATCAATCACGAATAAGAAATAGTAATCCTCTAAAATGCATATCAAGTTAAACAATGAACAGTTCAAGACACTTTGTAACTCATCTGAATAAGTTTTTTAAATAATAAGAGATGGATAGACAGCTAAAACTCGAGCAGTAGATCACGTACACTGGAGGAACAAAAATCAAAAGAATTGGCAAGACCAGACCACAGAAATCTGAGAAGTATGAAGGAAAGGGCAGAAGGAAGTACCTCTGGTAGTTTTTTACGGAACACAACTTCCAATCTGGCATCAAGAGTGTTTTCACACACAATTTTCCCATCTCGAGAAGCCAACACCACTCCTCCGGAGCTGTGGGGATAAAGAGAGAGAAGTAGGTAAGAGGAGTTACGTGATTTTTCAGAACGCTGATTTCTCCCAAAAGCAATAACACGCAAAACAAGAGAAAGAAAGGAATCCAACCAACAGATACTCATGAAAGTAAGGTTGTAATAGAGCAGCTTACCAAGATGGACCATGCATATTATGATGTGATGGAGCAGGAGGAAGGTGGATTTCATCAACTATGATCTCAGGTTGATGGACGTTTGCCTTCTCTGCGTATTCTTCCTTTACTCCCTCCAGTACATGTTCAACCAGGTGTACGTCATGTTTCCGACAACGCAGAAGGACACAAGGCTCTTTAAGCCTAAGCAAACTCTGCAACAGAAAGAGTTGGTTTCAAATCATGCCTAAAGACTAAGCAATAATAAATTCAGTAAGCCATCCAGACACCATGAACAGTTCAGCCAATTACGGTCACAAACAACATAAAAGACAATAATTTTGTTGTTAATCATAGAATTGGGTTTGGTCATAGCACTCTAGACATTTAACTACTAGCAAAGAAGAAATTGCACGCTTCATATTACCATGAGGGTAAGTGCTACAATTTTAGATTATGTTGAAGTTGAGCCTCAATTTTAGAAGTATCCAGAATGAAGGTAAGGTACCAGTAAAAGTTCCTTTTAATACTATCCAATTATATTTTGGTAACTAAAACTATAACATGATTCTAATAGGGTCCTAGACTTAAGACCCAGTACAAACTTGAAGCAAGTGATATTCACAATTTTCATATTCTCATCCCATTGTAAAATACAGTAAATGCCATAAAAACCAAATAAGGATTCATAATCTGGCGCCTAAGAGCTCAGATAACATGATGCTTATGACCACATCAATAGATGACTAATATTGGTCAACTTACACATATTATATCTTCTATAATATTCCTACTCGGTTTCTAAGATCTCATAGTTTAATTCATGAAGTCCAGAAAAAAGAAGAAGAGAACATCGTGTAGATTAACGTCCATCATACCTGAACAATAAGATCATGCAGAAGCTTCTTATAACCGCCGTGGTGGTGATGAAGAATAGAATCTATGATGCCGTGCTCATGATGGCTAACATTTAAGAGCTCCTTTGCTGCTGCCTCCTTCATGGTGTTAACCAAGTCATCCTGAGCTTGAAGAACTTTGATTCGAGAGGCATTGAGTTGCATGGAGTACTCACTACAAGAAGTACATTAAGAAGAAACTTTAAAGACCGTGTCGGCCAATTGCAGTTCAAATTAGATAATTAAGCTGAATCACATAGCATGTAATTTTCGCAAAACAATAGCAATTAAAAATTTAAACTTCAGACCTAGTTCAACATGATCTGGCTTCCTACAGTCTACAGAAAAGAACGTCGCTAGGAAATCAACTTCAGACCAAATATAACCATATGGCTTGTTCCAAAAAGAATTACTATATCCTAACTAACAAGAAGTACTAAAAAAGGTATTAATAATTAATGGTAGCAGAGTACAACACTACAAAAGCTCCAAATAATACACAATGATTGTACTTCAGAAATACCCAGCAAAACCAACTGAAAAAGTACATCCATGATGTTCCAGACCAAGCATGAACAACACAAGAAGAAACCTGGATATTCTAAAAGATAAAGAGGTAGTCTTAAGCTGCAAACTAAAATCTTAAGCTAAGACGCCAAATAAAAGTAATCATTTTCATCCAAAATCAAGTGATAGCTTATATAGTTACGAAATAACGAATCAAATTGCTGTTACAGTCATAGTATTACTGAATATCTTCTCTTCACAGTTAGAGCACAACGGCATTTTGATGGCTAACAGAAATCAAATTGTAGCATTTGACCAGCAATATGAATTCCCAAACATAAAATCAAAGAACATTTTTTTCAATCCAATTTGACGTAAAGCACAAAATAATAACACAACAACGAACCAAAACAAATGAGAAAAAATTACATCTTCTTGCGAACATCCACTTGTTTCTCTTTGCGTTCGTACTCTTGTCTGATCTTCTTCTTCTCTGCTTCCACTAGCTGCAACTTCTCGATGTTGAATTCCTAAGAAATAACCACATCCAAAGACCATTATTTCTCTAATTACCTTAAAAGGAACTCCAAAAATAGGCAGATCCAACTATCTCTCTGTGAATTGAGAAGCACAGCTACTTTTAGCTGAAACTATATATAATTAAAACATTTCAACTCCAATTAAATACAAAAAGTTTTTTTGACAATATATATATTTAGAACTTTTTACACTCGAACAACATATATAATTCAAAATTCCAAATAGTATGAATATCTTTACACTTGTTATCACATTTCGGAAATAAAAGTTTGGATCCATCACTGACTCAGAACTGGTTACAGAAATTAGATAGTCAAAACTTTTTGAGAAGTACAGATTTAAAACTTTTTAGACGAATCACATATATAATTGGAGAATTTATAAAGTACCATACATTTACAATTATTATCACAAAAATTATTGACAATAGATCCAAATTTTAAGGCTTTTTATGAACCTCATATATAATTGGAGATTATAAAAAGCACCCTATAATTACATTTATTATCACAAAAATTAGTGACTGCAGCATTATTCACACTCGCCACTTTCCAAACAATGTCATTTAAAACTTTATAGACTCGAACAACATATTTAATTCGAAATTTTCTAAAAAGCATATACCTTTACACTTATTATCACAAATAATGCTTGCTTCACTATTCACACTCATGACTTTAAATTTTGGATCCAGCTCTGACAAAGAACAATGCTAGATGCAGAAAATAGATAGTCAAAACATTCTGAAAAGTACACATTTAAAACTTTTTAGAGTCGAACTACTTTCAAAAAAATTCGAAAAGTACTATACTTCTACACTTATAATCACAAATAACACTCCGAACTTCAAATTTTGGATCCGCCTTCAACTCAAAACAATGCTAGATGCAGAACTCAAATAGTCAAGCTTTCTAAAAAGTGCTTTTTTAGACTCGAACAACATATATAACTCGAAATTACTGAAAAGTACCATATAATTTATCACAAAAATTAGTGACTACAGCACTATTCACACTTGCCTGACTTCAATTTTTGGATCCGATGATGAATCGGAACAATGCTCAATACAGATATAATTAAATTGAAATTCAATATAGGTCTTACTTCTTCAGCAGAAACGGAAATCTCATTAGCTTTTTCTTCTGCTTCCTGGCGGATGAATCGAACCATTTGCTGGATCTGCTTGGAGACATCGGCGTCATTCATTTTCGGAGCTTGAATCCGGGTCGAAATCGGGTCAACGATGTGATCCTTAAGGCAATTTCGGGGTTTTCTAGCAGAGATACAGAGGTTTTCAGAGAAGAAGACGACAGGTAAGAGAACAGAGTTGACAGTTCACATAATTTGTAGTATCCGATCTATCTACCCCGTCTTTAATCAGAAATTCCATTAGCCACCCCAAAACTTCTTTTAAATACATTTAGGTACAATTTTTTCTTTGTCTTTTAGGGGCTCCTGCCGTTAGTCATCCCACGTTTGTTATTCCCCTGAATGCGAGATAAAGATAACACTATAATTTTGGCATAAGTTATCGCTTGATATTATCACAATTAAACGTTAAATAAACTCATCTCAAAATTAATTTTGAAAATAATTATCTCTTATTCATTGTACCAAATGAGTCATTAAAGAATCAAAATTAAATGTTATACCTGGAGTTGCCCAAAATAGCAAAATCTAGTCCACAAGTGCAACACGTTTAGGCCTTTAGGGTATGAGACTTCTAAGAACGTGATCTTCGAAGATTAGGATTAAAAGTTAAAAAAATGAATACAAGTTCAAAGGGATTAAATTGCAACATTTACAGAACAATAGGGTTATAAATGAATATAAAAAATAAAGTTACCAAACGAGTTCACTGTACCTAAAATTTTCTTCTTCTTTGTGCCTATAAAACCCTTCTTCGTTTCACCAAACAAAAAACTCTTACCATTTCCAGAAAAAAAAAATCAAAATTGAGTAGGAGGATTTCTGAGGTATGAAACAATTCTGTTCTCGTTTTTCAAATTCTGATTATTTTCTGTATGTATGTATGTATATATATATTTGTATATGTGTTGCTATACATGTAGAAAATCTTCGTTATATACTTGAACTGGTTTAGGGTTTTTTTGCTGTTGTTGTTGTTGTAATTAGGGATTTTGTGTACGGAAATGGCATCCAAGAGGATTCTGAAAGAGCTCAAGGATCTCCAGAAAGATCCTCCTACCTCTTGCAGTGCTGGTACCATCTATCACCTTGCTCTTTTTTTTTTAAAAAAGTTATGTAGTATTTGTATGTGAGTGATTGTTTTTTGTTTTGGGTTATCAAAAAAATTGTTACTTGAACCGAGGGTATATTGGAAATACTCTCTAACTCCCAAGGTAGGGTAAGGTCTGTATACCGTCTAGCAAACTCCACTTGTTACTTGTGGAATTACACGGGGTATTTTGTTATGATTTTTTGATGGTTATTCCTTACTTTTTTACGAAATCGACTGATGTTTTGAGGAGTAAGGTTGTGTGAGAATACTGTTGATGAAAAACACTTGTCGTCTTTTTTTAAACCAAAAGTTAAAAGCATTTAGTGTTAAATGATGTATTAACTAAGTATGGTTTGGTGAGAAAAAGTTTATCATGCATTTGTTCTCGCTGCAAACAAGTGATTGGATGAAATTCTTTCTGTCTATTGATTCTCCTGGGCGGGGTGAGTTCTTGCAGTGTTGGTACTGACTCTAAATCTCTTTGTTCCCTTTTTTGTTCTGCAGTTTTCGTATTTGAATGATTATTGTAGTGATTCTTTCCTTTATTTCAGTGAATTGGCTGGTGTATTGACAATTAAGGTTGTGTGTAAGAATACTGTTGATAAAATTGATGTATTAACTAACTGTTGTTAAGTGATGAAGTTGTAAAGGGTATGTGATGCATTTGTTCTTGCTGCAAACACAGGCTTGGATAAAATTCTTTTTGGTTTATCGATCATTCTAGGTGGGGTGGGTAAAAAATAAAGAAATTGGCTGGTTGTTTTTAAAAATTATCTTTTTAGTTGCTTGCCTACATGATTCCTTGGTTATGATGTGGGAAGTGTGAAGAATTCAGGTTATTTTTTTGGGTTTGATCTCACATTTTTTTCACCATGAAGTGTTGTTGTTTTTCATTCTTGCATGTTTTTTGTTATTATGGTTTTGATGGAGGGAAGAGAATAATGAAAAATGGTGCATGAGTGTGGTTTTCATTCTTCTTTTTTGCCATGTTATTTTGCTGTTTGTATTAGGGAGGTAGCTTTGTGAAACCTGTTAAAGATCTCTGTGTGGAATGTTGTTCTCTGATTATTGTGCTGTTGCTTGTATCAGGTCCAGTTGCGGAAGATATGTTTCACTGGCAAGCGACACTTATGGGTCCATCTGACAGTCCTTATGCTGGAGGAGTGTTTCTTGTGACCATTCATTTTCCACCCGATTATCCATTTAAGCCTCCAAAGGTATCCCATCCACATCATGTGGGGTTACATAGGCGTTTGCTTGCTAATCAATGCATTACTCCTACATCTTGCTGGGATCTTTTCTCAGTATGCTATTGTTTTCAGACTTGCAATAAAATATGTCAATTGGTTGCAAATTCTTTTTTTTTCCACAACAATATCTCAAGACAAGTACAGACGTTAGAGCTCATTTGCTAGGGGGAGAGCTGATTCCTTTCCTTCATCAATTCAGAACTATTGTGTTAATAGGCCTTCTATAAAGCTCAAATTTGTTGCTATTAGTCATGCCTTAATTTTAAGTTGATTGTAAAATCTATACAGACTGGTCAATCAAACTGGTATCAAGAAAGCCCAACTTTTTTCTGTGTATCTGCATTTTGCTAACATGGTAGTGATGGTATAGCTGCATGTGAGTTTTCTTGCGTCCTTATTTGAGAACCTGCACTCCAGGACTTGTGGAAATTTCGAGACAGATACGATATGATTTACTCAAAAGCTGCTGAAGTATGCTCTACTTCATGTATTAGTGACAAGAAAGAGTTTGGTTTCTAGCTTGATTATTTAGTCGAGTGGTTTTCCAATTGTCTTTACCTTTGGTTTGCTTGTGTGGAATCCACTGAAGTCATGAACTGTATGGGAGAACGATTACACTTTCAATCTAAGAAGAATGACTTGGATTTAAGAGATTGGTGAGTGTTTGATGCTCAGGAGTAATAACTGGGAGATCCTAGGATTAGATCCTTGTTATACCACTCTCTATGAGCCAATCTGCTCCAACCTTGGTAAGCAGGTTACTTGGCATTGTGGTTTGTGTGCTAGTTGCAGACTGCTCGGTTGATTAATGGAGCGTGCACAAGTTGGTCTTGACACCATCGTCATCCAAAAAGACTAAGAAGGATGACTTGGATTTCCCTTTTGGTTGAGTTCATGTTGTGTAACTAGCTATATTGTGAGATCTTGGAATGCCCTATACTTTTCAGTGTTGGTGCATGAATTGCATAGGCAATGGCTTTCAGTTCCTCAGGTTTGAGAACATGCATCTTGTTAATTTCATCTAAAACCTTCCCCTCATGAGTACCATGTTGAACCCTTAACTAGAGGGGAGACGAACTCTATTTTTCTTGTTGGTATCCTAGTGAATAATTTTGTTTTATTCCATACAGAATCCAACAATAGATTGACTTTCTTCATGTATTTTCTTAGAGTTGACTTGTCGTGCTCTTAGATTCATTTGCCAAAGTACACAAGTATTGGCTGTCTCCCTAGACAATGTTCTGCAACGTGTATAGCCTTTTCTCTTCTTTATTCATTTCCCTGTGAAAATTTGACACATCATTTATGTAACAATGTGCAGGTAGCTTTTAGGACAAAGGTTTTTCACCCAAACATCAACAGCAATGGCAGCATTTGCCTCGATATTCTGAAGGAACAATGGAGCCCGGCACTTACGATTTCCAAGGTTATTTCTGATATAGTTTCAGACACATTTGTTAATCTTTTTATTAAAGGAATGCAGTAATATTTTCCTTCTGTCGAGAGTGTAATTTAAGAAACTGAATACCAGTAGTTTCTCTGTTCCCAGTTTAAGTTGTTCTCGAGAAAGCTAAATAGGGTAACACGTGGACGGATCAAATTATACCTTGTTTATTTCGAGTAACCATAAATTGATCTATCAAACTGCAGTCAAGAAAACAGATTATGGTGAGTGGATGTATGATGGTGGCTTATTCTGTTATCTATTTGCTTGCAGGTGCTGCTGTCAATCTGCTCTCTGCTAACGGACCCTAATCCTGATGATCCTTTGGTGCCCGAGATTGCTCATATGTACAAGACTGATAAAAGCAAGTACGAAGCAACTGCTCGGAGCTGGACCCAAAAGTATGCAATGGGTTAGTTGCTGCTCAGACCCATGTCCGGAGGGGGCTCCTTTCCCTCTGTGAGTTTGTGGTCATTGTCTATGACATATTAAGAAGTGTTTGTTTCTTCATGTATAATCAAACTCGAGAGGAAAGCTTGAATTGTGGCCTCACTGTGAAACATTGAATTTGCTGTGTCTGTAAACCTTTAATTGCTTTTATATCCTATGGATGGGTTCAAAGTAGTAGACATTTGACCCTTGGCAACTGAAGTAGTGATCTCTCTTACACATAAACGCAGTCCAAAGCCTTAATACTTAATTACTTTTCTGGTTAAATTTTTAGAAAAAAAGCTGCAATTTCCCTTGTGATGGTGGCTGTGTTTGGTCCAGAGGAAAATGTTTTCAATGGAAAATATTTTCGAGGAAATAAGTGGTTTTTTACTTTCTTGAGTTCGGTAAGCTGGTAAAATATATTATCCTAAGTACATTTCTATATATTTAAGACAACTATGAATCCAATGGAGGATGGATGGTTGTGAGCGTCTGAGGAGATAATGCGACAGTTGGGACGTTATTTTCCTTATTTTATGGAGCTTGCTTTTTTTAAAAAATATTTTTTAAAATTTTTGATCAATCGAAAATGCCCATCTTGTACTTTTTTTTTTCTTAATTTTTGTTTCAATAATGGTGATGTTTGAATTTGCTAACTTGCACTAGACTAATTTATCATTAGTATAGGGATCGTATGATTTTGATGATCCTGGTTTGGATTACCTAGTGTTTTTATCTCTACCTTGGATTTGAAGACTCATAATTGGTAGATCTTTTTTCTTTTGGGTTATTTTATGCATTTTAATTTGATTGAATACGAAGTTCAAGAATATAGAAATATGTTATTCATACAAGGGTGTAAATAAAGGTAAAAAAGAATATTAAGATTTAAAAGTTACAAAATATAACAAAATAAATTCTCTTAACAGAGAAAGTAAAGATAAATTGAAACAAGGGTGTAACACTTACCTTAAGCTAATTTCTTTCATCAGCCAAAATGATCTTACAAACTTACCTTATGAATGCATATCTTCCCTAGTTTTGAATGTCTTGTCTAATCATCTAAAGTTATGTCATTTCTTGTGATATCTTCACGTACACTTAAACATGGAACATGTGTCTACATGCATCTCGATTAATTTCATAACATATTGGATAAAATTATATCTCAATTGATTTCGTAATGTATTGGATAATTTTATCCGTACAAAGCACAATGAAAAAGCTCAACCAAGAGTGTTATATAAATATTGTTGGAACCTCAAAAAAGATATGCTCGTCAAAGTTAAATTGTTCCTAAATACGAATAGCTAAATATAAGTGTCCTAGGTATAATAACAATATGATTTCAAGAAAAACCTTGTAAAATTTTCCATACACCTAGGCACTCACAACACCAATGATGTTCAATAAACCCATTATTTTTAGAAGTTAATTAAAAAGGAACATCAGCAGCATGAACAAGGTATGTCACTGCCAAGGCCAACAACATTAATACACATGCAATCCCTTGGTCAATTGTTGTACCTGCAAAACAGTTACAACACATCAATTAAAATACTTTCGTGCAGAAATGGATTCAGAATTTGAAACTTATGAGATTCTATAACGACCTCAAATTAATATACATTGTAATACAAATATAAAGTCTGAGCAAAAAAACTACTAATTCACGTGAAACCATAAGTAGTACTATAAGAAGATATTTGCATTTTGCGGCAAATTATACTATACATCCCGGTGTAAATCTATTGCTCAAACTCTTCAAAAATGTTGTCGGAAATATGTTGGGTACCCCAATAATAATGCATTTTTTAGGATGCAACACGGGTGTGGAGACATTTTTAGAGAGTCCGAGCAACATATAGGGTTAACAAATACCAACATATATGTTCAACACAAACCAAAACTTGGATAGAAATGGATAAATACTGCTATCTATTTCAATGAGAAAAAAATTTGCAAGAGAATTCATGGGATTTGATATTTCCTTACCATCCAAAGAAGAAAATTATTCATTAGAGAAAACTTAGAATCTCAACAATAAATATGAATTTGTTATCTATGCTATGTACTTTGAGATCCCATCCAAACTTTCAAATATAAGTTCGATATAGCAAATAATGAAAATGGTTCGTAACATATCGCATGAGTCCACATAATCCTCCTAATAGGCAGACAAATATGGGTGAGGATCAATAAGTTAGCTAAAGAAGTTGATGTTGAAGTAGAAAGAAGGCTAACATATTCACATCACAAAGCTATTGCATACCGAAATCTATCCAGTATCCACGACCATAATCAAAATCACACCAAGAAATAGTCAAATTCTAAATGCACAACTAACTAGAAACTCCGGCATCTAAGCAATGGATTCACCTTCACCAATTGTCTTCACAGTTCACACACACAGCTTCCAACAACTAACTAAGCGTTAATTACAAACAAGTTAGAGTCGTTTATATGGATCCTTACTGTTCATATTGCTCCATTCATACCCAATCTCGTTCAATATTACAAATAAGAGTAATTTACCTAGGGTTAAGATTAAAAGATTCAACAAACATTGGACCAGCAGTAGAACCACATGCAAACAAGGGGATTCAATACCAAAAGGTCATGAAGATGACCTTCTTAGACATGCATAAAATTTCTAATCACCTTAACATAAGAGAAATACAAGTTTAAATCCAAGTGTAGCCTTTTCTTAGATTCTTTTTGAATCCCCACTCCGCCACCGATTGAATCTAATGTAAACATACTATAACAACAACAAACTCAGTGCGATCCCACAAGTGGGATCTGGAGAGGGTAGGGTATAGGCATACCGTATTCCTACCTTTGTGGGGCGAGAGTTTGAGGTTGTTTTCAATAGACCTTAGAGAACTATGATGAAAATATCCAATGTAAACATTCTAACAAAGGGGCAACCTGCATTAAGCTCCCACTATGCCTGAGATTCAGGGAAGGACCAGACACTAGGCTCTATTATAAGCCGTCTCACCCTACATTTCTACAAGAGGCTATTTCCACAAGCTCCAGCTATGTGCCAGATTTGGGAAGGACCAGACACAGGGGTCTATTCTAAGCCGCCTTACCCTACATTTCTGCAATAGGCTATTTCCACAAGGCCTTACACTACATTTCTGCAATAAACTATTTCCACATCTCAAACCACCAAGGCTCCCCTTTTGACATGACTAAAATTAAATCCAAACCTATCAATATAACATATGCATACATTTTTTTTTAAAAAAAACATATATTATCTTCCGGTATTGATCGATTTATTTTGCGTCCAAATTTATCAAACAAACAAATTCAAGCAGTCATGAATTTGACGGATCCAGTATAGTATCTGTCTCAAATTCAATACATACACATTACTACCCATTAATTGCTTTTGAAACATGAATCCTCACCCATTTTTATAAATTAAAATGAAAAAAAAAAATTACCGTCGCTGGCCGGAGCAGGTGCCGGAGCTAAACCCTCTTGTGCCTGAACGGCCGGAAAAAAGGCCGAGAAAACCAAAGCAAATGCTACAACGAAACTGAAAAGCAATTTTCCAGATCTCATTGTCATTTTTGTATATTTTGCTAATCTCTCTTTCAATCAATTCCTTTCTTCTTCTTATTATTATTATTATTATTCTCTCTGCAAACAGCCTCCGACGAAGATCTCGAAAGAGGGCCGTAAGCAGAGAGAGAAATTATAGAGAGAGAATTGAGAAAAGTTTCCTTTTAAATCTCACAATAACTACAATTTCCTTCTAGATTATTACAGTCGGATCGGGGTCCAGTCTGGGCTTATACAATACGATGGGCGGGTTGGATAAATGAGTTCAGTTTTTTTTTTTTTTTTAATATTATGAATTTTATTAGATTTTAAATTTTGAATGCATATATTTAATGTGTTTGTATACATGTATCTCTGATATATGAAAATTATATGTAATTTGTTCTAGATATATTGTATTCAAGTGGATTTGCATGTCTTTGACTCTCCCGCTTGTCTTTCTCCTGTATTACTTGTCTCACTCGCTGTTTGATATCTCGGATATATGTATTTAGTGTGATTCACATGTATCTAAGAATGATTCGCATGTATCTAGGGATCTCGATCGCGTCTTTTCCTGTCTTAATGTATTTGATATCACAAATATATATATCAAGGTGTATCTGACTTGAAATCTGTTATCAAATTATTAATTAGTGAGATAATATGTGAGATAATATGCAATTATTTCAAACTATAGTCAGAATTAGTAAATATGTTTGTCTATCTAGTTTTCCCAATGAAAATGAACAAACAATACAAATCTCACTAGTTTAGATTTTAATTACGTGTGCTCATATTACTTTAGAAAAACACTTTTTGTATCACTTTTTTCTGCCAGATACTCAGATCCATGTATCTCGAATGCATGTGGATCTAATTAAACGTAGTTTGTTCCGGATGTAATGTATCCAAATGTGATTCACATGTAGTTAGGATATACTGAGTCTCTCACTTGTCTCTCTCTTATGTATTTGCATTTCAAAATATATTTGATATAAAAAATACATGTTTTTAATATCAAAGATATATATTTGCTTTCTCGTTCACTTCTCTCCTTATGCACATATATTTCAAAATGTATCTGGAATCAAAGATACATGTATCTAATATTGAAAAAATATGTATTTGATTATATACATCAATGTACACTCCGTACAGAAATAGTTAGGGGGGGAGAGAGTAAAAAGAGAGGAAGAGAAGGAAGAGGGGGAGAGAGCGAGCGTATGAAAGAGAAATTTAAAGGAGTGTACCTAACTTGAAAACTAGTATGAAATTATTAATTAATGAGATGATAAGTAATTATTTCAAACTAGAGATGAATTAGTATTATATGGTAGGAAAGTTTGTATAATTAGATATTTCTTTGTAAAAAATCTTATTTTATACCAATGATAATTAAAATATTTTCTCCGTCTTAAATTATATATCGGGCAAAAATAATTATTTCAAATATTATTTTTAGTTTAAGGCATGTTAATTGTTTTTTTATTTTGTTATTAATAGATGCGTGTTATTAATGGAAATGACATAAATAGAATAAACATTCCCTGCAAAGTTAAATATAAATAAAAGGATAGTAATCAAATATCCCTCTTAAATAATACTTCATCCTTGTGTAAAAAAATAGAAAATACAAAGAAAACATATATTGTTTCCTTTTCTTGATTGAAGTTATTTAAATTTGTATTTATTATAAAAGCTATATATTTATATAAAAGAGGAACATAGATAAGGTGATGTGACATCTCTCTATGACCTCCATTTATATTTATCTTTTTTCTCCTTTTTATTTTTTTTTTATTTTTTTACCATTTTTCTTCATTTAATTATCTTTTTTATTTTAATAACTCATAAAGTCTTTGTATTCAATCACTCAATTTTTCATCTCTCACTATGATATATCTTCTTTATTAGATAATGTGCATATATTCGTAACTCTCATAATTTTCAACTTTTCATATTCATAACCCTCTCCCACCATTATATATCTTCTTTATTAGACATAATATGCATATAGTTATAACTCTCGTAATTTACAACTTTTCATATTCATAACCCTTAAATATTAAATATGAAAGTTAAGATACCTTATGATATTCCTCTATTATTTCTATATAAATTCATATTTTTTGTTTCATGAGATTTTATCCAAAGTTATCCTTCATTTTTACTATAGAATTATATTCATGCTTTTATTTGGCTTGAAAACGAAGAAGAAGAAGAAGAAAACTCTTGAATATTGATAGGCTTGTGAAGTGGATATTGACAACAACTTAGATAATTATGTATTGATTTCTTTTTCCTTCTATTTTTAATGATATGTGTATTGTACTATTCCTTTTTACTTTTTTTTCTCTTTTTTTTTTATATATCTCTATGATGACTCTTAAATTTAATTTTTATAAGAAGAAAACATTTGAATAGTGATAGATTTGTCAAGTGGATATTAACAAGAGTGATGTCTCTCTGCTTTTGTTTGACTTGAAAAAGAAGAAGAAAGCTCTTAAATATTGATAGGCTTGTGAAGTGGATAAGACAAGATCTTAGACAATATGTATTGATTTTGTTTTTCCTTCTATTTTTTATTTTAATGATTAAAGTCGCAATGATATATGTATTGTATTATTTCTTTCATTCTTTTTTTCTTGTGTACCTTTATAATGACTTTTAAGTTTAATTCTCGTACGAACTTCTTATTGTTGTAAATCTATAATTTCTTTTAGTTTTAATTAGTATTATAAATTAGTGCTAGATTTATCTCTACTATTTAAAATAAGAAGATGATGTATGTATATTTAGTCAAGTATATATTGTATCGGGATAAATAACTTAAATATAGAATAAATATGAGAAGAGGGCATTTTGGGTCATCATTGTTTGAGTTCATTTTGGCTTACATGCTCATAATGTTTTGAAATTATAATAACAATAATTAATTGACTTGACTTTTTAAGAACAAGAACACTAATTATATTTTTTTTCATGTTATAAAAATTATTATTCTACATTAAAGTTAATTGGTACGCAGAAGCAGTGGCGGAGGCAGGAATTCTATCAAGGGGGTTCAAATAAAAAAAATGTTGTTGCCTGGAATCGAACCTGTGACCCAAAGCTCACATAGGCGAAATCATGAACCCCATAAACCATTGAGCTACTCCTTTGACATATGCTCAAGGGGTTCAATTTTAAATATATACACATACACAAAAAAATTGATCTTATATATATAGTGTAATTTTTTTTCCGAGGGGGGTCGGATGACCCCCCTGGATACACTCTACATCCGCCACTGCGCAGAAGTTTCACGATTAAAACATTACTCATTATTTAATTGTAACTGTTACTTATTTACAGTAAAAGTATATTAATTATAATTACCAAATCCAATACATATCACCTAATCTTTAAAACTATATTTATTTATTTATTTCTTCTTCTATCGTTTTTTTTTTCACTTTCAAAAATAGTCTATTTATGTTATTTATTTTAAATCGTTATAAATTATAAGAATGTTCTTTCATCTAAAGAAGATATTACATGTAATTTTTTTTCATATTTTTTTCCCATGGAACCAAATTATACATCTATACATTTATAGGAAGGTATAATATAATAATTTTATTTTATATTCTTTTTATGTAAGAAGAAATTCCCAAGAAGTATTTAAAAATTTCAACTAAAATTCAAATATATTAAATATACATAAGAAGACATATATATATATAAAATACCTCTTCTATGTAAATAATATTTAGTAAATTATTTGTATTTTTCATGACCACGAATTCACCCGTGTAGAATAATTTGAGAAATACTTTATCCTTTTTTTTGGTATAATATTTAAATCACCCCAAAATAAACGGAAGTTTCAATGGCCATGACAACATAGAATTAAAAAAGAATCAAACCATTCCAAAATTATTCTTTAGTTTGGTAAAAAAAAACGATTAAGAAAAAAATGCAAAATACAAATTACAAAATACAAAATAATTATAACCTTTTTTTTTTTTGGTCACTTTTATTACCAACCTCATACTTTCAACTTTGATCATTACAATTTCCAAAAAGTTTGATCAAGTTTCTCATTTTTTTGCCTAAAAAACTTCTTTTTTTGGTTTTGTTTCAACTACCCCTTTATCATTAATTATACACAAATGATGGGGTTAGTTTTTTTCTAGCATTTTAAAATTTTTTTTCTGGAGGTTATTATTATTATTATTATCCAGAAGGTGGTGATTTGATCTGATCAAGAATGGGTTCTTGCTGAATTTTTATTGGGTTTATTCTCAAAAAACCTAATAGAAATTCAGTATTTTTCTTGTTGAAAAAGGTGCAAACCCCATTTTTATTTGTAAGTGGCTTATTTTTGGGAAGATATTATTAAGGATATGTTCATTTCATGATAATCTATAGATTGATATCATGGATCCTAATTTGATGCAATTTCTTGTTTTTAATATATAGTTTTAATGTTCAATAGATTGATATTCATGTTTAATAAAATAGAGATAGAGTATCAATTATGGGGAGAAACACAACTTTTATGTTTAATTCCTTGTTCTTTTTCCAAAAAAAAGTTTAAATAACAATTGTGTCCAAGCAGCTTGCGTGCACCTCAAATATTTCATTAGGTACGTGCTACTTTTCACCAGTATAGGCATCGAGTGACTTTGACCAACAAGGCTTGGTCAAATTCCAAACAAGACAAAAACACTAAGTGATTTATTTCAATCTGTTCAAGCTTTGATGGATGCATGTATAAAATTGTGCATGTGCTGGCAGGAGGTAGCAACTACCTCATGCATTAGTCGACAAGCACGAAAGTTGGTTGGTCCGGACACCATGGTTATTAAAACAACTTTTTTTAAAGCATATTTGGGATTTGCATCTTGGCCTTACATGATTTGGTGCAATTGTAGAATTCCGTTGCATATTTAATTAGTAATTTAGAGTTGGGCTTAATCTAACTTTTGTGGCTTTGTTATTATTGTAGGTCTTTCTTGTATTGAAGTTTTTTGCAACTCATAAAAGGTAAATGGATCAATTTAGGCAAATTGGTGAAGTAGTTGGGAGTTTGAAGGCTCTTATGGTGTTGAAAAATGATATCCTAATCAATCAAAGGCAATGTTGTTTTCTATTTGATATGTTTGTTCATTCTTTTGATACCATTTCTGAAGAAATCAAACATAATTTAAGGTTAAATGAGAGTAATATAAAGTGGAAAGCTCTTGAGCTACCTATGAAAGAGCTTCATAGGATCTTTAAAGAAGGCGAATCGTACGTAAAATATTGTTTGGATGTTAAAGATTTGTGGGGGAAAGCCATAAGTCTCCATATGAACAGAGATTGTGTTGAGTTTCATATTCATAACTTGCTGTGTTGCTTCCCTGTTGTTATTGAAGCTATTGAGGCTGCTGCAGAAATCTCGGGGTTCGATGAGGAGGAAATGCATCAGAGGAGAACCGCGTTAATGAGGAAATACGACAGGGAGTTGATTGATCCGAGGTTTTTCCAGTGGATGTCTGGGAAGCAGTATTTGGTAACTCGCGAAATATGTAGCCGGTTGGAGAGTTGTTGGAAAGAGGATAGATGGTTGCTTATCGATGTGATAAGGCAAAAGAAAACAGAAACTTTGTTGAAGTATGAACAAAGGCTTGGAGACTTATTGTTAAGGAAATTAGATGGTGTTGAACCAATTAACAAGATATTGTTGCCTAGTTCAATCTTAGTCGGATCAAACGATTATCATGTAAAGAGACGTTTAGGATCGTGGGGTGGACATGTTAAGGAGATACAATGGTTAGGAGAGAGTTTTGCTCTGAGGAACTTTTTCGGAGAGCTTGAACCGTTACATGATGAGATTTCTTTGGTGTTTTCTTTATCCCATCCCAACATTCTGCAATATCACTGTGGTTTTTATGATGAAGAGAGGAAAGAAGGGTACCTTGTTATGGAGCTGATGAATGATACTCTTGCGACGTACATAAAAGATCATTCTGGTCAGAGGAAGAGACCGCCTTTTTCAACGTCTGCTGCAGTTGATATTATGCTTCAGATTGCAAAAGGGATGGAGTATCTACATTCGAGAAAGATTTATCACGGAGAATTGAACCCGTCTCATGTACTTCTTAGAGCAAGGAATTCCTCAGCAGAGAGCTATTTTCACGCGAAACTAAAAGGCTTCGGCTTAACTTCAATCAAAAGTACTTATAAGACTGCCAGCCACAATGCAGCTAATTCCGTTATATGGTTTGCCCCGGAAGTTCTTGCTGAACAAGAAAAACCAGGAAGCAAGTGTGCCTACAAGTACACAGAGAAAGCTGATGTTTATAGCTTCGGAATGATTTGTTTCCAAATTTTGACAGGGAAGGTTCCGTTTGACGAAGGACATTTGCAAGGGGAGAAAGTCGTGCGGAATATCAGAGCAGGGGAGAGGCCTCTCTTCCCATATCCTTCACCTAAATACCTTGTGAACTTAACAAGAAGATGTTGGCATACCAATCCAAATCTTCGTCCACGTTTCTCATCTCTATGCAGGATTTTACGGTACATCAAGAAGGTCCTTGTCATAAATCCAGAACATGGCCAGCCTGAAACTGCCCCTCCACTTGTAGACTACTGTGATATTGAGGCTAGCTACTTGAAGAAGTTTGCTGAAGAGGAGAGCACGAGTTTGACCCCGGTATCACAGATTCCTTTTCAAATGTTTGCTTACCGGCTCATTGAGAAAGAGAAGATTTTTGGAAAGAACTGGGATCCATCAAATGATGGTTTTTCGGTCCATAGGAGAGCATCATTGCTGAGTGATGACGGGCAATTGTCTGCGATGGATGATCTCTTTCTTGCACCGAGTGATGGAAGGTCAGTTTGCTCCGAGATAATTGACAGGAAAGATTCAAGATTGTTTGATCAGAGGTCAGCTATCTCCGAGATACCACATAGAAGGCTTCTCTTATTCGATCAAACATCAGTTGGTTCTGAGAGTCCGGAGAGGAGATTCTCGTCTGTGGCAAAAGCAGATGAAACACTTTTCTTTGCTGATAGTCCGGACAGGAAAGGAGCAGTATCATCACCAATAGTTAATAGGTCACCACGCATTGACACACTAGAGAAAAAGATCATTTCATCGATTAGCAAGAACCAAAGACTCAAATTTTTAGCCAACCAAGAGAAGGCAATGTCTCCAAAAGCAGGCGATGAAAAACCTTCATCAAGCATAGCTGCTGCGCAAAATTTAGCATCTCCACCGACTTCAGAGGAGATGAAACCAGCTGAACAAAATTTAGTATCTCCACGGACTACAGAGACGAAGAAATCAGCTGAGCCAAATTTAGTATCTCCACGGACTACAGAGATGAAGAAATCAGCTGAGCAAAATGTGGTTTCTCCTCCGATTTCAGAGAAGAAAATTTTATCTTATGATCAGAAACCGACTAGTTCTGAGACTCAAGAAAAGAAAAATGAATCAGTTGATCAGAAACTAATCAGTTCAGAGGCTCATGAGAAGAAACATTCATCTGATGATCAGAAATTACGACGTTCAAAGACTTCAGATCGGAAAAAGTCATTAGCTGCCAATGACAAACCACTTCATGGCGAGGAGATGCAAAGGAAAAGTTTGAGAACCCGGAGAATAAACCAAAAGTTATTCAACATTGTAGATAAGAAAGTTCCCGATTCTAATCAAATTTCAATTTCATCCGAGAATCACGAGAAAACTGCATCCAAGTCCATCAACCAAACGACAGCAGTCAAGAAAGATTCATCGCGTAACAAAGTGCAGGACACAAAGACTAGCACTATACCAGGTTAGCTCTTCTACTAACCACCCCCACCCCCTAAACATACACAAAAAAGGAGGAAGAAATAAGAAACACTCCCCCGTTTCAATTTTTTTTTTTTGTCTGGTTGTAACTTGGCTCGGAGTTTTAGAAAGTAAATAAGACTTTTGAATTTTGTGTTCTTAAACTAAAGATACGTGGAATTTACCAAAAAGTAAAGAGACATTCTTTTTGAAACATGCTAAAAAGGATGTCACTTGATTCTCAATCAGTCTGATATTTTTATCTCAGTTGAATAGTAAGTGTCTGAGGACATCCAAACATGAGTCTAATATTAAATTGTTTATGCAGAGAAACTGATCGACGACTCACCAAGATCTTCACCAGCTAGAGTTAATAGAATACATTCATCACCAATGTCTTCTCCAACACGATCCCCAAAGACATATTCAAGATCACCAGCAATCGTCTCAAAGGGATACGGATATCAATCCCCAAGTTCATCACCATTAAATCCATGTTCGCGATGTTCAAGAGTAAACCGAGAGTGCCAAACTTCAGGTATGAGCCCACATATACAGAGGAAAGCTCATACCTCTCATTCAGAGATAGCTTAGCTCTTCATCTGTCTTCCAATGCATGTTTGTACAGTCAAACCTCTCTATAACAACATCATTTTTGTCCCGATAGGTTTTTGGTTGTTGTTGCAAAATGCTGTTATAGGGAACATATAATATAACTCAAGCAAAAAAATCGATTCTATAGAAAACATGATTGTTATAAAGAGGTCTAACTGTACAACAATATTTGCACTTTGGATCAACGGGCCTGTTGAAAGAGCACCCGATAAGACATGTAGTCCCAGGTTAGAGCTAGAAAAGCTCCCCGGGTTTTCATGGGGACCTTTGTAACAAGATAAATATGAATTACTATATATACAGGTTTTCCACTTTCTGTATCTGTTTGTCAAAGCTCTCTTCACATTATTTTCTAGGCACAATACATAAAAAAAAAAGGAAAATGCATAAGTACCCCCAGCCTATGCCCAAAATCTCTGAGACATACCTAACATTTACTAAGGTCTTATTACCCCCGAACTTATTTTTTAATTAATTTTCTATCCTTGAAAAAATTGTCAACACGCGCTGGGCCCACAAGATAGTGCCATGTAGGCCAAAAGGGGGTAGAAAATTATATATAAAATAAGTTCGGGGGTAATAGGACCTTAGTAAAAGTTAGGTGTGTCTTAGGGATTTTGGACATAGGCTGGGGATACTTATGCATTTTTCCTAACAAAACACTTAAATTTGGCCTCAACTAACAACTGAACATTCCAACTCGTCCCTACCATGTCTCATGGACAATCAATGCTGCCGTGGGTGCACATTGTTAGTTGAAGTGTTCAACTGATACAATGGAGACGAGCTGAGGTGTCTAGATGTGCATACTCAAAGTTGAAGTGTTTAGTTGTTAGTTGAGTTTCGAGACCAAGTTAAAGTGTCTATCTATCTATTATGTCTATCTTCACGACTTTCTCGATTTCACAGTACTTGTAATACTCTTTCACATTAAACAAACTTTACATTTCTGATTGACATGAAATTGGTATAAAGGCAGTTCCCACCTGCATATTCGGTAAATTGTATAAATTTTTGCCGTCCGTTCAGTAAAATAAGCTTAACTTTGTTAAATAAGCTTTTTTTTTTAGTTTCTCTTGCAAGGACCTTTTGGTCTACTATCTAGAAACGGAAAACGGCGTATATAACCCTTAACTTTGTCATTTAAAGTTGATATACCTCTTGTTACAAGAGTGACTCACATATATCCCTACGTTTACAAAATTGGCTCGCATATTTCCCTTATGCTTGTAAAAATAGTTCACATATATCTCTACCGTTATAAAAGTAATAAAATTATATTTTTTAAATTTTTAATATTTTAAAAAAATCATGTATTTGATCTTTTTCACGGGTAAAACTTACCCACACCGGATGTATACACCAATCCAATCCACATTTTCGATGTTAAAAAAATCATGTATTTGATCTTTTTCACACATAAATTATTTTTTGACTTCTTTGATTATTATTATTTTAGTTTCTTATTTTTATTTCATTTTTTCTTTCATTCTTTAATGTAAAAATAAGAGAAATACAAAAAAAGATATGTGAATGAAAAAAAGAGAGAAAAATATAAAACAAACTTTTTGGGGCTATATTGTAATTTAATTTTTATATTTGTAAATTTTTTGGGGGCATATATAATAAATTTTATAAGAAAATAAGTGAAAAATAAATAAATTTGACCATCAAAATAATAAATTCAAATTAGCCGTTAAATTTTTAAAAAAATTGTGAAAATGTTCAAATATACGCCTACATGGATTGTTTTTTAATATAAAAAAAATTAACAAAAAAAATAATTAAAAATTAATTTTTTCTCTCCCTTTAGAGGAAAAGAGTATGTATGAGTCATTTGTGTAAAATTGGGGTATATATGAGCAACTTTCATAATAAGGGATATATTAGTTCTAAATGACAAAGTTGAGGAGTATATCATACTATTCTCCATCTAGAAAACATGGGTGAAAGTATAAGTTTGGATACGGGTTCGATCAAACTCAAAGTTTTTCTTAAACATATATGTATGTTTATAAATTTATTAAATAGGTAAAATATTAAATTTAGAACTCAGTTATTAACACTTGAAGTTTTATTTTAGAATTCATAAAATTAAACTTTTGATTCCACCCTAGGGATATCTTTTGAGTAAAGTGGAAATCTTTTTAGAAATTATTAGAGTATGACTGAAAATTTGTTAAGTAGTACAAATATCATATAATAATATAATATTTTCCTTGTTAGATTAAGAAATATATGAGCAAATATTAAAGCCGGTTTATTATATTATCATGAAAATATTCAACAATTATTTTACCTAAAAACTTTTAAAACAATATCAAAATCAAAATTATGACCTAAAGGAGGGTATATTAGTAATTTCTCGTGCAACCCATCACCATGGATAAAGAACGTGCCACTCTTTCGTCATACATACCCATTGATGACTTCTCCTGCAACTCATCCATCGCCGCTCTTCCGTCATACATACCGCTGAGGTTTTTCCGGTAATTCCTTTCCACCGTCACTATATATCATTTTTGCTCTTTTATTCCGTTACTGAGTGGTTTTGTATATTGTGATTTCTGATATTGGAATTGAATGTGTGGTATTGATTTAACTTTTGGTCCAAATGATGTATTTGTGTTAAAAGATGTATTGAATATTAATAAACTATTAATTTAGAACTCAGTGACTTTAGTTTTTGGATAATCATTGTGTGTGGACCAATTTTCACGCACCTTAAAAAATTCAGTAACTTAAATGAATTATATTCAGGAACCTATAATCAGGGGCGGCTCAATAGAATGGATGACCTAAATCCAAAATTTAGAAAACTGTCTTACATTTATTTAATTTTTTTATATATATATTTTATTCTCAGTATAACATTTCTTGTAATATTTTGTAAGACAAGAATAAACATATATAAATTATTGTACGTTACATAATAACACAAATGTTTAAATCTCTCTTATTGGTTATACTTTTGAAAATTTTTCCAATATAGTCAACTGTTACATAAACTATTAAAATTATTCTAAAAGTGTTCAAAAATAAAATTAAAACTTCACTTCATTGAATATGCCAATTTGAGTATCATTTTTTTTGTATTTATATAATATTTCATAATACTTTTAAATACAAAAACCAATATTATAGTGATTGCTACATTTAGAATACATTCAAAGTTGACATATTTTTCTAAATTTAATTATTTGATAATCTATTTAGTTTAAGCTTCAAATGTTTAAGAAAACATTTCAAGGAATTGAAGACAATCTTATAAAATCAATATTAAAGCATGATTAATTCAAATTGATGTGAATTAGACAAATTAAGAAATAGAAAGTAACTATCAATTGAATTGTCTATGATTTTTAATTATAATTACATCAATAAAAAATTTAAAAAATATGTGCATAATTAGTAAGAGATTACCAACAAACTATAGTAGAACCTCTCTAAATTATTACTCAATAAATTAATAAACTCTATAATATAATATTTTTCTTCGAGTCCTGACTTGGGCCAGTGAAAAAAATACCAATTTCGATAAGATAATATACTTTCAAAATACTTTATATAAATATATGGTCCCATTAATATTACAAATTAATAATTCTTTAAAGTTACAAAATTATCTAAGAGAATTTAGTGAAATATGATTCTAGTGTCTTTTGTTAAAATTTAAATTTAGTTGAAGTTCTTTTCTAACTTTCTATTGCATCCAAATATCCTGATGTTGTCTTCTTGAACTGCATCCAAAAATTGTGAAGAGTTCTAGACATGATAAGTGTTTCCTTATGTGTAACACCTCATAACTCTATTCTTAGAATTCGACTAGGTTGTCGTAAGTGTATCAACTTGGGTCGGATTATATACTACTTGTTCATATATGTTAAAGTCCATTTCTAAGTATTAAAAGTGTTTTGGATGTGAGTTAAGGTAATAATGAACCTTTAGCACAAAGTCAAGTTGACAAGTTCTTAACAATTAAGTTTTTCGTGTAAGTTCATTCAAGGATCAACTTCAATCAATCATACCTCCTAAAATATAAATATTTTTTGTAGCTTAATACCAACCAAACAAAAGGCCTTGAAGTCTTCTTTCATCTGTTTTTGACTGTTCGTCAATCCAAGTTATGTGCTAAAAGTTATGTCCATTTTCTTGGGCACTACGTAGTCTACATGAACCAGCACCCGAAGTGAACGTCCGCCGCGTGATCGTGCGGCAAAGGCAGTGCTACTACTAGGTGTGCGTGAAATGCCGCGCGATTAAGGCTTCAGCTGCGCGGCCGCGCACGCTTCAGAAAATTCTTATAGTTTTCTCTTCTTTTCACATTCTACGAGGGGTGTTTTCTTCCTTTCCTCATCCCAAAACCCTAACCACATTAACCTCTCCCAAAACACTTATTCGTTCAGATTTGATAAGTTATGATAAATTTTTCTCCTTCTTTTTCCTTCCCAACACTTCGAAGAACCAGACCTACAAGAATTTTAAAGATTTCAATCCCGATTATTCCTCAAACTTCAAAGTTAAGGTATGTAAGACTTCAATGAGAGTGTTCCTTCGCTCTCATGCTTAAAGTATTTTGGTTCTCAATAATTTCACAAAATTATTGGAAGGGATTTTATGAAATTATGATCTTTCTTCAGTAAACTATGTTTTTCATTGTTTCACTTTTATTTTGAAACCTTATGGTACTAATTTAGCATGATTTTTATGGTTATTCAAACTCTTATGGATTTTAAGCATGAAAACAAGCATGATATGAATTACAACCGAAATATAGTTATCTTAAGATATGACTTTTGAGCTTAGCCTCATATATGATTCAAGACGATAAATGGTTTTCATACCTATGAGCATTATATGAATATATATTGTTTTGGGAGGATTATTTAGTACCGCGAGGATGCGGGTTTAGAAAACCCAAGTCCCATAACTAGGCGCCAACGTAGGATTATGTTTCATCGCTTTGTCGGTAGACCTTCTGGCCCTGAGAGGCTCAGATTAGTGGATCCACATAGATATGATATGGTATTATACTCTAGCAAGGTATAAGGCAGCCTTCCCAACTGGGTTAGTTGTTGGACATCATGAGCTCCCATGATGTATGTTTGTTATAAGAAACTCCCCAATTATGCAAATTTTATGATATTTTTTAGGTCTATATGGTTCATTTTAAGTATGTTATTTTATGTATATGATTATGCAAGACTATTGAAAATGACTCAACTATATGCATTTGTACTTTTGAAAAGAGATTTTTATGATACTTGATCATGGACTCCAACTGTTTTCTATTCAAAACTTTTACTATATATATGATCTTGGAAATCTTATTTCACTATCTTGTGTATGATTCTTTAATTGATTATGCCAGTGTCCCCCCTTACTTACTCAACACATAATACGTACTGATGCATATATTTCTCTGCGCTGTATCATTTTATGAAGTAAATCCCAATATTCGCACTCAGATTCGCGACTAGTTGTCACGACCCGATTTCTTGAGTCATGATGGCACCTACTATACCCTACCAGTAGGTAAGCCAACCCGTAACCCAGAACATCAAACAATGAGCATAAGGGCAGAAACTAGCGAAAACAATAATCTAAACAAGGACAATAAGGCGGGAGCAAACCAAAATAAATATATAGAGAAATCCCTCCCAGAACCTAAAAGTCACTAGTACAGAGCTATCTAATAAAGAGTACAAGTCCCAAAAGTGGACCACATAAAGCGTGTCTCAAAAGCAATAAGACTAGCTAAAACAAAAGAAGGAGACAGAACAAACCCAAAACGCCAAGTGCTCGCCCTCGTCTCCGAGTCACAGCTGCAAAAGAAGGCGGGAACTAATCACCGCTGGTAACTGGTACTGGGACCCGCATCACGAAGTAGATACAGAGTGTAGCATGAGTACCAAAACAACAGGTACTTAGTAGGCATCACAGGCCGACTGAGCAAAAAGGGTAAAAACAATAAGAAAGGAAAGAATCTAGACACAGAAAGGTCAAAGCGAATATGAAAAGATAGCACACGAGCATGCCAGAAATAAACTAAGTACAACTAAACTAAACCTAACTGGACCCCCATAAGCCTAGAAGGTACACTCGTGCGCAAGTTTAAATAAAACCTGAACGAACTCCCATAAGCCCGACATGTACACAAAATAGCTAAGTCTATTGGGAAAGAAGAAAATCGGGATCCCAGCCCAAAGTAACTAAGATAATCCATCAAACTCCACCCAACCAGCAGTGCACTCCCAGCCCAGCTAGAAAGAGTGACCCTAGGGGGCACCCAACCAAACAATCCACTCCCAGCCCAGCTAGAAAGAGGGACCCGCAAATGAGGTAGATATTGCGAGTCGTCCTACTATGCAGTCAGCTCCCAGCCCAGCTAGAAAGAGAGACCCGGGGACACCCAGCCAGAAGCACACTCCCAACCCAGCTAGAAAGAGAGGCCCGAAGGAGATCGCCGAAATCACCGAGTCTACCCAGCCAGCGATACGCTCCCAGCCTAGCTAGAAAGAACGACCCCGGGGGTGATGGTATCTCCAATAGGATCCAATCCAACAACATCCACCGTGGAATGCCGTCCACTCTAAGAAATCACAGAAAAGGCTCCAAGCCTATACTATCTCAATTCCATACCTTTAGTGATGCACCGAACCTTCGAGAATGCGTCAGAATCGCAGAATGAGAGGGAGAAGATACAGAAGTGCAACAACCAACGATAACGCCTAATCTAGGGCTCAAACTATCAGACTCAAGTCTGCTACTCCAGTCTACAAGGAGTTAAGTCATCCAAAATACGTCGATAAAAAATCAAGGTTATCCAGCCCACACGGGTCATAAGTCTAAGGCAATGCTAGCCTAACCTAGACTAAGGACATCATGCTTACGGTTAAGGATGAACAAAGAATACAAGCATACAATAGCATTTAGTACATAAGCATGCAACTCTACTAACCCGGTTAACGTGTAACTACACCCGAATATGGCCATTCGATCCTAACATAAGATATCTATTCAAAGTAAAGTAGGAAATTGGTACCCACCTTCAATTCACTCCAATCAACATGCTTTTACACAATTAAGCTCAATCTAATAAAAAGGAAGTCGTAGCTTACCTCAAGGCCGATCGCACGCGCTCCAAATCACTTTACCGGAGCTTTTTCTTCTCGAACGACACTTGAACGCTGCCACTCTATCAAATATAGGATCACAACATTAGTACGGTCGTTTAGACACCAAAATCACAACAAACGGAGACGGGTCAATTTTGGAGTCAAAACGGGAATCGTGGGACCCACATCGAACTGTTCGGATTTGACTCCGTCAAGAGACCCAAAACAGTACCCCAAACTTATGTTCCAAAATGGAACACAATTCGGGGCTCAAAACGCAGCAAAACCTAACATGCAAGGAAAAATCACACTTTAATCAACTTGAAAGAAAATATGCAGTAGTCTAAACTCAAAATTTTTGAGAATTGAAAGGTGCCCAGCACTCCTTGAACACTCCACGATATAGCCACGATAATTCCCAACACGTGGACTTCGAATCACCTAAAATCGAGCCAAAATGAGTGAGATATGACCAAAACAATGATGCCAAAAACAAAGCTCGAAAAAGGGCCTAACAAATTTACCTCAAACGACGCACACCCGATAACTTTCAAAAACCATACAGCTAAGCCACCGAAAATAAGAAGCTCCCGCACTTCAAATCACCTGATTCGGTTGAGAGATGAGAGAGATATGAGAATTTTAAGTTTGAAAAAAGGTTGCTGATATTTTTGCATTTTATAGAAGATTTTTCTACATTAACTTTCCAAAAACTTAAAACTTCGATGGGATGCTCCGATCTCGTTTGGAACCCCGTGCACGCAAACGAGATATGCAATCATACCAAATTCAATATTCCAGACTCAATGGCGCAGTCGAAATTTCCATACGAAGTCATCTTGACAAAAAGTGGGTCCCACACCCAACTGTCATTTTAAGTCAAAAACCACAAAAGGGTTCAGAAAAATATTGGAAACCTCGGGACACAAAAGAAGGATCAATCTAGACCAAACACGGCATTTTGGAGCTAACCGCACTGATGGAATTCTCATCTGAGCGTGTTTACTCAGAAAGTCAAACTTAGGCTTAAATTTAAAGTTAAAACGCCTAATCGCATAGACTTGCATTGAAAACCTCAGGAGTCATGCCGACCATGCTACTAGCCTAAAATGACCCTTCCGGTGCTGATTGGATTCCGATGTCATCTTCTTGAACTTTTGATTGAAAATGATTGTTCAAGGTTCATAAGCTCCAAAAATAGTAAAACTCGCACAATAACCAAATGAACGATCAGGTGACCGAACTATCAGTCTTAGCAAGTCATAAATGACTTGGGGTCACTACAGGAACGCTCTAAACAACATACATAAGGCAAAACACATAAATGAATAGGAGGGTCATTACAATATCCACTACTAAAAAGGACTTTCGTCCGCAAAAGTAACGGTCAAGAAGTACCTGAAGGCTCAAACAAGCTGGGAAACTGCTCTCGCATCTCCTGCTCGGTCTCCCATATAGCCTCCTCGACTGGACGATGCCTCAAACAGACCTTAACAACAGGAATGGCTCTCGAGCGCAATCTCCTCACATCTCTGGCAAGAATAGCGATTGGCTCCTCTACAAATGTCAAACGGTCATCCAACTCAGCTACATCATACTGGAGCACATGAGACTTATCAGGAACATACTGGCGCAACATCGAGACATGAAAAACCGGGTGGATCGCTGAAAATGCTGGAGGTAGGGCCAACTCATAAGCAACCTTCCCAACTGTCTGGAGTATCTCAAAAGGCCCAATGTACCTGGGGCTAAGCTTGCCCCGCCTCCCAAACCTCATCACGCCCTTCATGGGTGACGCACAGAGGAATACCCGATTACCAACAGAGAATCTCAAAGTTCGACGCCTTCGATCCGCATAACTCTGGTGCCTACTCTGAGCCGTCATGAGTCTATCCTGAATCACTCTCACCTGGTTCGAAGCCTCCTGAATCAAATCTGTACCCCCGCGGCCTAGTCTCTGTAGACTAAAACCAGCCCACCGGAGAGCGACAACGCCTACCATACAAGGCCTCGAACGGGGCCATCTAAATGCTAGAATGGTAGATGTTGTTATACGTAAACTCCGCCAAAGGCAAGAACTGGTCCCAATGACCACCAAACTCCAAAACACAAGCCCGCAGCATGTCCTCAAGGACCTGAATAGTACGATCCAGCTGACCATCAGTTTGCAGGTGGAAAGATGTGCTAAGGTCAGTCCGAGTGCCCAACTCATCCTAAAAGGTCCTCTAGAAGCTAGACGTGAACTGAGAACCTCGATCTGATATAATAGAAACTGGCACCCCATGAAGTCGAACCACCTCCCAAATGTAGATACGAGCCAACCTCTCGGCGCTAAATGAAGACTGAACATGAAGGGAATATGCTAACTTGGTCATCGATCAACGATGACCCAAATGCTATCAACACCTCTAGAAGTCCGGGGTAGGCCAGCCACAAAATACATAGTAATGCGATCCCACTTCCACTCCGAAATGGTTAATCTCTGAAACTCACCACCAGGCCTCAAATGCTCGGCCTTTACCTGCTGGCAGCACAAGCAACGGAAAACAAAGTCAGGAATATCTCTCCTCATACCACTCCACCAGTAATGTTGCCTCAAATCATGATACATCTTCGTTGTGCCCGGATGGATAGAGTATCTAGACTCATGGGCCTCAGAAAATATCAACTGTATCAAATTTCCAACTCTCGGAACACAGATGCGGCCGGTGAATCTCAACACTCCTTCAGGATCTAAGGTAGCCTGACTACCATCACCTGCTAACACTCGATCTCTAAGGGCCACCAAGGCATCATCCTCAAGTTGGCAACCACAGATCCTGTCAAGCAAAAAAGACTGAACTCCCATATAGGCCAAGACGCGTCTAGAATCTGAGATATCCAACCGAACCATGTTATTAGCTAAGAACTGAATGTCCAAAGCCAAGGGTCGCTCCTCAATAAATAAGAAGGTTAGACTACCTATACTCACCACCTTCCGGCTCAAGGCATCCGCTACCACATTCGCCTTGCCCGGATGATAGAGAATAGAGAGGTTGTAGTCCTTCAGGAGCTCAATCCAACGACGCTGCCTCGAATTAAGGTCCATCTGGCTCATTATGTACTGAAAACTCCTATGATCGGTATAGATCTCACATCGAACTCCATACAAGTAGTGCCTCTAAATCTTAAGTGCGAAAACTACCACCGCCAACTCCAAGTCATGGGTGAAGTAGTTGCGCTCATGGATCTTAAGCTGCATCAACACATAAGCAATAACCCGACCCTGCTGCATCAATATACAACCCAAACCAACGCCGGATGCGTCACAATAAACCGTGAAGCCCTCACCCTCAACTGAAAGAGTCAATATAGGAGTCGTGGTCAATAACTCTTTGAGCCTCAAAAAGCTCGCCTCACACTCCTCTGACCAAACAAAGGGAACATCAACACAAGTCAATCGGGTCAGAGGTGCTGCCAAGGTAGAGAAACCCTCCACAAATCGTCTATAGTAGCCTCCTAGTCCGACGAAGCTCTAAATCTCAGTAACTGAGGTGGGCCTAGCCCAATCACGCCTCAATCTTTGTCGGATCTACCATAATGCCCTCCTTGGACACAATGTGCCCCAAGAACGCTATAGAGTCTAACCAAAACTGATACTTTGAGAACTTGACATAAAGCCGCTAATCTTTCAAAGTTTGGCGCACAACTCTCAAATGCTGCTCATGATCACCCCTACTCCGCGAGTATATCAAAATGTCATCAATGAAGACTATGACGAATGAATCAAGATAAGGCCTGAACACGCGTGTCATCAAGTCCATAAAAGCAGTAGAGGCATTAGTCAACCCAAATGACATCACCAAGAACTCATAATGGCCATAACGGGTCCTAAATGCAGTCTTAGGGATGTCCGCTGCCCTAATCCTCAACTGGTGGAAACCGGACCTCAAATCAATCTTAGAGAACACTGAGGCTCCCACCTGGTTAAATAGGTCTTCAATCCTACGTAGAGGATATCGATTCTTCACCGTCACCTTATTCAACTGCCTATAGTCGATGCACTTGCGCATCGTACTATCCTTCTTCTCTACAAAAAGAACGGAGCTCCCCAAGGTGATACACTAGGTCTGATAAATCATTTACCCAAGAGATCCTGAAGCTGAACACTGAGCTCCTTGAGCTCTGTAGGAGCCATTCGATATGGCGGAATAGAAATAGGCCGAGTACGTAGCTCAAGCTCAATCAAAAAATCAATATCACGCTCTGGGGTAGGCCAGGTAGGTCGGTAGGAAACACATCTAAAAAGTCACGAACAACCGGAACTGATTCAACCAGAGGGACCTCCCTACTCACATCACGCACATAGGCCAAATATGATAAGCATCCATTAGCCACTAGCCTCCTAGCCGGAATAAAAGAGATAACCCCAACTGGTGTGCTACCACGAGATCCCTGCAACACCATCGGAGAAATACTAGGAATGGATAAGGTAACGGTCTTAGAGAAGCAAACTAAAATAACGCGATAAGGGGATAACCAGTCCATGCCCAAAATCACGTCGAATCAACCATGTCAAGCAATATAAGGTCAGCTCGGGTGTCACGCCCCTGGATAGTAACTAAGCAAGATCAAAATACCTGATCCACTACTAAAGACTCACCCACGAGGGTCGACACACGCAACAGCGCTACCAGAGGCTAAGAAATCATACTCAAGCGAGAGACATAGTAAATAGAAACATACGAAAAAGTAGAGCCCGGATCAAATAAAGTCAAGGCGGGCTGCTGGCATAAAAGAATCGTACATGTGATCACATCGTCTGATGCCTCAGCCTCCCCTCTCGCTGGAGCTGCATAGAATTGGCTATGTCTGCCTCTGCCTTGACCGTTAAACCTACCACCTGACCTGCCTCCTCGGGGACCACCCCATATACCTTGATGACCACTTCTACGGTCCTGACCCTGACCACGGCCTCTAGCTGGATGTGCTGGTAAAGCTGAGGGAGCTACCTGAGGAGCCGGAGTAATCCGACTGTGCTGAGGGCAGTCCCTGGCCCAATAACCCATTTCACCACACTAATAGCAACCCTGCCGAGGGAGACTCCCAAAAGAACGGCCATCATAGCTTGAAGAACCCAATCGAAATACCTCGCGACCCTGACTCGAACTGGCCTCGCTCCGACCACCATCTGATGCCTGAAGAGAGGCATGTGTAGGCCTGCTAGACTGACCCTGTCGAAATCGTCGTCTAGTCCTGTCATGATGATCCCTAGACTTGGGGGAGAGTCACTGCAGATGTCCTCATGCCTAGCCCTCTTCTCGCTGCCCTCTTGGGCCTCGCGACGAAGATGCTCTATAGTACTGCATGGTCAACTACGTCTAAAACAGATCGACCTGCAAAAACTAAAGATTGGTCTCAAGCCGAAGTTGTAATCTCAACCCACGACAAAGCACCTAACCCTCTCCTCCTTTGTGGGTAATATCATCTCTGCATGACGGGAAAGCTCGTGGAACCTAGTCTCGTACTCTGCCACTGACATGAAACCCTGCTCCAACCTGCAAAACTGATCCCTAAGGCGGTATTTGACGCTACGAGGGATAAACTTGGCAAATAAGGCCTCAAAAAACTCATCCCATAACACCGGTGGAGATCTAACTGGCCTGGTCTGAATGAATGTGCGCCACCACTGTCTGGCAGGCCCATCTAGCTGGTAAGCAATGAAGTCGTTCCTTCTAGACTCCACTAGACCCAAAGTGTGAAGCCTCTCACGGAGAAACTCGTGGGCATCCTCACCCACAGCCCCAAACCTCGGTGGTGTCAACCTGAGAAACACACCAAGCATCTTCAAGTCCTCAAGCGGTATAGGTATATTCGTTGCCAACGGTTGTACTCCCTCAGGTGGTACCTGGACCTGAGGTGCCCTCACTGTAGGCTGATCATGCGGTACTGGTGCTGGAGTAGCTGGGGTGGGTGGTTGATGCATACCCCCAAGCACACCCAAGAGCTCAGCAATAGCGACCTGGAGATCTGGAGTCAGAACTGGTCCGGGTGGTGGTTGGGTTGGCCCCGGACCCACCGGCTAATCTGGTATATGAGGTGCTGGAGGGTCCTCTATTAGCTTTGGATCCTCTTCTCTCTCTCCTGGGCTGGTGTTGCGGCCCTGTCTCGACCTCAGGGTCGGCGTCTACCCCAAGCTGGGGCTCTGTCTGCAGGCTCGGGTGTATCACCCCCGGCCGCGCCACCTCACGAGCGAGCCATCATGCGAGAGAAGTGAAACAAGTGAGATTTTAAGGAACCAATAAGACACACGTTGCACGAAAGTGAAACAAAAGAGGAAATCTTTCTAAAGACATCCTGTAGCCTCCCGAAGATAAGTTACAGATGTCTACGCACCGATCCGCAGGATCCTACTAGACGTTAACTCTGTACAAGTGAGACCGATGAACCTGGGGCTCTGATACCAACTTGTCACGACTCGATTTCTCGAGTCATGATGATACCTACTATACCATACCAGTAGGTAAGCCAACCCGTAACCCAGAACATCAAGCAATGAGCATAAAGGTAGAAACTAGTGAAAATAAATAATCTAACAAAGACAACAAAGTGGAAACAAACCAAAACAAATATATACAAAAATCCCTCTCAGAACCTGAAAGTCACTAGTACAGAGATATCTAATAAAAAGTACAAGTCCCAAAAGTGGACCACACAAAGCGTGTCTCAAAAGCAATAAGACTAACTAAAACAAAAGAAGGAGACAGAATAAACCCAAAACGTCAAGTGCTCGCCCTCGTCTCCGAGTCACAGCTGCAAAAGAAGGTTGAAACTAATCACCACTGGTAACTGGTACTGGGACCTGCATCAGAGTGTAGCATGAGTACCAAAACAACAGGTACTCAGTAGGCATCACAGGTCGACTGAGTAAAAAGGGTAAAAACAATAAGAAATGATAGAATCTAGACACAGAGAGGTCAAAACGGATATGAAAAGAAAGCACACGAGCATACTAGAAATAAACTAAGTACAACTAAACTAAACCTAACTGGACCCCCATAAGCCTAGCAGGTACACTCATGTACAAGTTTAAATAAAACGTGAACGAACCCCCATAAACCCGACAGGTACACATAATAGCTTAAGTCTATTGAGAAAGAAGAAAATCGGGCTCCCAGCCCAAAGTAACTAAGATAATCCATTAGACTCCGCCCAGCCAGCGATACGCTCCCAGCCCAGCTAGAAAGAACGACCCCGGGGGTGATGGTATCTCCAATAGGATCCAATCGAACAACATCCACCGTGGAACGCCGTCCACTCTAAGAAATTATAGAAAAGGCTCCAAGCCTATACTATCTCAATCCCACACCTTTAGTGATGCACCGAACCTTCGAGAATGCGTCAAAATCGCAGAATGAGAGGGAGAAGATACATAAGTGCAACAACCAACGATAGCGCCTAACCTAAGGCTCAAACTATCAAACTTAAGTCTGCTACTCCAGTCTACAAGGAGCTAAGTCATCCGAACGATGTCGGTAGAAAGTCAAGGTTGTCCAGCCCACACAGGTCATAAGTCTAAGGCAATGCTAGTCTAACCTAGACTAAGGACATCATGCGTACGGTTAAGGATGAATAAAGCATACAACACATATCATACAAGCATACAATAACATTTAGCACATAAATATGCAACTCTACTAACCCGGTTAACATGGTACTACACCCGAATATGGCCATTCGATCTTAACATAAGGTATCTAATCAAATTAAAGTAGGAAATTGGTACCCACCCTCAATTCACTCCAATCAACATGCTTTTACACAATTAAGCTCAATCTAATAGAAAGGAAGTCGTAGCCTACCTTAAGGTCGATCGCGCGCGCTTCAAATAACTTTGCCGAAGCTTTTCCTTCCCGAACGACCCTTGAACGTTGTCACTCTATCAAATATAGGATCATAACGTTAGTACGGTCGTTTAGACACCAAAATCACAACAAACGGAGACGAGTCAATTTTGGAGTCAAAACGGATTCTTGGGATCCACACTGAACTGTTCGAATTTGACTCCGTCAAGAGACCCAAAACAGTATCCCAAACTTGTGTTCCAAAAAGGAACACAATTCGGGGATCAAAACACAGCAAAACCCAACATGCAAGGAAAAATCACATTTTAATCAACTTAAAAGAAAACATGCAGTAGTCTAAACTTGAAATTTACGAGAATAAAAAGGTGCCCAACACTCCTTGAACACTCTACGACAATTCCCAACACGTGGGACTTCGAATCACCCAAAATCGAGCCAAAATAAGTGAGATATGACCAAAACATGGATACCAAAAACAAAAGCTCAAAAAAGGGCCTAACAGTCAGTTTTATAACCAAATTTACCTTGAACGACGTGCACCCAACAACTTCCGAATACTCTATAGCGAAACCACCGAAAATACGAAGCTCCCGCACTTCGAATCACCTAATTCGATTGAGAGATGAGAGAGGCATGATGATTTTATGTTTGAAAAAGGGTTGCTGATATTTCTGCATGTTATAACAGATTTTTTTGCATTAACTTTCCAAAGACTTAAAACTTTGACGGGGTGCTCCGATCTCGTTCAGAACCCGTGCACGCAAATGAGATATGCAACCATACCAAATTCAATATTTTAGACTCAATGACGCAGTCAAAATTTCCATACGAGGTCATCTTGACAAAAAGTGGGTCCCACACCCAACCGTCATTTTAAGTCAAAAACCACAAAAGGCTCAGAAAAATATCAAAAATATCGGGACACAAAAGATTGGTCAATCTAGACCAAACTCGACATTCCGGAGCTAACCATGCTGACAGAATTCTCATCCGAGTGTGCTTACTCAGAATGTTGACTAAAGTCAAACTTAGGCTTAAACTTAAAGTTAGAACGCCTAATCGCACAGACTCACACTGAAAACCTCGGGAGTCCTGCCGACCATGATACTAGCCTATAATGACTGTTCCGGAGCTGATGGAATCGTCAGAAATGGATTCCGATGTCATCTTATTGAACTTTTAATCGAAAATAATCGTTCAAGGTTCATAAGCTCCAAAAACACTAAAACTCGCACAATAACCAAACGAACGACCATGTGATCGAACTGTCAGTCCCAGCAAGTCATAAATGACTTGGGGTCGCTACAGAAACACTCTAAATGACACACAGAAGGCAAAACACATAAATGACTAGGAGGGTCATTACACTAGTGAGGTTGCAGTACTTCCATTTAGCTTCTTGTGAGTCCTCTTTATTTGGAGACTACATTATTTTAGATTTTAACACTTTTCCTTATGTTGTCTTTGTTTTGAGGTCGTAGGGGGTCATGTCCTGGCAAGCTTATATTTTCATTCTAAAGTAGTAGAGGCTTTATTCAAAGTAATGTAGTCACATGGAGTTATTAATTCTTTATTAACCATATGTTTCAGCTTCCGCAATACTTTATATGATGTGCCTGATATGTTAAGTCAAGGATTAGCCCGAGATCATTTATAGTCCTAGGTATCGTGTCTTGACTGGGGTATAGATTGGCGTCGTGACATTATGCATAACTAGTTCGGGATGTATTATATCATCTTTAATTTCATCATCAACATTGTTTTCTCCAATGGTATCCATAATTTCTTCTAAGCCCTGGACCTCTAAACATGTATCATTTTCACTCAATTGAGATAATCGAGATTATTAACATCAATTTTATTGCGGTAATCCTGATTATTAATCACGACCTCAAATTCATGAATGTCATTTTCGTAACAACTTATATTATGCATATGCATGTTCTATTCTTGTGATACTTGACATATCCTTATAGTATAAGTGAGGAACCATGTTTCTTATATGGTTGGTGTTGGTTTAAACTAGCTTGGAAGGTGATGTGATGCCTTGCACGTTTCAGCATATGGTACGTAAGTTAACTCCAACAGAAGTATTTAAACTCAAGACTGTAAGGTGGTAATTGAGCTTAAAGTTGAAAGTTAAGTGCTAAGTTAAAGTAAAAGGGATTAATATTTAGAAAATGGAATAAAATAAGTGAGATGCTTGTTTGACTTAACTAAGCTAGTAGGTGACAAGTAGGTGCATCACCTACTTTGACTTATTGACCAGTCCAAAGGATCAAGTAGGTACATCACCTACTTGAGCTATATGGATCTAGTTAAAAAGGCCAAGGTTTATGGATCAGATTTGGGCCTATGCAAATGGACTCACTTGAGGCCCAAACTAAGTTAAATAAAAGAAAAATGAAATTAAAACCCAGTAGCCAAATCTGTCAAGGCCCAATTTAAGTTAAGACCAACTAAGGAAAAGGGAAACTAGGTGAATCACCTACTTTGACCTTTTGAGCAGCTTGATGTACATAAGTAGGTGCATCACCTACTTGACCAATTAGTGGCTGAAAATGAATCAAAAAGAAGGAAGTTCTAGAGGATATTCTTAAAGGTGAAGAAAGCTCAATATAAGATAAATATTGGCTGTTATTTCCACTCCTTTTTAAAAACATAAATTTAGAATTAACTCTAGCTCTTTCTCTCTCTCTTTTCTCTTAAGGATTAAAATAACAGCCTCAAATTTCTTCTACGGTTCTTGAAGAAACCCTCATCTTTGCAAGTTAAGGTAAGTGAAAACACTTATGGATTTAGCTTAATTCTCCCATGGATGATTTAGGAAAACATGTTATTCATGCTCAAGTATAAGTATAAGGGCAAAATGTGTCCACAAGTTACTGCTCACTTTCCTAGATTATTAAGATACTTTTCTCTTCTTCTTTGGTTTAAGTGTGAAGGGAAGTTGAAGTTCTTGAAGATTTCAAGTTAAAAGGAAAAGTTGCATAAATTGAAGTAAGGTGACTGCTTATTTTTTTTGTCCTCATTATGCATGAGTTTCGATGAAGAATTACATGTGTATTGTTATTAAAAACCCAAGGGATGGTGAGTTCAATATTTGGTTGCTATGATAAGGAACATTTTGGGTTGTTTTATGCGTATATGTGGGGACTGCATGGTTGATGTTAGGGAAAGATGTGAATATTTTGTATGGAAATATAAAAAGGTGTGGTGATACACCACCAAACTGAATGTTGTGTAGGCTTAATACTCACTCCACATTGGTAGATGGATGTAATTCGAGAAGAAGTAATTGAACAACATCCTTGATATGATAAATTATGGGCCCGCTGCCGGGTTACCATTTTTGTGAGGTTAAGTAGCCAAATGTGTTGATTAGCTATTAATACTAGTTTTACTTATTTCATTGTAGATTAATAATCTGAAAGGAATGAGGTTAATTCCTTGTAATATCTGAGTATACAACAAGGTGTGTAAGGCTATTCGATTCAATATCATTTGGCATGAAATCTGATACTTGCGATTAATATCAATGAAGTGAATTTTCTAAGTTCTATTCCTAGTAAAGAAAACATAGTGGCAGCGTACGATCTCCAAGTAGCTAACAATATTTTCCCGTCTCCTTAGTATGTAGAAGTACTTCATTAAATGTTCATTACTCTACATTTGTATAATTATCCTCCTATGTGCTAATATAGAAATGATATTTGCAACATCAAGCTTGGTAAATTATCCTCTTAGTCAATTGAAGTCAATTGTGCCATTTAAGCTCACAAGTAATGCATTGATGTTACATAGCTCCTTATGTCATTGTTACAACCTTGAAGTATTATTTTCATGTCTTCTATTACTGGTCCGTAGTTCCAAATATAAAAAATGATTATAACCACCAAAACAACAATCTCAAAGACTAAAGAATCTAAGTGAAGCAATATGTATAACTATGGGTGGCAGCCCAGGGGCAAATGCCTAGCATGGGTCGATCCCTATTGGTATAAAAGGGTGGTAGCTCATGGGCGAAAGCCTAGCATGCGCCGATCCCAATTGGTATAGAAGGATGGCAGCTCAGGGGCGAAAGCCTAGCATGGGTCGATCCCAATTTGTGTAATTATGAGGACAACATCCCAGGGGTTAAAATGTCTAGCATGTGTCATCCTCTTCTACCACTGATCAGTTGGTCATTCGTATCACATGCCTTATAAAGATCATAACACACAGAAAAGTAAATAAATGAATGCAACATACATGATCCCACAAGAGTAACAAAGGTGGTCGTATTCCGATCTATGCACTTACATACGGATACTTGATGTCATTTGAGCCTTGTTTTACATATGTTATTGCCTTGCATATTCAATACATTTTTTTCGTACTGACGTCCCTTACAGGGACGCTGCATTTCATACTGCAGGCACATGTACTTCATCCAATAGACCTTGTTAGTAAGAGCACAGGTACTCAGCTGCTATTGGTAAAGCTCCACGTTGATTCGGGGCTTACCGAGTCGTTGTCACCTATTTTGTTGTTGAATGATAGTTAAGGGTAAGGCGAGGCCTTTTCCTGCCCTAAACTAAGGTTTTCTACCTTTTAGAGGCTTTGTAGACTAATGTATATAGTTCAATCGCGTCTTGTTTCTTAACAAGTTGTGGCCTCAACAACCAAGTATTGTATATAAGTTTTGGGTCTACTTATGTTGGTTTGTAGCGCTGCATCCTATGTGAACTTGTCACATCTTTAAGATTGTCATAGTTATATGCATAGTAAGCACATGTTACATGTTGGCTCTCTCAGGCCTTTAGGGCATCGGGTGCCTATCCGTCTTAATGAGATTTGAGGCGTGACAGTTTTCACAAGATGGTTCATTTAAATTCTCTTGAGGTTTAATCTCAGAACAATATAATTAAAATCAACCGTCATTGAATCTCAAAACACTCTTTAAATTAATAAATATTAATTTATCGATTAAATAATACATCTACAAAATAATAATATCTAATGGTCCCAACAATATTAATTTAAACTCAAAGTTTTACTGTATTAAGAAAATTTTAATTAATAGTAGCAATAAATACATTAATTTTTTTAATGTTAGGGTATTTTGTTTCTTCCAAGTGTGCTTCTCACAATTATACCAACACTTCACCTCGCCTTCATCAGATCTGCCTGTCCCTTTTTAGGTATGTATCTCCTTCATCTTTATCTGCTCAGTGCTTTTGATTCTTCGGTTAATCTTGTCTCTTCAGATGTATATATGTTTTCGAATTTGAACCTACTGAATTTGGGGTTTTTTTGGTTTTTGGGTGAATTGATGAGGCGTTTTAATGGAGGTCAGAGGCAGGGCTGGAGCTAGAGTAGAGTTTACAATTCGATATAACAAGTTATCAATTTAGAACTCACTAACTCAAATGAATTAGAATTTCGAATCCATAAGTTTACATTAGTGGTGTTATTTCTGTGTTATTTGAAGTTCATGTATTCCTAGATTTCAAGTTAATATGTATAATGATAACTTGGTCTGTAACCCAAACTGTGGATCCGTCCGTGCTCATTGTGTGATGGTTTAGGTTGCGATGTCTAGGGGAGGACTCACCTCTAAGAAATATATATAAAAGTATTGACACCTCTTGACACAAGTTAAAGGTTTAGTCTAGTGGTTACGAGTGTTCTAGCCTTGATGGCCTCATAATAATTTCTTTTACGAACAAAATTTTACTACAACCATAAACCATTGACTCCCCTTTGTGAAAATCCTGGGTCTGCCACTGGCAATGTCAACAGAGGGTATTGTGATTCTTGTGAACAGAGTTTGTCAATTGCATTAAGATCAGCAAAAAGACAATCAGCTGTTGTTTGGGATACTTTTATTAGGTTGCTTGCTATTTCTAGTGATGGAAAGTTTGGAACCCAATGTACACTTCGTGACATAAAGAATGTATTGGACTCTTAATTTGGAACATTGAGTTTGAAACACCATTTGGATACAATGCATACAACTTATTGAGAGAAGATGCCAATGGTCATATTTAGGCATAATTATGCTTTCACTCTTGTAGAACATGAAAGCATTGGAATTTTCATTCATATCTAAATCCAACAGCGAGACACGTATTTGTTATTACGAGTTCTAGATTATTTGTTGTAGGGACAATGTAGTTTAAACTGTTTTGTTATCATTTTTCTGCTGTAATTTTGCGGGGAAAACACTTCCATTGTAATTTTATGATCCAGCTACTTGGGTTAATTTCATGACTTGTTCCTTTTTGTTGGTTGTAGATGGCATTGGTTGTTATCTGTGGTCAACCATGTAGCGGGAAATCAACAGCTGCAGCTTGTTTATCTGAAGCACTTAGACAAACGGAACCAGAACCATCTGTTAGAACTATAGATGAAACTTTGTTTCATCTTAGTCGCAACCAAAGCTATGCGAACATGACCGAGGAAAAGAATTTAAGAGGTGTATTGAGGTCTGAAGTTGACAGATCTTTGTCAAAGGACAGTATAGTTATAGTGGATTCTCTTAATAGCATCAAGGGCTATAGATATGAGTTATGGTGTTTGGCTAGAGCAGCAGGGATTAGATATTGTGTTGTCCATTGTGACGTTGATGAGCAATCTTGTAGAACATGGAACGTTGAACGTCGTGAGAGAGAAGAACCATCTTATGATGATAATATATTTGAAGATCTTGTAAGAAGGTTTGAAAGGCCAGATAGCAAAAATAGATGGGATTCTCCATTGTTCGAGTTATGGCCAGCTAAAGAAGGAATTGATAAATCATCAACAGCTATGGTTGATGCTGTTACCTATCTTACGAAAAAAGTAGACTCAAAAATGAGAGATGTTAAGATCCTACAGCCAACCATCGCTACACAGAGTGCACGTGGTTCTGAGGCAAATTCTTTATATGAGATGGACAGGGCGACGCAAGAAATTACAAATGCTATTGTGGAAGCTCAGTCCCGCGCTCTTGGGGGTCCTCTCAATGGTGTGTCTCTTGGTCCAGGAATACCAACTATAGATATTTCGAGATCTGTCAGCCTGCCAGAGCTGCGTAGGCTACGACGAACTTTCATCAAACTTGCTGGACAGACAAGCTTGAGCGGGCCACCTCCTCCTTCAGATGCTGATAGTGCAAAAAGGATGTTTGTTGATTACTTAAACAGAGAACTAGGAAGTGGTTGAAGAATTATGTTACAATGAAGGTACACGTGGAGGTTCGATAGTTTTGACGGGTATAAATGGGCTACTTGAGTAACGGCAAGGGCATTTTTGGACCAAACTGCGATGGTGGGTACAAGTATCCTACTTTTTTCAATAATCAAGGGGAATTATTGGCCCTTCTCTAAGCAAGGGCTGATTTGAAAGCAGGATAGATCAATCTTGATTAAGTACTGTAAAATTACATGCATTTTTATGGTATAAAGAATGTTTGTGGTGTATAATTTAACATGTTATACTATTTTTTTCCAGATTATTTATCTAATCTTTACCCTTTACTATTACTTGTAGTTAGATGCTAAGTTTATTTGGAAATATTTGTCATATATTTGATTAGTTTGGAGCAGACGCCAGATGCAAATTAAAACCTCATTTGAACATGATTTGAAATCAGGTTGATTGGAAGTTGAAGTTGTTGTTTGAACATATAATTTGATTTTTTAAAAGTATATATATATATATATATATTCTCTAATAAACATTAGAATCAAATAAACATTAGAATCTGTAAGTTGTGAAAAGTGAAAACTATTAAAATTTCTTTAATTCTTATACAATCATACCAAATGAGCAATCATAGTTCATAAATAAGGTATCACAATGATGAATGACATATCCTTTATATTTCTTTTATGAATAAATTTTTGTGATTACAAACTTTAAAATACTCATAATTTTATAAAGAGTAGTAACTATTTATTCTTTAATATAATCATATCACATTGTATAAACAATTTATTCCCATTAAGCTTGAATTATTTTACAAAATATAAAATTAGGATTGGGCATAAAATACTGTCGAAAACCGAATTACCAGACTCATTAGTGATATGATTATATCAAAGAATAGATAGTTACTACTCTTTATAAAATTATGGGTATTTTAAAGTTTATAGTCACAAACATTTATTCATAAAAGAAACTGAAGATATCTCATTCATTATTCTGATATCTTATTTGTGAACTATGATTGCTCATTTGGTATAATTATATCAGACCGGAAGAAATTGTCAAATGTGATGTTATCATATGCGATATATAAATCACCTTCACCGATTGCAATTTTTATGTTGTGATTGGCTAACAATTTATAAGTCGTCGTTATAAATGCGATATACTTATATATCGCAGAATTTAAAATATATTTTTTTCAAGATTGAACATAAATCAGTGTTTGATCAAAATTTTAAATATATAATTATCACTATTACTTGGAACCATTTATGCTTTTTTTAAAAGATTGGTCAAACCGCATTAACTTTCTAAAATAAATAGATACAGATATAAAAAAAAAACTTTAGGCTTCTAAAAAGATTGGCAAATGCTATAAATTGACCAATGGATAAAGAAAAAATCGAAGGAAAATAACAACTATTAATGATGGATACATTCTCCACAACTTTGATTAAAAAGTACAAATCCAACATTAACATTTTAATTAATTCAATTTTCTATTATTATTTTTTGCCTCAATATTTACCCTTCTAGAATCATATTTTTTATATTTTATATTTACAATATGTGAAATCAGTATTTAGAATAACGTCAATATAATGTCAAATTAAAATAAATGCTTTGATTTTGTGATCCCCATTTTGTTTTTCCACCTCTTTCAAACTCCTTTAAAGCTCCTTTTTTCTTTTTCTTGATTCAGATAAAATATCTTCATTTTTTTGCTCCCAAATTCAAGAAATATTTTGAGATAAATAGTTTTGTATAAAAATCCAGAAAATTGATTCTTCCCAATGAAAATAGTGAATTTTTCATGGTAATATATTTCTCTTTGATATCTCTTTTACTTTCATATATGTTCCAACATTTTCATTACCTATCTTGAATCTCTAGCTTAAAAAAACATTTCTTTTATTCAAAAAAAATGTCAGATAATATATTTCTTTAATTGCATGGTAATCCTTCTCAATATATATATTTTTAGATGTTATGGCTGAAAAATTGGTGACTTTTTTTTTTTGGGTAATTGTGGTGTCCGGACAAACATGTTGTGCGCACCTCGACTAATTTAACGAATACCAGATGAAAAATTGGTGATATAGGAATATAGTTTGGGGCTTTGAATGAAAATAAATCAACAGATTCTTGAAAAAATGAACAAAAGCATATGATTTAGGTGAATTTTTTTGTAACAACATAATGTCATAAATTGTTGGATGAATCTTGAAAAAATATTTAGGTTTCTTCCAGATATTTACTTTTCTGTTTTAATTTATTTCTTTGTTCTTAAAGAGATATTATATATGTCATAATTTATGGTGGGATACTATTTTGATGTGAGCAGCACAAGTACCAGTTAACTCTGAGCATCAATGGAATGTTTGATGTGTTTGGTTATGACTCGCATTTTTTGCATCTATATTTGAATTCTTGGCTCCGTCACTGTGTACATCAAAACGAGTTATTTGAAGTGTTTTTATTATGATTTGTTGATCCTGTTTTTTCTTTAATCTAGGCCGGGCTACTATTTTGACGCGAGCAGCACAAGTACCAGTTAACTCTGAGCATTACTACCCATTGAAAATTTGGAGGCAGACATGACGAAGCGAAGTTGGAAGGAATCAATGAAGGCATTTGGGAGTCATGTTGATCCTGAAAAGGAAGAGCAGTGGAAATGGATGAAAATAGGTAATTATTCGATTCCAGAACAACCTCGACCCTTTGAATGTTATTGGAGGTTGTGGGATAACGCGTTAGAGGCAAAAAGAAGGCAATATAAAGCGAATGTTCGAGCACAAATTTACACCCAACGTGGTGGATTTATGTGGTATACAGAATGCCAATTGGTTCGCAGTAAGTTGCTGATACATCCTGTCAACAAGTGCTTAATGGTGGCAAAAACTTAATGTTAACTTGAGTAGTTCCAAAACCCCTTAATGAGTAATGACATTCAAGTTTTATATCATATGTTCATACCAATAAAGTGCACAAGAGGCGGATTTAGAATATTTTTTGTAGGTTCAACTGAACTCATTTCAGCTCGAACTATGTAAACATAAGCAAAAAGAGTATAAAAAAGCATGCATATAATATGATCACACTCATTCTGAACCCACCGATTCTAATCCTTGATTCACCTTTGTGTATAATGGTGGCAAACCATAACAACCCTGTTTGGTTTTGTTGTTTTCTATCATTTGATAATGTATATGTGCATCGACTGTATAGTCTTATTGAGAAGATGTTTTGTTGATTCAACTGAACTCATTGTTTTCGATGCAAACAATGTAAACATATGCAAAAAGAGTATAACTCATTCTGAGCCTACTGATTCTATATCCTTGGTTTGCCTCTGTGTTCTAATGGTATCAGACCTTAGCGGCCTGTTTGATTTTGTTGTTGCATTGTCTGGTTGACACAAGGTTTGGTTAGACTGTATTGTTTTCTGTCGTTCAACAAGATTTTCTTGTGCTGTATGATTGTATTGTATTGTATAATAACTTATACACTCTAAGATCATTAATTACATTCTAATTTGTATCATCATGTAATCATAATAATAGAATGCACATTGAGATTATGTGACTTCAATAGTTTCTTGCACATGTTAAGCTACCTTTGTTGCTCAGACTCTTTAAAAATGTCGTCAGGTGTGTATCAAATCCTCCAAAAGTAGTGCATTTTTTGATGATCGGACACGGATGCTGCATCATTTTTGGAGAGTCCGAGCAACATAGCCCTTTATGCTTTTTGTTGTTTTTGGAGAGTCCGAGCAACAGTAAGAGAATTTCTAACTTGAAGAGTTTGGTTTGTTATTGCAGAAATTGAGAATAAAGTAAAAAGGATTGCAAAGCTAATCAAGAAAATAAACCAAGGTAGTAGAGAAGGAAATTTGAGGAGAAGATCAGAATTGCTTCAACTTGTTGATGAATTCCACATACAGTACAAGTCCCTCTATTCGGTGTACGATAATCTCCGAGGGGAAGTAAGGAAAAAACTTAATGAAGAACATGAGGGCGATTTATCATCTCAATCTTCTTCATCGTGTTCGAATTCAGAATCATATTTTAGCCCCGAGGAATTGACCGCGAAAAGTAGTTCATCTTGTTCCAATTATGAGCCTCTTGATGAGGATGCTATTTTGAAGGACAAAGTTATAACTTCAAATATTGAAGTGATGAAGGGGGAAAGTGTCGAAAGTTATGATATGGAAAATTTTGAGACACCGATGTCTTATAGCCGAGGGTCTGAATCAGGGGAATTCTTCAAAGACTTGAGGATTCAAGGTGAAGAGAAGTTTATAGATGAATCTGAATGGTTCCAAGAGAAAGTAAAAGAAAAAGAAGATGAAATCTTGTATCTGACCGATGATTTTGAGCTTCGAGAGAAGGAGAGATTGTCTCAAATGAAGGGGTTAGAGGATCAAATTGCTAGTATGAAGGTTGAATTAAATAACTTATGTGTTCAAAAGAGAGAACTTGAAGAGCAACTCGGGTGCAAGTCGAATGAACTTCAGCAAATGGAAGATAGTAACTCGGGACTGCAATCTCGTGTGTTAGAGCTAGAAGCAACCTTCACAGAAATTGATGAAAATCTACTCAACTCAACGTCTAGAATAGATGATCTTATGGCAAAATCACACGTTCTTCAGCAAGAAGTGGATCGTTTAAACGCTGAAAAGCATGAATTGGAACAAAAGTTGTTAAATGAAACCAAGAAAGGATCAGAACAAGTCAAGGACTTAGCAGAAAAAACACATTTTTCAGAACTACAACACGTAAATGGTCCACTGCAGCAAGAAGTGGACCGTGTACGTGTTCAAAGGAATGACTTAGAACAAAAGTTGTTACATGAAACCAACAAAGGATCGAAACAAGTTAAGGACTTATATTTTTCAGAACTACAGAAATCTGATTTGGAGCTGTCACTCGAAAAGAAGTCTCACGAGGCATCTGACCGAGTTAAGGATTTAACAGAAAGGACTAATGATTTGCAACATGAGTTGGAAGCCTTAAGAAACCAGAATTGTGAACTAGAGTTGTCACTCCAAGAAAAAACTCAAGAACTATCAGAATATCATCTTCAGATAGAAAATCTGAAAGGGGAACTAACGAGCACTACTTCATCTGAAAAGGGGCTAACAAAAGCAACGGAGGGCTTAAAATCGGAGGTGAACTTACTCATGGATGCAAAATGTGACATGGAAGAGAAGATAATGGATATGAATCAAGAAGCTTATCATTCAGAGTTACAAAAAGAAAAGCTGAATGATAAGATCATGGAATTGGAAACAAAACTATTAGGAAAAGAAGCAGAGGTGGGAATTCTTCAAAAGAAGCACGAGGCTTACATGAACGATATGTCGGCTCAAGGTTCAACATTGACAGCGCGAATCAACAATATTCAAAAGCAGCTGCAAACCGTGGAAACTGAAAAATCAAGATTTCAGTCTCAGCTTGAGAAGGAAAAACATGAATTTTCCCAAAGCCTTATGCAGATGGAAAAGAAAAATACCGAATTGACTATCAAGATCGCGGAGCAGGAGAAAACTTTACGAGGGATGCAAGATGTTGTAAACAAGTCAAAAGGGGAACATAAGCAAATGCAGATCAAGTTAGAGGATTCCAAATTAAATTTCCACAATGCTGAAAGAAAACTAGGAGATTTAACGGAGGAACTACGCAAGTCATTTGAAGACAGTTTACGAATCTTGAGCAGAAGGATCCGCGTGGCAGAACAAATGCATATCGAGAACAAGGAGTGGTACCAAAAAACCAGAAACTCATACGAGAAAGAGAACAAAGATCTAAAAGAGAAAAATGCAAGAAATGAAATGGGGTTGAGGGGAATTAAGGATATATCGTTGACAGCTAGCGATATGTTAGGTTCACTAGACACTGTGGCACTCAAGTTTGAGGAATGCACTGCTCATTTCTTGAATCGAATATCAAAGAATTCATGCGAGCTGCAATTTGTAAAAGATTGGGTGATGAGGAAAAATAAAGCAATGGCACACGTGAAAGATGACTTTGATTGCTTACTTGCACAATGTGATGACAAAGAATCTGAGATATTGAAGTACAGAGAGAAAGTTTGGAAGTCAGAGAACAAAGTTAGGGAACTAGAGAAGATGATCAAGGACAGAGAGGAATCAGTGTTGTCTCTCAAGGAGGAAAAACGAGAGGCGATTAGGCAATTATGTGTATGGATTGATTATCATCGTAGTCGGTCTGATTACTATAAGAGGATCTTGCTAACTGAATTTGGTCGGAGGAGCGCTCCCTAGGAATGTTATCTCCTTGAGAGCTATCAGTAACTTCTTTAGCCATAGTTACATGAGGAGATATAATAGCTTGTGTCCTTTTTTTCTTCTTTATACATCTGGTATCCGAAATCTACTGAGTTCAAATTTGCGCGGGCCAACTAAAGGGGTGAAGGCTCTTCCTACCAAAAGTTTCTTTAGTTTCTTCAGCTATCAGTAACATCCTCAGCTAGTCCACTGGCTCCAGAATCGTTCAGCGTGGGCACCACTCAAGGGGGAAATGTGCTTCTTACCATGAGTTACTTCATTCCGACTAAACTAGAGAGGGTTGGAACCGCCATTTGCACGTTCCTCGTGACGGGAATTTGCTTAGATCAAGCCAAGAAGCTAATGTACAAGGTTAACAATCTTCCTGAGAATTGTAAACCATTTTTTTTATGTACTCAATAGGTTTGTTCTTGTTAGAAATTAGTATGATTGTATACTGAATAAAAGTGTTTTGACACAAAATTAGTCAAGACACTTAAATAATTTTGGTGACAAAGCTAGACTTTGCATTGTATATTTGGATTTGGGAATCAACTAAATCTCTTGTTGGAGAAACGAGATTATGTTAAAGAATTCCATATGCAAGAACTAATGTTGATGACTAATGTAAAGTTTTCTAAATATAACTTAATTTCTTCTCTTTTGTGATGAGTTTTCTAGTTTAATATCTTAAGATTGGATTTGGAACAAGTTTGAGGTTTTACGGTTTATTGAGGCTAATGAGTATAATTAAAGGAAATAACATATTTAACTTTTTTACGTAGTGAGCAACTTGAGAATACGCTCAGAAATTGTCAAAATTTTAGCCGGAAGTGTCTAGTAGGAATAATTTATCACATGTTTAGGTGCTCAATTAGAACAAACTGTAGTTTGTATGTCTAAATAAATAATTAAATTGAACAAGTTTATGGATTGTCTATGTATTCCACCAAAAAAAAAAAAGATGAATTGGAAAATTACATGATAAGAGTAAATATATGCGTAATATTTACCAAAATAGCGAGAGTTTGAAAAATTATAATATATTGTTAGAGTTTGGGTTTTATTTCTTTTGCTCTGTATCTATTCCCTTGAAGTTGTATCCATTCGCTTTGTACCAGTGTATCAATTCATGTTGTATCGGTATGTTTTGATACTGAGCCAACATAATAGATACATAGTGAAACCCTACACTGTGTCACAAGTTTTTTTTTAAGTAAACTATTGCTACGTTCAATAATTAGTCAAACTATGTCTATGATCAATAATTAGGGCTCAAATTAATGTTATTTATGAAATTTCCTCAATATTAAATTTTAGAAATAGCAAAGATCAATAGACATAATAAGGCTTTATAGGTATAGTTTCGATAATTGCGTTTTATGGCAATAGTTTTGTTTGCTATGGAGGTTGTGCCTTGTGTATTTCGCTTGTGAATGTACAAACAAGGTAAATCTATACAAATTATGTATTTATACATTTAGGAATTTTTCAGAATTCCATTTGTATATTTCTCTTGTCAATATACAAACGTGGTAATTTATTGTGAGTTCCTTTTATACAAATAGCTAGGGTGAGCATATACAAATTTTGAATTTATACAATCAATAATCGAATTATACAAATTCTGAATTTATACAATTAGGAACTGAATTATACGAATTTTGAATTTACACAATTAGAAAACCGAATAGAAAAAATTCGTGAAACTATAGCTACAGATTAAAAATAATCGAAACAATAACTATATTACATAGTATACTCGAGGTGTTTTTCATTTTGCGTAATTTTCCCTAATTTTTTTCTTCTTTTTCTAAGGCTCTTGGGCCATCTTTAATTGAGTAGATTAGCCCAACTATGAATTGGTTCACAATAGTCCAGCAAAGCCCATATTCAACTCTTCTCACTCTATCATTTACTTATGGTTGAGCCTTCATGTCTCTTTTCAACACACAGTAAGAAGCCATTGATGCAAAAATGCTGAACTGTTTACACCCTGTTTGGAAGAACCCCATCATTCTTGCTTCCTCTGCTTCACCATTTTTCCACAATTTGAGAAATACCAAACAGCTCAACTATGGGGAAAAAACAAGACTTTACAGCAAAAGATCAAGAATTGTGTGTGGGTTTTTGCCAGTTGATCCATGGGCACCAAATGTCGACTCACAGAGCATAGCTTCACAGCTATTTGCTTTTTCTCTGTTCCCTTATGTGGGTTTTTTGTACTTCATCACCAAATCCAAGACTGCCCCAAAGCTTACACTTTTTGGGTTTTATTTCTTGCTTGCTTTTGTGGGTGCCACAAGTAAGTCCCTTCAATATTCTCCTTGTATATTTATTGTTCTGTTATATTGTTTTAGAGTATTCATCATATTGTGTCTGTTAGGAAGAACCCCATCATTCTTGGTTCCTATGTTTCTCCATTTGTCAAATGTTGCCAAACAAATCCCAGTTTTAGAAATACTACCAAACAATTCATCTGTGGTGAAAGTAGAAAACTTTATACTCCCTCCGTTTCAATTTGTTTGTTTAGTTTTGGCTTAGCACGGATATTATGGAAGTAAAGAAAATTTTGAATCTTGTAGTCTTAAACTAAAAATATGTAGAATGTATTAAAATGTTGTTTAATCTTGTACTCTTAAACATGACATGTGGAAAGTTGCAACTAATGAGTTCCCAAAAAGGGAAGAGATAATACTTTTGAAACCGATTAAAAAGGGAAGTAAGACAAATAAAGTGAAACAAAGAGACTATTGATTATGCTAGTTTTAATAGATTAACAATTCTCTTCCTAACCAGCAACCAAACGACCCCTTAAGAGTATTCATCATATTGTGTTTGTTTGGAAGAACCCTATTGTTCTTGGTTTCTATGCTTTTCCATTTTTCAACTGTGCCCAAACAAAAATCATTTTTAGAAATACTACCAAACAACTCAACTGTGGTGAAAGTAGAAAACTTTATAGTAAAAAAGAGCAAGATTTGTGTGGATTTTTGCCTGATGTTCCATGGGCACCAAATGTTGACTCACAGAGCATAGCTTCACAGCTCTTTGCTTTTTTCTCCTCTCCCTTATGTTGGTTTTTTGTACTTTATCACCAAATCCAAAACTGCCCCAAAGCTTACATTTTTGGGGTTCTACATCTTGCTTGCTTTTGTGTAGTAAGAGTGATAAGACCTGCCAAGGTTGGGATAAGGTCTGCATACACTCTACCCTCCCCAGATCCCACTCGTGGAACTATACTAAGTATGTTGTTTCTAGGTTCAAATTCGATGAGAGCAATCATTGAAATATGTGCCTTGCATAGGTACTGGGTTCAATGTGCTTGACCAATTCATGGTTAATGACTGGTTATGCATTTCATCGATGCTTTAACATTTTCTACCTAGAGCTTTGCCTACTTAGATAAAAGAAGTAGTTGTGCGTAAATTTTGTCCACATGCTTCTCTGCTTATGTTTTACATATCTACCTCATATTCTTCTTCAAAAATTACATCTTTATACTGGTAATATCATTTTAACTCCATTTGATTTGTTTTGACATTGTGTTCTTTCTGTTTCACCTCTTTTGTGCAGTTCCTGCTGGAATTTACGGTAACTTCCTCTCTCAGCAAAGAATCTATTGATTGTGTAAGAGGGGGTTTGGCTTAGCTTGACCAACTTTTAAGTAGTTTTCAGCCCTCAAGAGTGTTTGGATATTTTAAAAACGACTTAAAAAATGTTTAAAGTAGGTACCCCTACTTTTCATTTTTTAACTTAAAAGTTACTAAAGTTTGACATTTAAAAACTACTTTTAAAAAGCTAAGCCAAATGGGCCCTTCTAACTTAGAACTGTAATTCTTACTGAAATGCTTTGGAACAGCGAAGGTGCATTATGGAACTTCTCTGTCCAACGTTGATTGGTTGCATGGAGGAGCTGAGTCACTGCTCACTTTAACCAACTTATTCATTGTGTTGGGGCTAAGGGAAGCTATTAGGAAAGCTGAGAATCCTGAAGAAAGCAAAAACAATGATGTCTCCAGAATCAAAGAAGAGAAGAAGACATCAATCTAGTTGACATGTACCTATCATCCTTTTGTTGTTTGTAGACATCTGTATATTAGCGGTTCAAAGAAAAATGTTGCTTTTTCTTTGCCCGTCTGGCTTCGCTAGGTATATGCTGTTACTGAATCCTGCTTTGGACTCTTTTGTCCATTGTATTTTCACTGCAAGCATAGCCTTAACAGTCCCATCCTGATGCATCATTAGAGAAAGATTGTTGTATAGAGTGCATCTATCAATGTTATGAACAGTCAATGAAGCACATAGTTAATCACCATCTTCTCTAGCTCTCATGCTTATATGCTGATTATTTAATCTGTTCAAGTTTATTATTCAAGTAGTCGTAGAAGTCTCTTGTAGTTTGTTAGTCTTCGATATCTGTTACAATTTATTGTTTTTGTACTTCAATTATAATATTATTTTGTTGTAGTTAATGTTCCCTTTTTTTCATAATGCTCCGTCATGCTGTCTTTAGTATTTTGCGGTTGCTTCTCTACTTCCGTTATTTCTTTTCCGAACTACTTTGATATGCTTCTTCTTGAGTCAGGGGTCTATCAGAAACAACCTCTCAACCTTCCAAGGTAGGGGTAAGGTCCACGTACACACTACCCTCCTCAGGTCCACTTGTGGGATTACACTGAATTTGTTGTTATTATATTTAAAAGGTGAACCTGGCCTCTTAGCTGTCTGTAGTTTGATAGAATTCATGAATGTTCAATAGCCTTTTGCAAGAATATGCTCGAATTTCACTCAGCAACTTGGTGTCAATTGGCTGGAAGTTTGGCCGTTGAAAACAGTACAGTATTGATACAAATATAATAGCTAGTTTCTAATCTGAGGCTAGTTTGCTATTAACTTTTGCAATCATATCCATATCTATACTAATTCCTAAAGGAGGGATAGTCAACCTCAACAAAGCAACTCGGTGATAATATCCGAACTATTTGTTAGTCTTTATTGTCCTTTTCAAGAATATTAGCTTGGGTTCATGATAAAAATATCAAATGAGAAGCTTGGATCTAGCTCCAAATGGTCTAGGGAAATCTCAACCATGATCAGAGAACTTGCTGTGGAAGTGTTGGCTGAGAATATATGGGAGAGCTCTGATTCTGAATGGTGCAAGTGATGAACATTCCAAAACCATTCATCTGGCAGCTGCTTGAGACTGAGAAGTAGTTCGATTCAGGGGTTGTAGGAGAGACAAAAGATGGTGAATAGCTGCTACCTATCAGAGTATCATCAACATGGGAAATCTGGAAATGTCGATTTTTGTCTGTCAAACCAGAGAATGTTGAAGGCAAGGAGAAAGAACATGCTGTTTCATTCTTGTCCAAGTCATTAGTGTTGCCTCTCAGGTTTGATCTCAAGTTCATCAATACTTGATTTGAATATTTCCCTTCTTGATAATCGGCTTGTTTCTTCAATTCTTGTTTCTCTGGTGATGTTGGGTTTATTGCAGAATAAGTAGCTTGATGACAATTATGGAAATCCCTGTATGTGATCTCAAATACAGTAGGAGACTAGGATCATCATCTGACCTTTGCACTTGTTTTGCTGCCCAACAATTTTGCATGTACGATATGTGCATCTCTGGTAGCTTCTGCTAAACATATATAAACTTGGTATCAGAACATAGCATTCCGTTTCCTAAAGTTCCCAGAAAAGTATACTGCTGTTATCTTAATTATGTACTTATAAAGCAGAATGGCCAAAAGGAGATGAGAACATTTTATATTTGAAGTTGAAATGTGCACATAAGCATGATCGTCTTTAATACATTTCTTTTGGTCTTTATATTGGAAACAACTTCTCTATCCCACATAATTAGGGGATTGGACTGTTGAGCCACTCCATTTGAGTATTAACAGAGATTGCTCATAAGAAGAAAGAATTTTCTGAAGAAGCAATTCTTGATTTTTAGAAGTGGAAGCTACAGAGCTCAAGTAAGCTCTAAGCTGCTTAGCGTGTTCAATTCCTTGAGTAAGCTCATTGATGAGTGTCTTCTATTCCCATGTTGAAAGAACAATCCATTTTAAAAGAAGGAATTGGAAAATAAAAAGGGGGGTTATTGTGAAGCCTATAAAGGTGGAAGCTGCAATTCGCTTATACCGAGTTCTCCAACAACAGCTTAGTTTAGTAGCTTAACTCTTTCTCCTGACGTGACGCTTTGAGTTTCTTGCTCGAGTCAACTCAAAAAGATATCTTCTCAATCGATGCAATACCCTTGAAGTTGCATGCACAGTAGGTAAGAGGAGTCTAGCATAACAGATTACAGGGACTTAGACACGATGTGAACCTACTTCACGAGTGGAATGTCATTGACAAAGAAACATTTG
>NC_064291.1:1207-3082 GCF_019186545.1 Solanum stenotomum | reverse complement strand
CCTAAGTCATCATGAGCTAGTAGTTATGATCATTTGAAGTTGACCCAAAACTCATACTTAACTTAATTTTGTCAAATTTCCAGATTTTCATTCTTTCCAAAAATGACTCTTTCTAATTCTAGCTATTTCTAGTTTTTTCAAATAGTGAGGTGTTACGGTGACTTTCTTGGTTTTGAAAGTAACATGTATTTTTATTCTCCTTGTTAGAGTGGGAAGAAATCTCTAAAAGTAAGGTTTCTTCTAGCCTCAAAAAATAATAAGTTTTCTATACGATACTTGCTCACTCAAGTATTGACAGAGTTCACATGTGAACTTGGGATCATTGTAGAAGACTATAAAGTTGTTGTCTATCTTGTGGATATTCGCTTGAATTCTCTTATAATAATAGTTATCACTCCAGCATTGATATGGCACCATTCGAGGCACTTTATGAGAGGGGATGCAGATCACCCATATGATGGTTTGAGGCTGGCGATGTGAATCGTTTGGAGGTTGATTTATTGAAGGATATTAAAATAAGGTGATAAGTATTCAAGCTAAGCTTCTAGCAGCCCAGAGTAGATAAACGAAGTATGCGGATCATAAGGTAAGAGACATGGCATTTCATTCCAGCAAAAATGTTCTTCTTAAGGTATCATCCATGAAAGGGGTGATGAGCTTTGGTAAGAAAGGTAAGCTAAGTCCTAGATACATTGGTCCCTTTAAGATTCTTGAATGTGTGAGGTCGGTAGCATATAGATTGGTTTTACCTCCTAATTTATCGAGTGTTCATCCGGTATTTCTTGTATCCATATTGAAGAGGTATCATGGTGAAGGGGATTATGTCATTAAGTGAGACTTAATTGTATTAGACAAGGACCTCTAATATGAGGAGGAACCGATTGCAACCCTTGATCATGATGTGCCCAAGTTGAGGACCAAGGATATTAAGTCCGTGAAAGTTCAATGGAAGCATCGTCTAGTTGAGGAAGCTACTTAGAAAACCGAGAGGGACATGCGAAACAAGTATCCCCAATTGTTCGTCGATTCAGGTACTATTGCATTCCTTCATTAGCCTATTATCCTAAGTTTTGTCACTCGGGGATGAGTGATGGGTAAATTGGTATCTATTGTAATGACATGTTCCCGTCGTTATAGAAAAACCATCGGGGGAAAATTTACGGCCGAAAATGTTTTTTGTTGTATTTGGATTTTCCCAACCTTGTCCAAATTTGGACAAAATCGGAGTCATTGAGGCATAGGAAAATCTGGTAATAATCTGGTGAATAATTTATGATTTTAATTACATGAGTAGTTAGATAACTCGTTAAGGAATCCGTACGACTTTACGGAATTGAATTCGGGCGAGTAGAACCTCCGAAATCGATCTTAGCGTAAAGGGTATTTTACTGAACGTCGTGGGTTAGAGGTGTGTTGTGAAATGGGAATTTTGGAATTCTTGAAATAACTCTCTGTCTCGAGAATGCTTTGGCAAGGCTTTTTGCTGCTCTAGCGTCGCCGCTCTGGCGAGCCTGACGCGAATTAAAGTCGTTAATAAACCCCTAAATGACCTCATTATGCACTTTTCGACTTTTTGAACTAAGGAACGACCCCCAAGTGACTCCTACTCATTTTTCACCATTGTTGAGGCTAAAAGTAAGTTTTTCATTCCTCGAATATATTTTTTCGATCCGTAGAACGTAATAGAATGGGTGAATATTAATGGGGGAAGGTTTTGTTATAGATTATATGGTGGAAACAACCCTTTAGGATAATTGGGATCATGGGTTTCATCTAAGGTTCATAGAATTGTTAGTAATCCGGGTAATTAATGATTGTTTATTGATTTCCGTATTATATTGATTGTTTGTAGACTAAGAACAAGCGGGACGAATC
>NC_064291.1:0-1119 GCF_019186545.1 Solanum stenotomum | reverse complement strand
AATGCCATGAAATCATGACTTAAATGTATGATCTTGATGATATACTTGTGATTGTGATTGTGGTGTGTGAATGGGATCGGTTGCCACGTTTCGACATAAATATGAGATCGGTTGCCACGTTCCGGCATGCTAACTGTTTGGGTTTGGGTTCCATGAGAGGACCAATGATTTGATATAAAATGTGAAGTTGTAAGTTGTTCGTAAATGTTGATAATATTGTATATGTTGATATATATGTATGTGATTATATTGTTGTCTTGACTTGTTTATGTTGCACTAGTGGGATAGCCACGTGATCCTACTAGTACACTGTGATTATGTACTAATACTGCACTTGCTCTTATTTTTTTTTAGTATAGGGCATCATCAAGAGGCTACCGACAGACCTCGCTTAGGAGATCAGTGATCATCACTTCGACATTTGTCTATGTCCACCATTTCCGGACTTAGACATTTGTTTTAGTTAGTTCATTAGTATGAGGTTGTATCCCTTCTTGTTTAGACTTGGATCATTGTTAGATGTTTTGGTATATTGACTTTCAGGTTCTAGGTTATTCTTCCGCATTGTTTAGTTATTGTTAGAATTTTGTTGGAGTTTATGGGAACTCCATATTTATTTTCTTTTGTGTTTGACTTAAATGCCTTAGTTTTTGGTTTAGTTGCTTGTTTTGGATTGTAGTAGTGGTTCTCCCACCGGAGTGTTAGTGTGGGTGACAATCACAATGGTTTGGATCATGATAACATGTAATTGACAATCAAAATCTTTTTCACCATATTTGTGGAGGGTATTTATGTAGAGAATTTTTTTTTTCTTAATACTATAAATATGGTGTGTATGTCCTTAATCAATGAAGAACTCTAAGATGTTGATAAAGAAGAAGAAGAAGAGTAATTGAAAACATTTATAAACTTCTTTAGGAATACTTAGCTCTCTAATAGCTTTGTGCGAAATGAATTCAACTCTTTACTCTTTGCTTAACTTGAAAACTTGAGTCTTAAAATGAATTTAAAATATTATTAAAGACTCTTGAAAACTTTAAGAAACTTTGCTTTGACTTGCTTCTCAACTTCTAGACTTGACTTTTAACTTTTTTGAATTATGGATTCAAGGTTCATGAT
>NC_064290.1:57888360-57901793 GCF_019186545.1 Solanum stenotomum | reverse complement strand
ATATGGTGAGTGGATAACTTGAATGTGCAGTGTATCCACCTCCACCCCATATAATGCATGCCCGAAATAGCGAAGACGATTTTGAGAATGTCTTGTGATAGGCTGTCTTAATCATGAACTTTTTGGCTTATTTTTTGTTTGTATTTCTGATTATGTCCAACACATCCTCAAGATGAGTGCCATAGAAATGCAGATGCCAAGCTGGATGTGCGTTTACAAGATTAGACAAGATTAAAAATGATCACATTAGAAGAAGCAAGTAGCATATTGAGGATAATATAAGAGAAGGTCGCTTGAGATCGTTTGGTCATATCTTGCATCAATCTCTAGATATGTCGCTCTATTGGTGTGAAACTAAGGTAGTATGTGATAACATGGGACGAAGTAGGCCTAAAATTACATGGAAGGAAGTTGTATTGAGAGACGTATAGTTTCTTGAAAGCGAAAATATGGTACATGAAAGTGCAAGTAGCATTTGTAAAAGCTCTATATAGGCAATTAGACGGGAATATATTTAGGCCGCATTTGTTCTTATTAAGACTAAGACGTCTGAATTTGGATACACATCTGAGTATTAAGATATTGCATTCAGATTAGATGTTTGAATTCGAATGCATATCTGAATATTAAGATATTGTTTAAGATCTGAAAACTAAATAATTAAATTAAATTTGCCTTTAAACTTAATAAATATAGAAGTTAATAAAATATATATCAACAAAATATTTTAAAAGAACTATTAGCGGTTGGTGGTAATGGCTAGCGGTGGAGGTTGTGGGAGCCAATTAGAATAGTGTTGTCTAATGATGTTGTGGGTAGTAGCTAGTGGTGATGGTGACTGACAGTAATGGTTGATGGTGGATAATAGTGATAGCTAATGGTAGTTGTAAATAATGATGGTGGTTTGCAATACATAGTGGTGACGATGATGATGATTGTGTGTAGTGATAGGTGGTTGTTGTGGTAATGGTGGTGATGATGTTAAATAGTGGGTAGTGGTGGTGACAACCGATTGTAGTGATTGACAACAATGGTGGTTGTGGTTGAGGATGGTAGTTGTGGGTGGGTGGTGGTGGTAGATAATGATGGGAGACAATGGTGGTAATCAATAATGGTGAGTGATGGTGACAACAGTGAATAGATGGAATTGGTGAACTACCATCTTTGTAGAAAATTTTAAATTTACACCCTTCGGAGTGGCCCAGTGGTTTGAGCTCGTCGCACCGGACTTGTCTAGTGCGGGTTACCTCTCTTGTGTGATTTGCAGGCTATTGCATAGGAGCGGGGGTTTTACGTTATGCGCACCCCCTTAAGGGTAGCGGCTGGCTGCGGGTTTCCCTTGTCATAAAAAAAGGAATTTTTAAATATACATCTTAATGATATTACGTCTTTGTTGCATATCTTAATCATTCAAGTCTATTCAAATCCATTAAGAGGTTGTATTATAAAAATGCTCTTAATGGTTAAGATCCAATTAATTAAGATTCATACCTAAAAAATAAATGGACTTAATGACTGAATTAAGACCTTTTGTGATGACTGTTGTAACTGGCCAGTTGGTACACCTCAACTAATTTACGGGACCACCCAGGCCGGACAAAAAAGAAGAAACCATCTAAGCTTTTCCCTTTGCGAGGAATTGAACCTTAGATCTCATGGTTCTCAACTCACTTCAAACCACTTGGGTGTGGCCTAAAAGAATTTAATTGTAGAAACATGGTTAATGAGGAATTATATAGCCGACTGCAACTAGTTTCAGACTGAAGCGTAGTAGGTATCATTTCTGATTATGGTCAAATTAATCTCAACTTTGAAATTATGCATGGCAAGTTTATATCTTAATGCAAGCAAGACAACTTGTTGAATTAATCTTTTCTGCCACATCATGCGTAACGAGAATTAAACCCCTCTGCTGCTGGGGAAAATGTATAATGTACTACTTTGATCCAGCAAGTTGTTAGAAGTAGGTTTTGTCTTGGATCTACCAAAGGAAGAGTACTTCAAGGCTTTCCACGAATTATTGAAGAAGCTCTTTATACTGAATTTGTTTATGAATGGTCCCTTCCTCATTCAGTACAGTATGGATAGCATGCTCAATGATTAGTTATAACCCGAATTTTCTTTTAGTTGCATGTTAAGTTCTTAAAAATGACGTGTTACTTTCTTAACTAGTAAACTGTGAAATTTGGAGACACGATTGCCCAATGTTTTACTGGCAAGGTGTGTACTCCCTTTCATCGATTAGTGAAGCCAGGACAATAGTAGTGTCAAAATTAAAATGCACAATTATGTTGCAGGAAAGGAGACCTTTGTGTAACACCTTAGCAAAAAAAAAAAGAGAAGGGGAGATCTTTGTATAATGTTTTTCCATTCCTATTTCTCAAAAGTCAAAAGTTCTTATTTTCCTGTGTTTGACTGCAGCAATCATCGTTAACTTTTCTCATCATATTGTTGTGTCAAAATGGTAATTTTAGAAGGGTCCTCAGCAAGCGTCATAGTCATCTAGCTTTAAACTTCCTTTCTGAGTACTGCGTAGCTATGGCTATGTGTGTTTCTGTTTGTATGAACAATTAAATGCATCGTATAACTGTACCAGTGTTTACAGATGTTTTTCATGTAGTTTTCCTGCATAGCTACTATGATCTTTTCTTCATCTGCATTTTATAGGCATTTCTTCAAACTATGTCATTCTTAATACTGATAGAAGTCATTTTCTTCGTCATAGGTTCACGTTGGTGAATATGGTGTGCACTGGAATTTCTTTTTCACTCTTGCTGGTGTAGCAATTTTGACATCGATAATTAATCTTCCACCGAGTTATTGTGGAATTCTGGGGTGGTTTATTCTAGTAGGTATTATTGTAATCTTGGCCCATCTCAGAATTTTTGGTACCTTCTCATATGCTTGGTAAGCCTATAATGTTGTTTGTCCTTTCAGTATATGAGGTCATCTTGTTGCTTGGGCTAAATGAATATCTTCTTTCAAATGAACGAGGACATGACATCATCAGTCAAAACAAAGAAGGGATTTTTAGCATTTTTGGTAAGGTGAAGTGAAATTAGAGCAGTCTCTCTCTCTCTCTCTCTCTTTGACACCGTGCATTTGCTTACTGGCTTGTTCAGTTTTATGGTCGTTGTGTCTTTTTGGAAATTCTTTGAAGAAGAGATCGGCTGGTTCCCCGTTTCGTTTTGACTTGGATATGAAACTTTCCCCTTAATTTTTTCTGGACTTGAGACTAGCTCATATAGGTGGAGTTAAGTAAATGGTTCCAATATATGTACACTTTTTAAAGTTCTGTGTCACAATGCTTGTAAATCAAAATAAACTTTTAGATATAAGTGTCGTAATTAGTTGTTAATATAGTAGTAATCAGATTAAGGGCAGTTCATCATTGAAACTTTATTTTAGCAAGAAGTGGGGGTTTTATTTAGTTTTTTTGTGGGGTATTTCTTTGGTCAGTCTAGCATACACGTGTAAACTGCTTCCTAACATGGGATACAGGGGTTTGCTAATTTGTTTAAATGGAAGAATTATGTGAATAATGCGTGGACTTAGGTGAATGTTTCTGATGTAGAAGGAGGCTATCTGAAAAAACCTAGCCTGTGATTTATTGGAACCAATGCGGATTTTGCTAATAATAGAAGATAATGGAAGCAAAGGAACCATATGGACAATGCTAACTAGTTCAAATGAAGGTTTAGTTGTTGTTTTTACTGTTACATTAAATCTAGTGCTTGTCAGTTGTCAGGAATACTTTTAGTTCAGTAGAAACTAAAAGTAATAAGAGATAAAGATGGAGAAACAAAAGTAGATTTGAGTTCCCAGAAATTAATGGCATTTAGCTCAAGGAGTTTCATTACTATTACTAAATAGCATGAATCAACCTGCAACTTGAAAGGGAAATTTTTAACTTTAAATTTCTCCAACAAGTTAATTAATTTGGGGTTATTCACACATCTAAGTGATAGGACGTCTTTTGAGTAATACCACAGAGAATGGATGTCATTGAGCTAAGGACTAAAGGTTGGCTGGTAACTAGTTTTGTGGAAAAGCTACTCCTGTTTTTTTTTTCTTTTTTTTTTTTTTGTGGTTGTTTGACCAAATTTCTGGGTGAAGTAGGATGCTCATAATTTTCTTCTGATTCAACATATTAAACACTTACACAAGCTGAGTATTGCTTTTTCAAAATGTTGCTTGCACATTCCAAAAGGTTTGGTCGAGGATAGATTCATTTCACTCTTGGTAGGGGAACAATCCGAACTTCTGGATAGATGAAGCCTTTACTAATTAGCAATTATTCCTGTTTTTCCGGGAAGAATTTTGGGATTACTTGTGAATTTCTCTGGAATGTAATGCTGCATAATTTCATACAGAAATCTGCTGGTGTGATCCATATAATGCTGCATTTTTTAATTTTTTTTTGTTTAGGCATATGATTCAACGTTTTCCCTTTTCAGGTTTTTGCAGTTTTAACTCTAGCTGATTATGTACCTGGATATAAAGTTGCTGCATTGATAGAATATTTCGACTGAAATCTACTGGGCTCTTTTCTTCTGATGAGGAAAAATTTGTTGGTGACATCATCATTCTATAAGAGTTTATGTTCCACCTCTGATCTCTGGATGATTAGTCATAAAAAATTGTTGTGCAATCATGCAGGCTAACGTGCTAACTGGAATGGTTAATCTTTCCATGGATACCCTCTCTGTCTCACCATTCGATGCCCTTGCTATCTTGGTTGGATATGCATACATTTTATCTATTGCCGCAGCAGTTGCACATTTTTATGGTATTCGATTGAAGTTTTGGCAGTGGAGCTTGTTCTAGTGTGTACTCTAATTTAAATCCATTCTTTAACGTAATAGATCCTGTGTCTACAATAGATTCTGTAATCGAGGCATTGACTGAGCAATCATATATTTTACCTTACCCCTGTCTATTCAACTATCCTACAGTTTACTCTATTTCTGTTAATTAGAAATGCACTGTGGGAAGTGTGTGAGAGAAATGACCGTGGTGTACCCACGTGAGCATGTGATCGCGGCCTAAATCATATGCCGTTGCTGTGCCACGACAACCAAAAGGAGTATATGTGACAGGAACCGGCACAGAGAGTGAGACCTCAATCCCTCTTTTGCTTTCTCTGTGCATGCACTGGGTAGGATTGCCCATGGCTAAAAAAGAAAGCCAAACTCAAGCCCCATTTAGGAAATGGTATTCATGGGTCCCCCAAGAAAATAGGGGGTCCAAAGAAAGAAAGTTGGAATACTATTGCTATTAATAATAATAGATGTAGAGTTTTAGTTTTTGAATGCAGATGATTGCTGAAATGTACTACTTTAGAAGAGAAAGCTTTGGTTGGTCACATGGATTGTGGATACCCTATACAGAGAGGGCCTGACAGCTTAATTGGACCATGGTCCAAACGTCCATTCATCCGTCCTCTTCTCCAGATAAGGTGACATTTCCTGTGCTTCTACTTTCACATGGTCCTTATCTGCAGTTTTTACCTATTCCTCTTCCCCTCTCTCTTCCTGTCTATTTTTCTTTCTTCCTTTTGAGTCACTCCTATTGTTTTGCCCTTACCTTTTATTACTGTGGTGACTATGTACAATACAAGGTTGGTTATTTTTATCATATAAGTTTTTTATATAGACAGACAAGAACAAGGTAGTACCCAGTGACAATGTATGGCATATTGAGCATTACAAAGTATCATTTTAATTCGGACTAACTTGTGTGCATCTTGACTAATTCTTTATACTATGCTATAGTCCACAGAGTAGTAGGTGCTTGATAAAGAGCTGGAGCTATTTCATATTAAAACTAGATTTGTTGTTAAATTAATTGGAATAGTTATTTTCTCTAATTAAACTCCCAGTTATTCAGGTTATCAAACATTTGCTAAGAGCAAAATTTGTTTTAGTACAAAGGTGTCAATCCAATACTGAATTTCATGTTCTGATGATGTGGGTGGACAGCAGGCTTTAAAATGACTCTAATTAGCAGTGCTCATTTGAGGAAGTTTTTGTTTTTGATGATGTAGGTGGACAGCAGACTTTAAAAGGAATCTAGTTAAGTAACAATTTAACTACAAAATGTCTATTTTGCTCATAATGAAATGATTTACAATCACACAAATTTCTATAATTCATTTTGTACCACAAGTTTTAAAAGACTTTTTTTTAAAAAATTTCGTACCACCGAGTCAAACTTTCTTTTCTCTTTAAAGTAAGTAATTCCTTAGTGAACGTGATGTTTGATAAATTGTCTATTATCTTAACAAAAAATCTTAATTGACTGTTCAATTTATGTCTTAATCTACTTTTCTTAAAGGGTATGAAACACCTCAAAAATTCAATTGGAGTAATATGGAATGAAGGGAGTACATGCTAGTGTATTTAGGCTATAACAAAATAGAGGTGTAAAGGCAAAACACAAGTTAAATAGTGAATATAATCGTGTTCTTTAACATTGTCAAAATAAATTTAGACTTGTTACAATTAAGAACTCATGAAAAATAACAAGCGATAATGATAATATAGATATTCCTATTATCGGTATGTATGGATATTCAATTTTAGTGGATAATATATTTAAGGCTTAAGTCATCGACAACTCCTTAAAGTTGTCCGCATAATTCACTTAGACACCTCAATTAGGACTTGTACCTATTGAACACCTAAATTCTTCTAAATATGTGTCTATTAAACACAAAATGCTGATGTGGCAAAATAAGTGTATATCACTGCTACTTAGCGCATGAATAGAGTCTAATTTTTTTAAAAAAATTATTTTTTGATAAATTGGTACCTATTTTTAAACAGTGGACACGCATTAACTAAATAATTAAAAAAATAATATTAGTTCCACATTAATCTCTTCATAACAACCCCACCCCACCCATACCCGTGCACCAGTGGTCATCTTCTCCCCCCCACCATTCTAAAGATTTTAAATTCTTAGCCTTTTGTTTCGTTCTTTTTTTTATTTCATTTTTTGTAAAAAAAGTCTGAATCTGCTAATTTAATATGCGAGAAGAATTTTTTTTTGAACATTGGAGTTAAAAATTGATCCATATTCGTCCATCTCTATTTCGATCACTCCGATTGAACAAACATCATCACTCATTAAACTTATTAAAGATGATATTAAAAAATTCAACATACTTTCAATTTCTCTTCGTCGCTAATTTCAAAATAATTTATTGACATTCATTTATTTTCACAAAAAATTCAAAATGAATAGAGAATAACGGATGATAGGAGAATGAATTTGAGCCGGAGATTTTTATTTTTGTTATGTTCGTTATCAATGGAGAAATTGATGGTGGCTGACGGGGTTCACAGGGTAGAAGGAAGAAGAAAAGTCAAAGGGTTAGGTGGGGGTGGGGGGAGATTTTCCTTTTTAATCTTTTTGTGATTAATAAATAAAGGCTGGAAAGTATTTTTCATTTTTTAAAATTGAAAAATTATATTTTATTGCTAAAGTGAACCCCTGTGCCATGTGTCGTAATTTTATTTGTCATTGTTTTAAGACAATGCGCGTGAATTACACGCAGAACATTTTTAAAAAAAGTTTTCGCTTTATGTTCAATAAATACATATCCCTTAATATTAAAGTGTCTAATAGGTAATAGTCCTAGTTGAGGTGTCTAAGTAAATTATACGGACAACTTTAAGGGGTCATTGATGACTTAACTCTATATTTAAATAAAGAGTAGGTGTCAATATGTGATTGAACCTTCATGTCTGTGGCTGAGATAGGAAGTAGCCTTGTTTTCTTGGTCAGATAATAATGTACTCCCTCCGTTTCACAAAGAATGACCTCCTTTTCTTTTTAGTCAGTTTCAAAAAGAATGACCTCTTTCTTTTTTTGGTAACATTTTACTTTTTGCTTTTCACGTGGCATGTTTAAGACCACAAGATTAAGGGCAATTTTGTACATTTGACATAACTTTAATTTAGGACCACAAGATTCAAAAATCTTCTTTATTTACTTAAACTCCGTGCCAAGTCAAACTAGGTCATTCTTTATGAAACAGAGGGAGTAATAATGTACTACGCCGTTATATATTTTTTAATAAAATAAATAAATTATGGTTCCCAGAGAACTGATTCATGCAATATCTATCCTCTGAATCACAAACTCATGGGTTCATCTGTGACAAGCGAATATTATTATTATTATTATATTATATTGTTTCGTAGTTTGGTGGAATTCATACGACCCCCTTATAGTTTATGTAATTGTATTATACACCTTAATTTTGTAACAATCATTTCACGCACCTTTTTTTAGTATATATATGTTTGGGTCTTTGGCAGATATCATAAATTGTTGAAATAAAAGGAATAAATAAATATTGAGACTAAGACACAATTTTTTTCACTCATTTTTAAGAGTTTACTGCTGTATAATCTACATTAATCAAGCAGTATAACTCTTGATATGTCTCTTTTAGGATATAATAGTCCAACAATGTCATATAACTCAAAATTGAGTTACTTAATTAACAATGAATATAAAGACATTTTGAACTAAAAATGTAACATATGATAAATATTCATCAATTTAAAATATCTCACAGACAAAATCAGCCCTTTTCCCCAAATGATAATTTGGAAAGAAGATAGTGAAAAGCCATTGGCTCATCAACTTGTAAATGTTGTTGTGATGTTAATTAACAAGAAGTATCTTCTGAAACGGTCTAAAAAGAAAAATGTGTCATATAAATTAAGATAGAGGGAGTAGTATGTATATTACATCATAATAAGGGTAAAAATAGGTATAAAGTGCTAAATTATCTTATAATTTTTCCAAATTGAATAAATAAAAATTGATATTTTTTTGTCCTAAAAATAACAAGAATCACATTTATTAAGAAATTAACAAATGCAATACATGATTACACTATTCATATTCAATAAAATGTCTGAATTGAACACTATTAAAAAAAAATAGAGTATATGGATATAATTAAAATATATACATTGGTTTTTATCTTAAACTTTTAAGGTATCATTTATTTTGAGTTTTTGCTAAATGTAACACCAGGAAGACAGTCATTTGATAGAATAAACAAGTGTAAATAGACGTGAAGAATACATCTTGTAAGATTAAAGACATGAGAGCCACAAGAAAAAAAGAAAAAAAAAAGGTATAGAAAGGCAAAAAATTATACATGTATCATCTAGGGAATTGAGTTTTATAGTGGGTAGAAAATAAAAAAAATTCCCAATTTTCAATGAAAAAATAAACAAAGTAAGAACGTGAAGGGTAGCTTTTGCACAGCTTGTTAGTATATTGTTTTTATGCATATCTGATATCTCAATCTATATCATTGGTCCCCTACACTTGGGACCCCCCCCCCCCCCCTCTGGCAGTATGTTTTGACATCTTGTATAAAATAAATTGGGAACCAAAACATTACAACCATTATATGACTTAACGTTATGTGTCTATGACGAATTAAAATGAAGACATTTTTTTTGTTTGTTTGTGTGTGAGAAGGAGAAGCAATAATTAACAAGATAAGATTGAGAAAACGAAAGATGTGGTCTGCTTGGGTTAAAATTTTTATAGTCGTAGAGATTCTATTAATAAATTCGAGTCGGTAAGATTTGTAGGGCATTTGGCCAATAATTTTGTGGGAGCTAGCATTTAGATGTGTCGTGTGTGGATGATAGTGATTTCGTGATGGTGGTGCAAAATAAAGAGTTCTTCATGTATAATGTGTTGTTCATCTTGTATTCCTAAGATACAGAATCTGAAAAAACAGAAAGAAGATCAAGCCCACTGAATGCACAGTGTCCCCTTAAGGAAATTATTCCCCTCTAGTATCCGAGGTTTGATTTGGAATATGTCCTCCCAGAATAGAATGATCTCAATCACCAGTGTATTGATATCCAAAATGCTGGTGTCAGCGAGCCACTCAACGGCAGTAAAGTACACTTAGAATACTAGATTTATTAGTAGAAGAAGAAGTCCAGAAATTGGTTCCCTTTTAAAATGAGAGGAAATTCCTCAATTTATAGAAAACAAAGGGTACTGTGAAAAGGTTTATATTGTGCCTTACCGGAAAGGTCACAAACCTTTGAAAAAATCACAATCTTTCGAAAAGGTCACCACCTTTCATAAAAGTCACAACTTTTCATAAAAGTCGCAACTTTTCATAAAAGTCATAACTCTTCATAAAAGTCGCAACTTTTCATTTTCCATTCACACCTTTTAAAACCCAACATAATGTCAGTCGTATTTAAGACACTAAAAAACAATATGAGATCCCAATACTTCTATGTCTATATACATACTGTATTTTGAACTTGTGATTGATGTTGAAGCTGTTATACATGTCCTAAAAAGAAGACCACAAACCTCCAAATTAGTGAGGTCACAAGTTCATATCCACCTTGTAAAGGGAATCACTACACATAGTGAGTGCATTCCCAGCTCAGAAACGAATCAAATCTCCAGTAAAATTGTTTCATTTGGTGCATCTATCTGATATGACCACCAATACCACAAGATAAGATTTGGCCAAACACATATACAACCCCTCTAACTTATTCTTATTTTTCATTTTGGCACTCCAACTTAGCCTTGTTCCATTTTAACTTTTAAACTCTATTTTTTATGTACCATTTTAACACGAAATACTATTTTTATGATTTCTTTATTTTTATATATATTCTTCAATTGCAACTTCTTATTTTAAATCGACATGTATCAGTTAATTTTAGTTAAAAAAATAAAAATTAACAAAAAATAATTCTTTAAAAAAAAATAATTTCTTTTTAAGAGTTTTATGTATTTTTATGTGAAAAATAACCGACGAAATTGTGTTGGTTTTCTTTCTTAAAAATCACTGACAATCTAACAAATTAAAGTCAGTTGAGTTTTAACATTTTTAGTAGTGTTATTAGAAATGAACAAGAGTTTTTTTTACTCGTATTGAATATGAGTTTTTTTATTCGTATTGATTTATATTAAAAATAAAAAGTGAGTATTTGCGCTAAATTTAGATAGCCTAGATGACAAGAAATAATAAATAAGTAGTGTTATTTAATTTAATTAAATGTTTAAGAAAGAAAATCAGAAAACTTTCGTCAATTTACTTTCATGCAAAAATACAGAGAAATCTCAAAAAATAATATTATTGTTTGAAAAATTTAATTGAATGTTTAATTTTTTTTTACGAAAATTAACAGACACACGTCTATTTTTTTAAAATAAAAAATTGCAATTGAAGAACATAAATAAAAAAAATCATAAAAATTAGTATTAGTGTTTAAATGGTACAAAAAAAATGGAATTAAAAGGTTAAAATGGAACAAAGCTAAATTGGAGTGCCAAAATGAAAAACGAGGGCAAGTTTGAAGGGTTGCGTATGTGTTGGGTCATAAGATTTTGATTAAAGTCAATGAATGGTTGGTTACCTAACTGGGTACTCCCTGAATCTCATACCATCACGAAAACTAGGTTTCTTTGCAAATCTGTGTGCGCCAAAAATACTACTCTTTTTGAGGGGCCGATCTATAGTTAATGTGCAGTCATATATCCCTACTCCAAGGGATTGAATAGAGGTGGAAAATTGAAAGTTGAGAGGGACAAGCACACTGGAATGACAGCACAAATTGGACCACCACCTACAAAAAGACAATTATTAAATTAAATAACTTTGTCAGAACTTAGAGAAGAAATCACCTGCTCTCTTTGTTTTACAAAGAATGACCTTTTTTTTTTTTTAGTCAGTTTCAAAAAAATAACTTTTTTTCTTTTTTGGTAACATTTTACTTTTTGCTTTCCACGTGGCATGTTTAAGACCACAAAATTAAGGATAATTTTATACATTTGACATAAATTTAATTTAGGACCACAAAATTCAAAAGTCTTCTTTAATTTCTTAAATTTCGTGCCAAGTCAAACCAAACCAATCTTTTTAAAACAGAGGGAGTACTATTTATTTTTCTGTTTATGATGGAACATCAAAGTAAACTCCGCTTGAATTACGTGGCCCAATCTGAGTTGTCCAATGCCCCAGAAGAAAGGAATACCTGGCAAATTCACCATAATCTAGCCAACCATAAAATTAAAAAAATGAAAGCTGCACTGCACTGCACCTTACAAGAATAAAAAAAGTATGCAAGGGAACATGGTAAAAAACTACTAGTAACTTTTAACACCACTATTTCTTCTTACTCTTTGAATCATCTATCTCCCGCATCCTCCTATCAGTCCCCACCCCTACGCCCACGCTCCCTCTTTCTTTACATCTGCAGCATATGTAAAGGTCTGTGTCGGCCTCACTCCATAATGCTTGATTCAGTTTTTTTGATTTTTCGGTTTGAAAGTAATAAATTTTTTGAGGACGTATCTCGAAAGACAAGAACACCTAGTACATGAACAATTCACATGAAAGCTATTGTCAGTTCAATTAAGCAATACTAGAATTATTATTTCACGAACAAAGTGATTCAATTAAGAGAAAAATATGACCATCTTAAATGAGGTATGATAGGTAAAGACTAAAGTAAAGATTTTGATGGACTTTGACATGAGATTGTAATAGTTTGACTAAAATTTAAGTGTTAAGTTTGAGAAAATGGTAAAGTTAAAGATTTGAGTTAATTAAAATTTCACAAAATATTTATATTTTATTTATGAATAATATATAAATAATTATATGCATTCAAAATTGAATGACATAAATATCAATTAAAATTCAATTTAAAAATATATTTATAATAAATAAACTATACATTTTATTTAAAGTAATTCCTTATTGAACTTGATGTTTCATAAATTGTCATTTAACTCAATTGACTGTTCACCTACCCTGTGCACCCTAAATATCAAATCACTGTGAAAACTGGGGTGCTCCATGAAAATCACGTGTGCTCCCAAAATACTACTCTCTGAAGGAACTGACCGAAAGTGCTTTCACTTCTATTACTAAAGTAGGGACAGTATAGTAATATATAGCTCAATTAATTGGCTATATTTATGAATTCAAAATCAACTTCATTTTCTAGTGTGGTAGCCATGGATAACGGGAGCAAGCAACTACATGTCCTCTTCCTTCCTTACTTCGCCACTGGTCATATCATTCCATTAGTTAACGCTGCCAGGCTATTCGCCTCCCGTGACGGTGTCAAAGTTACCATCCTCACTACCCACCACAATGCTTCCCTCTTCCGATCTTCTATTGACAATTCCCTAATCTCTATCGCTACTCTTAAGTTCCCTTCCACTGAAGTTGGGTTGCCTGAAGGGATCGAAAATTTCAGCTCCGCCTCTTCAACTGAAATCGCGGGCAAAGTATTTGGCGGCATTTATCTTCTGCAGAAACCAATGGAAGATAAAATTCGTGAAATCCATCCTGATTGTATCTTCTCTGATATGTATTTCCCATGGACTGTCGATATTGCACT
>NC_064290.1:57850709-57886005 GCF_019186545.1 Solanum stenotomum | reverse complement strand
TTTTGTATTTTATTATTTTTGTCTCCATTGCTCATTTTATTTTTACGTAACTCTCTTTTTATATACTAATTCAAAGGAACTTTTTAAAAAGCTGTCAATTATTCTTAAACTTGAAATTGAGATAGAGAAAAAAAACTTTAAAGATAAGTTAAACTTAATCGAACGAATAAATTTGAAAGACATGATTATTCATCATATTTCTTTCTCATTTTTTCAGTTCTATTCTAGAGAGACGTAAACTACATTGATATGATTTATTCATTTTTTTTACCGATGGAAAACCTTATAAATTGAATAAATGAACAAAAAATTGGCGATGCCATTTATTTATCCTTTTAATATGCATTATAATATTAGTAACCCAATCCCCACACATTTTAAAGAGTATTAAACAATTTTTAAAGTAACATATGATTGAATGAACACTAATTTAATTTATTTTTAAAATTCAAAATAAAGTAAAATAATAAAAAATTAAAGAAAAAAATCATTTAAAAAAGAAAGAATCAATGAAGCATAGTAAAAGTAGGAAGAAACGCTAAATGCCGCATGACAAGGCAAGTTATATTTAATGGATTAAGGATAATTTTTTTCTTTCCCGATCCGTTTTGCTCCATTTTCTTATTTACTTCTTATAAGTTGAACCCCCTCCACGAAAATTCTGGCTCCGCCACTGCCTAGGCGAGCGAGATCCCTAGATACATGTGAATCAAATGTATCTAGGATACAAAAAGCAACGAGAGAGGCAAGCGATAAAGTCAGATACACGTGAATCCTCTTGATTACAATGTATCTAGAACAAACTACACCTAATTTTGACCTTATGTGGATACATGCATTTGAGTGCATCTGATTGCGTCAAATACATGTATATGAAGTCCAAATTTTGATAAAATTCATAATATTACAAATTAACGTGAATTTAAGTAACTAGCTCCTAATTCTAGCCTGTGAAACTTCGGTAAGTTACCCTTAGAAGTTACTCATGGAAGAATGAAGCAATGAATTTTAGTCACGCTTGTAAAAAAAAATTATGACTACAGATCTAGTACAAATATGGGCCAGGGAATTCAGGTACAAATAAATTTTTATTTGAAAATAAAATAATAAAAAATATGTCTAAATTACGAGACTCATTTTAATACTATAAGAAATAACTTTTACATCAAATTAGTTTGTTAAGATCTTCCTTCTATTTTTTCATTCTTACTATTTTTCCTGAAAGATTAAAATTATTTTACCCCATAGATCAAGCAATTTTAATGGTAATTTTAGTTTTTAGAAATATAGAAAAGTGTCGTGAGTTTTAGGGGTCGATTGGTAGGAGTATTAGGAGAAATTTTTCATGTATTATGTATGTACTATATTTAGTATTATGTTTGGTATGAATTTTGGGTCTATGTATAATTAATTCATGGATTAGTTATATACTCTACACGATATTATAAGATGTATTACTAATACCTTTTATTTGGTGTTATTAGTAATACATAAAATTTAATACCATTGAATTAATCTATGTAAAGACAAAAATATCCCTCAAATCATTTTGTTTATATCTTGATTTTATGTTTTATATTTTGTACTGGTAAATTTATTTAAATAAATTAACTTACAAATTTTATTCTGTAGAAAGAGTTGTTTTTTGTTAAATAAATCCAATACAATATTTGAAATGTGAGATGTTTAACATTTCCTGATTGAAAAGGCAAATATATCACCACACAACGTTTGTCATCTTAATTGAATGTACGAAAAATGGCCAAAAATACCTTCGGATTATTCGAAAAGGTTTAAATATACCCCTCATTCACTTATTGGGCTAAAAATATCCGCAATTCACTTTTTTGGTCCATTTTTACTCTTAAAACTAATGATTTTTCTTTTTTAATTATTATTATTATTATATATTATGTGACATCTTCCTATTGGATAAAATTAAATTCCAACCAATTAGATTTTCTCATACCCATATCCATAACCCCATGCCCAAACGCGACTCATTACAAATAAAAGATAATTGATGATCTTTCTTTATCCCTTAATCCTAATACCTCTTTTCTTTTACGAAGAAGGCTTAAGTCATCTGTAGCCACTTAAAGTTATCCGTATATTTCACTTAGACACTTATCTTAGGCTTGTTCCAATTGAACACTTTTATTAGTAAAAAAAAATTACCTATTGAACATTTTTTTATAATCAACTATAAATAGAAATTGTGTGTCATACACTCGCGATGACATGGCATAATAACTAATCAGAAAAAGACATGTGGCATTGAACCCATAATAACAATTAAAAAATTAAATAAAATAAAAATTATATTATCAACCAAAAAGAAAAAGAAAAACCTTTCTCTCCTTTTCTTTTTCGCCAAAACACCAGGCACCGACCCACCCCCAAAGTCCATTCTTCCTCATTTTCTTTTTCGCCGGAACACGCACAATCACTTCCGGCTAAAATCGTACACTCCGATAATTGTACACCTACCTCCTCTCCTTTATTCTGATTCAATATTGTAGTTATTATTTTTTCCAATCTCATTCTCTTTTTCGAACAACAATCAAGATTTGTTGATATTTCTTCTTCTTCATGTTTCGTGTTCTTCAGAATTTGAATTCTTTAACGACTTCAAAGAAAATAGTTTTAAATTCGTATTAGTCTTGTCGGAATAATGGAGTTTCGCCGGAATTATTTTTTACTCAATTTAATTTTTATTTCTTTAATTGATACTTTTCTGATGAAGAAAACAACGAGGATATTTATAATGACGGAATGATGCTAGAAAGAAAGAATACAAGAATAGATGGAAAAGGGGGTGTGTCAAGGGATGGTGGCAAAGGAAGTTGTCAGATGTGAATATTAGATTGTGAAGTCCACTGGGGAAGATGACTGCATGAATTTTTTTTTAAAACTTTTTTTATAGGTTCAAAAATTATGATTTTTCTAATGGTGACATGTCCAATTTTGATTTGTCTGCAAAAAAGAAAATTGGCTTCACTCGCTTTATGGGATGTGTACTACACTCATGATGCTATATCACCAAAAAGTATTCAATAGGTACATGTTTTGAAAGGTAAAAGTGTGCAATAGGTACAACTCTTAGTTGAGGTGTCTAAGTGAATTATACGGACAACTTTAAGGGACCGCAGATGACTTAAGATCATCAATTATCTTATATTTGTAATGGGTCAGGTTTGGGCATGGGATATGGATATGGATATAGGAAAATCTAATGGGTTGGAATTTAATTTTATCCAATAGGAAGATGCCACGTAATATATAAAAATAATAGTAATTAAAAAGAAAAAATTGTTAGTTTAAAGGGTAAAAATCGACCAAAAAGGCGGATTGAAGGGTATTTTTAGCCCAATAGGTGAATGAGGAGTATATTTAAACATTTTTGGACAGTTCAAGGGTATTTTTGATCGTTTTCCGTTGAATGTATTATTTGTTGATATATATGAGTTTTCTAATTATGTGTATTTTGAACAATTTATAAAGTTGCAAATATATTAAAGGCTTAAGTCATCTGCAACCTTTAATTTTAGTTTTTAGAAATATAGAAAAGTGTCGTGAGTTTTAGGTGGTAGGAGTATTAGGAGAAATATTTCATGTATTATGTGTGATACTATTTAGTATTATGTTTGGTATGAATTTTGGGTCTATGTATAATTAATTCATGGATTAGTTATATATTCTACACGATATTATAGGATGTATTACTAATACCTTTAATTTGGTGTTATTAGTAATAAATAGAATTTAATACGATTGAATTAATCTATGTAAAGACAAAAATATCCCTCAAATCATCTTGTTTATATCTTGATTTTATGTTTTATATTTTTTACTGGTAAATTTATTTAAATAAATTAACTTGCAAATTTTATTATTTAGAAAGAGTTGTTTTTTGTTAAATAAATCCAATATAATATTTGAAATGTGAGTTATTTAATATTTACTAATTGAAAAGGCAAATATATCACCACACAACGTTTGTCATCTTAATTGAATGTATGAAAAATGGCCAAACCCGACTCATTACAAATAAAAAATAATTGATGATCTTTCTTTATCCCTTAATCCTAATACCTCTTTTCTTTTACAAAGAAAATCTTTAATCTTGGTACCAAACAATCTCTAAATGTGTTACCAAATAATGTTTGGCTCATCATAGCCACGTGGATAACTATGTTCAATGATGAGATAAATGGACCCAACATACATCGAAGTCGTTGGAAAATATCTAAAATGTCATTATGTTAGTTGTGAAATTATGATTATATCTTAGGTCTTCCTTGACTTTTTTTTTTTCTATTAGGTGTGTTTGAGAGTTCGATTATTTTAAATTCTCGCCACGTAGGATTCTATTGGGAAAGCGCTCCCTTCAAAGGATTTTACATATTCAGAGTTCAAACTTGAAATATTTAATTAAGTAAGGAATAAATGTTGCATACATGCTGCGCGCACCACATCCGTTGATGGTCCTTAACTTCATACTTCTATGTAATGGAAAAAATAATGGAAAATAATTAATTTAATAATATAATATTAAAATATATCAATCTTATTTATGCTTGAAAGTAAAAAAACAAATCCAAACCAGAACATGCTTAGTTAAATTCCAACCATACCTGCAAAAAGGTTCATTGCCCATACCCCATAGTCTTTAAAGTCTTTAGACTTGATAGACTCCTTCACATTACTGCATAAGTATTGCCCTTTTCCTCTCTACTTCTCCACAAACTTGAAATTCTCGGTATGTTTCTAAATACATCTATATAACAAAGCAAGTCTAGTTTTAGAATCTTCTATTTTACTTCACAACACTTCTAATATCTATTTTGTGCTTTTTTTCACCCTATGTTCAATATTATTTTTTTTTTTGAAATTTAACTAATCTAGATTTACATCGAAAAGTTCTGCTACAAGAATAAAACGCTTTATATAAATGACTTTCATTATCTAAATTCAAACTTAAAATCTCTAATTAAAAATTTACAGGTACTTAGCACCCCACCACTACCTCATGAGTGGTCCATTTTTATCTTCGAACACCTCCCCACAATTCCCACCCACCAAAGAAAAAATGAAGCTAAAAATCAGCACACATTCAAATTTTAATTTATTGTAATTTGTATACACTTCGTCTACACTTTGCTTTCTATGGCAACCATTTTTTTGGAATTTGCAAGAACTTATACATCATTTGCGGAGACAATTTAATATAAACTAGCTTAAAATGCAACTCATCTCCTAATGAAAAAAAAAATACAAATGATCTTTTTATTGTTTATTACCATCAAAATAGGAAAATTAAAATGATATTTTTAGAAGTCGTCCCATAGAAAATTTCAGTATTTTTTTCACATTCGGAGGTTGCCGAAGAATATTTTTAATGAAACTTCTGGACTGCAGGTATTGGTAATTGGATACACTATAATGTTTCAATTATCAAGTTTTTCTTCTATTTCTTTATTATATTGTGTAATACAACAACATATGGTTCTCCAATTTTAACTAATATTTTAATTCTTCTAGCCAAGGAGTTCTTGATTTCCTAGACAATAATTATTTAAAGAAACGTTTCTAAGAAGCATTTTTCAGATTGGCTAGATTCGGTAAAGTGGACCACATTCTCTTGTTTTGTTATCATAATGATTAGGTAAAGTGGACCACATTCTCTTTGTTTTGTTATCATAATGATTAGGTAAAGTGGACCACATTCTCTTGTTTTGTTATCATAATGATTAGGTAAAGTGGACCATATTCTCTTTGTTTTGTTATCATAATGATTAGGTAAAGTGGACCACATTCTCTTTGTTTTGTTATCATAATGATTAGGTAAAGTGGACCACATTCTCTTTAAAGTAAGTAATTCCTTAGTGAACGTGACGTTTGATAAATTGTCTATTATCTTAACAAAAAATCTTAATTGACTCTACAACAAACCTGTAAACCCAAAATCTCAAACAACTTCATTTTCTACTGTGGTTGCCATGGATAACGGGAGCAAGCAACTGCACGTCCTCTTCCTTCCTTACTTCGCCACTGGTCATATCATTCCATTAGTTAACGCCGCCAGGCTATTCGCCTCTCACGGCGGCGTCAAAGTTACCATTCTCACTACCCACCACAATGCTTCCCTCTTCCGATCTTCTATTGACAATTCCCTAATCTCTATCGATACTCTTAAGTTCCCTTCCACTGAAGTTGGGTTGCCTGAAGGGATCGAAAATTTCAGCTCCACCTCTTCAAATGAAATCGGGGGTAAAGTATTTCACGGCATTTATCTTCTGCAGAAACCAATGGAAGATAAAATTCGTGAAATCCATCCTGATTGTATCTTCTCTGATATGTATTTCCCATGGACTGTCGATATTGCACTGGAGCTCAAAATCCCCAGGCTATTGTTCAACCAATCTAGCTACATGTACAATTCCATTCTGTACAATCTTAGGGTTTACAAACCTCACGAATACCTGATGGAATCCAAAAGTATTACTAGTACTAATTTCTCGGTTCCGGGTTTACCTGATAAGATCGAGTTCAAGCTATCGCAACTTACAGACGATCTGATAAGGCCTGCGGATGACAGGAATGATTTTGATGAATTGCTCGATCGAACCAGAGAATCTGAGGATCGAAGCTACGGTATCGTTCACGATACTTTTTACGAGCTAGAACCTGACTACGCTGACTACTATCAGAAGATGAAGAAAACCAAATGTTGGCAAATTGGTCCCATTTCCTATTTTTCTTCCAAATTATCCCCAAGAAAAGAGCTGATTAGTTCTGCTGATGAAAGTATTTCATCTGTTGTGGAGTGGTTGAATAAACAAAAGCACAAATCGGTCCTCTACGTCTCTTTCGGGAGCATAGTTAGATTCCCAGAGGAGCAACTCGCTGAAATCGCAAAAGCTCTAGAAGCTTCTACCGTCCCTTTCATTTGGGTACTGAAGGACGACCAATCAGCAAAAACCACGTGGTTACCGGAGAGTTTGTTCGATGAGAAAAAAGGTCTGATTATTGAAGGGTGGGCGCCGCAACTAACCATCTTAGATCATTCAGCAGTCGGAGGATTCATGACACACTGTGGTTGGAATTCAGTGCTTGAAGCCATCATCGCTGGGGTGCCGTTGGTGACGTGGCCAGTGTTCGCTGAACAATTCTACAATGAAAAACTTGTGGAGGTTATGGGGCTAGGAGTGAAAGTAGGGGCAGAAGTACATAGCTCCGACGGAGGTGTTGAGATATCGAGCCCTGTGTTAAAGAGCGAAAAGATAAAAGAAGCAATTGAGAGGTTAATGGAAAGTCAGAAAATAAGAGAGAAAGCAGTGAGTATGAGTAAGATGGCTAAAAATGCAGTGGAAGAAGGTGGATCTTCATGGAACAATCTTACCGCACTTATAGATGATATCAAAAATTTTACTTCTTCTTCATTGAAGATCATGGATTAACAACTTAAAGTTTCGATTAGGGCTTGGCATAAACATCGAGAAACCAAAATATCAAACCGAACCGAATTATTTCGGTTTTGATATTTCGGTATTCGATATATATTTTCATATTTTTTGGTATTTCGGTATGTAATTTTGTATTATTTGGTTTACCGAAATATATTATATTGTATTATTAATAATATTAATATTAAATAATAAATAGGCAAAATTAGGTCAAACTTTTTACTTTTCAGTTTTTACTTTTCAAAGTTTTCACTTTTCTTAGCAGCCACTAACGCTGGCAATTGGACAGGATTTTTTCCAGTCCAGTTCCCGTACCGGTAAGTCCGGTACCGATTGAACCGATAAGGAACCGGTCTTATAGGTACTGGAACCGGTATCGAAACGGTACCCGTTTTTTTATTCGGTTGATCCGGTTCGATAAGAATCGATTCCTGTCCGATTGATCCAGTTCAACGGTCAATTCCAATTTATTTTTTTATTTTTTAAGTTGAACGTTATATAGCCGATGGACCCTTTTAGCCGTTGGGCTGAGGCTCAAAACTGCTCAAAACAACCCCCACCCCTCTCTAACCCCTTAACACTATAAATATTCCCATTTTTTTTTCATTTAAATCACAAATTCACAAACTATTTCATTAACATCTTATAAAATCTCTTAATTTTCAATCTCTCATAAATTAATAATTATTATTTTGTGATATTGACTTGGAGTTCAGATTTCGGAGATTTATTTGAAGTAAATCGGAAGCTTCAATTGGCATCTCTCAATTTCGGCTTTGGTTATACGTCTACTTTTACGTAGACGTTCAGTACATTCGTTCCAACTTTTACTTTTTATTTGTTTATTAATTAAGTTATTTTATTTTATTTTGTTAGATTATCTTGCTTGTTTTTCATAATATTTAATTATTTTAAACTTGAACATGAATTTGGAAAGAAATAGTGGTAAAAGACCAATGTCAGAAAGAAAAAATAATAGGAGAGGAGGAGGAAGTTGTTCTAGTTCTAAAAATTTGACACCTAGATTTAGAATTAATACTAATGATTATACTCATGTTGATGAAACTTCTTTTACACGAGACTCACGATCTATTGAATTTAATTCCGTCACGACCTATTGAATTTAATTCCGAAAATATAGTAAATCGTGAGACTTTAAATAGATGTTTTACTAATTTTGAGGAAGATTTAGATGAGGAAGTAGAAATAAATGACGAAGATGATGAGACCCCTACTCCTACTAGTCCGGCTACCAAATTATCGGAACAAAATGAAGTCCCCTCTTTACCTACTTTTTCAAAGGCCGTTGTACGTGTTAAAAGATCTTTAGTATGAAAATTTTTGGTACAAAATGAGGAAAAAACTACTATTACTTGCACGAAATGTAAATTGACCATGAAACATATGACTACGGGTACACAAGGGGGAACGGGATGACTAAGAACGCATTTGACAAAGTGTAATAAAGAATTTGCTCGCCTAGATGATTTAGAAAGGGCTAATAGAAATGGAATATCCATACCTGAAAATTCTATGGGAGTTGGAGGTTCTAATATGGTTCAAAGTGTATTAAATATGACTAACCCGGCTAGTCGAAGCACACACCACACATATAGTAAAGAAAAAAATCGTAGAGAATTAGCTAAAATGGTTGCTGTTTGGGATTTCCCTATTTCATTTCCTTCACATCCTGCTTTTATTTAGTATATTCGAGAATTGTATAACCCAAATTATGAAGGTATTCCAAGAAGTACAATTAAAAGTGATCTTTTTAAATATCAAAAAGAATATTGTCATTTTTTTCATTGTTTATTTGTTTATTATGATGGTAGATTATCTATTACTCTGATATGGGACGTAGTCCTAATGGTAATGATTATTTTACAATTATTGTCCATTGGATTGACCATGAATGGAACATGCAAAAATGAATATTAGGATATAAATATGTTGAAGAAACTAAAACCGGTTCTTATATAACAACAAAAATAAGCTCTATTTTACAATTTTATGAAATATGTAATAAAATAATGAGTGTCACTTAAGATAATGCTTCTAATAGTTTAAAAGTAATTGATTATTTAAAATGTAGACTTTGTCCAATTGATAATGATTCTTTTCATATTAAGTGTGCCGTACATGTGTATAATTTGATAGTAAAAGATGGTATTTCTCAATTTGGAACTTTTTGTGAAAAAATTTGACTTGCTTGTAATTGAATTTTTAAAGCTAAAATAAAAGCTAGAATTACAGAATTTAAAAATCGTTGTAAATAATGTGGACTTGAATATTAAAAAGTCTAAAAGAAGTATGCACTAGATGAAATTCTTTATTTGAAATGCTTCAAGTTGCTGATATTTATCAAGAGCCCTTACAATTAGTTTTTAATGTTCATAATGCGAACCCGAATTTGAGAATTGGCTATGAAGATTGGGAAAATACAAAAGAACTTATTGAATTTTTAAGTGTTTTTATAAAGCAACAAATGCTGCTTCTGGTCAATATTATCTAACTATTTCTTATGTTTTAGTAAATATTTGTGCTATTTCATCTAAATTTGCAAAATATGAAGGAAAAGATTGATTTGAAGATTCCCTTGCTTTTATGATTGAAAAATTCAAAAAATATTTTTTCCCTATTCCTCAAATCTATTTGACTGCTACTACTTTCAACCCAAATTACAAATTAAAATGTGTTGAAAGAATGGTTGAAAAGATTTATGCAAATTTAGAAATTAAAGATGATGAAACTCCTAGTGTTGAAAATTGTAAAAGTAGCATATATATAAAAGTTAGAGAATTATATAATACATATAAATCTATGGAAAAAAAACATTCCAATAGTTGAACCTCCATCTTGTAGGCCTAGAAGTGATGATGCGGATGATTAGATGGATGATTATTTTGAGCTTGAATCATATACTAATAATGATTTTGATTTATATTTCAATCAGGCACGGGAAAAGATTATGCATGAAGAAGGATAACTTCAAGCTCCAATATTAGTATGGTGAAAGAATCGTGAAAATTAATTTCCGACCTTTGCTAGGATTGTTCGAGATGTGCTAGCGATTCAAGCATCATCGGTCGCTTCAGAGCAAGCCTTTAGTGCGGCGAGATTTATGATTGGAGATCATCGATATTCATTAGCAAAGGATAGTTTGAAAATATCGGTGTTGTTTCGAAATTGGGTCAATGCCGAAAGAAGAAATATCAGACTACCACAATTAAATTGCCAAATAGAAGACGAAATAGATGAAATATTTGGTGATAATAGTGATGATGGCATGGAAGCAATGGAAGAAGAACGACAAATACAAGTTCCAAAAAATGTTTCTTTTGAAATGATACAAAAGTTACGAAAAGATTTTTAAAAAAGTTTCAATTGTTAGTAGTTAGTACTTAGTATAATAATTAATATTCAATACCTAGATTATGTACTCTTTGTCCCTTTCTAATATTTGTATTGTACAATTTATTTATTTGAATAAATATACGGCTATTCGCCTTGATTTTCTTTTAAAATAGTCTTTTATATTTAATCCAACTATCCAACGCATTTTACACATTTAATTTTTAATTATTTTAATATTAGTTTAAACTTTAAACTTTAATATAAAATTGAATTTTAAGGTTTAAACTTTAAATTCTATATAAACTTTAAACTTGAAAGTCAATTTTAAACTTTAAATTCAAATTTTCAATATAAACTATAAACTTTAAACTTAAGTTCAATTGAAACTTTAAAGTTTAAAGTTTTAAATTGAAGTTTTTTAATAATATAATATTATTAATTAATAATTTAATATTATATAATAATTAAAGTTAATAAAAAAAATAAAAAATAAAAATCAGTACACAATGATCCGGTAAGAACCGGTTCCGGTCCGGTCCAAATCGGTTCCTATCCGGTAATTAAGGGACCGGGCGGAACCTTTGGGAATTTCCGGTAAGATCCGGTTTCAGTAAATAAATTTGGTAACGTGTTCCGATTCAGATACCGATTTCGATAAAACTGGTCCTGTTGATTCGGTCCTGTCCAATTGCCAGCCTTAGTAGCCACACATCACTCATCAGTCACTTCCCATGTTAGTTTTCACTTTTCAGCTTCCAACATTCCAGTTTGGCCTATCCATTTCCCAGTCTTCCAGCGACCGACAGATCAACAACAAGCCAAAAATGCAGTGGAAGAAGGTGGATCTTCATGGAACAATCTTACCTCACTTATAGATGATATCAAGAATTTTACTTCTTCTTCATTGAAGATCATGGATTAACAGCTTAAAGTTTTGACTAGGGCTTGGCATAAACATCGAAACACCAAACCGAACCGAATTATATTGGTTTTGATATTTGGATATTCGGTATATATTTTCGTATTTTTTGGTATTTCGGTTCAATTTTCCGTATGTAATTTTGTATTATTCGATTTATCGAAATATATTATATTGTACTATTAATATTAAATAATAAATAGGCAAAATTAGGTCAAACTTTTCACTTTTCAGTTTTTACTTTTCAAATTTTTCACTTTTCTTAGCAGCCACACATCACTCATCAGTCACTTTTCGTGTTAGTTTTCACTTTTCAGCTTCCAACGTTCCAGTTTAGCCTATCCATTTCCCAGTCTTCCAGGGATCGACAGATCAGCAACAAGCCAAAAATGTAGTGGAAGAAGGTGGATCTTCATGCAACAATCTTACCGCACTTATAGATGATATCAAAAATTTTACTTCTTCTTCATTGAAGATCATGGATTAACAACTTAAAGTTTCGACTAGGGCTTGGCATAAATACCGAGAAATCGAAACACCAAATCGAATCGAATTATTTCAGTTTCGATATTTCGGTATTCGGTATATATTTTCGTATTTTTTGGTATTTCGGTTCAATTTTCGGTATGTAATTTTGTATTATTTGATTTACCGAAATATATTATATTGTATTATTAATATTAAATAATAAATAGGCAAAATTAGGTCAAATTTTTCACTTTTCAGTTTTTACTTTTCAAAATTTTCATTTTTCTTAGCAGCCACATATCATTCATCAGTTACTTCCCACGTTAGTTTTCACTTTTCAGCTTCCAACTTTTCAGTCCACTTCCCACGTCTTCCGGCGATCGATCGATCAGCAACAAGCCAAAAATGCAGTGGAAGAAGGTCGATCTTCATGGAACAATCTTACCGCACTTATAGATGATATCAAGAATTTTACTTCTTCTTCATTGAAGATCATGAATTAACAGTTTAAAGTTTCGACTTAGTAATATGCATACAAGAATGATACTCTATCTCAAATGTGCGTACTAGCACAACTTAAATGAGCTATTTTTGTTTTTGGCGGTAGACGGATAATACTATCTCCATTCACTTTTAATTGTCATAGTTTTCTTTTTTTTAGAGTTAAACGATAATAACTTTGACTAACATTTTATGATGTATTTTTCCATCATATTGATATACAAAAAATTGAAATTTATAGTACTTTTCGTATAGTTTCTGAATATCTAATTTTTTTGTTTAAAATATCGAATTAATGTAATCTAATTTAACTTTGAATATTAGTCAAATTGACTTTTGAAAAACGCAACATAACAATTATAAGTAGACAGAAAGAGTATGTACTAGAGTTGTAAGCAGAATATTATTGTTGGTGGTTTGGGAACAATTGATTTAAAGTTTATTTGGTAAAGTGTATAATATAATGTTGAATAAGAAGTATTAGTAATATTGGTAATAGTTACGATAATGTTATTAATTATATATTGTTTGATTTACTGTATTAACAATAAGTCTAGCGGAATTTTTATTAAAAAAATGTTAATTTATAAAAGTACCTCCCACACTTTTTAGCTTTGGGAAATGAGACATATTTTGAGAGGTATTTGAGGGATAGTTATGTCGTAAATATCCTTTGTATTACTATTACATGAAAAATTCATAGTATTGGTAATACATACCTCAATAGACAATAAAATGTATAATTAATTTGAAAATTTAAATATTCAAACAACTATTCTTAGAAGTTAATTGTTCATTTGTTTCTTTAAGCTCCATTAGTGATTGGACCAAAATCACTCATATAGATTAATTAAAGGTTAAATGTGCTTAGTAAAATATCATGAGGATTAAAATCGAAATAAGGTAATAAAACAGAGACCAAAAAATGTTATTTTTCCTTTACAAAAATATCCTCCATAGATGAAAAGGATGTATCAAAAGAGTTTAAGGAGTTATTTTTTTATCATTTTAATTTTATCCCAGAATAGGCTATCTCAAAATTATTATTGAACAAATAACACAAATCTCACTAATTTAGAACCTAATTACGTATCTTTCCTTGTGTTATCAAAATTACAGTTTGTACCATATTTAGTTTGTCAGATACATGTATCTCGGATACAAAGCAGATACATATAAATTGTAATTATATGTACTTAAAAATGGAATGTAACTTAAATGCTAAATTTTTGAAGTAAATCATGCGTCTAACAACTTCCCCTTTTTTTTACTAAATCACCATTTTTGAGTTATATCTTTTATTGAAAGATAATAATTTTTCGGTACGTAATATATCCTATAAAAAAAATGATATTATTGTATGTAGAATAGATTTTTATAAAAATGTATATAGATATTTTTTTTTAATCATGTATATGAAATTGATATAATATATCTTAATGTTGCCGATCATTAAAAGAGATATCTGCATTAGACTTTATCAAAAAAAAAAATTATTGCACTTCTGATTCACACCAACAGAGTAGGTTAAAAACTAAGTACTTTAATTAATTTGCTTGCAAATTGTATCTAAACAGTACTGTACTTTCACATTTTTGAAGTCTTGAAAAATTAATTATGAAAAAAATTGAAACTATAAATATTTATTTAAATTCGTAACTTTTAAAGTAGATTTATGTTTATTATTTGTATAGTACCCACTAAAATTGTTGAAGATATTTAACTATGAACCCATAATTTTAATAAGGCGATGAGCTCAATTATTGGAATATAGTCATGAATTCATGAAATTAAAATGAGAAAAATTATAAGTGCAATTACATAGTAAAAATAAAGTCTAAATCTTACATTACAAATTTTTAGTTCGAAACACAATCCGATATACAATAATATACATTCGTATACCATGATATACAAACTTTCATTTTAGTCTTTTATAAAAATATTTTGAAAAATTGATATACAATATTATACACCCAATATACAAGATTATACAAATGTATAAGAGATATTTATACACTCATAAATAATAATTACAATGTTATATACACTATTATACAAATCAGAATTTAGTCAAACTTCAGCCGCTGATTTCTCTAAAAAAACAACAAGATGGAATCTTCTGAAAAATTGTGGAGACGTAGGTTTAATGCTGACCTATCATCTATAATAGGTGAGATCTCATGAATTACAACATAATTTGATTGAGCAGTTGCTCTTTGTGATTTTTGCTACATTGATTGCATCTGGAATTTACATTTTTTTCAAAATTGTGAATGAAATTTTGAACCAATTTTTGTTGTATTGAATTCGTCTCATCGAGATATATTATTTTGCTATGAGTTTGAATTTTTGGGAGGTTTGGAGGGGATTGTGGCCCCATGACAACTCTCTGGCCTTAAAGTCTCCCTTAGGGATTTCTTAGGGCCAATTGTAACCATTGAAAATCTTGACTAAATTATATAAGGTAATTTTATGAATTACAGAAGAGTGTAGTTATCTCAGTTAAATTTATGAATCTATCTTTAGTATTATTGACTAGATATATCTATACTACATTAAAAGCATGAACTCTCAACTTGAATGTTGAATTACTATAATATCTCTCACTTAGGTTGTGACTTTTTTGATGAGTTGTGACTTTTCCGATATGCTGTGACTTTTTTCAAAGGGTTGTGATTTTTCGATGAGTCGTGACTTTTTCAATAGGTTGTGATTTTTCCAAAGGATTGTGATTTCTAGGAAATGTCATTTTTTCGATGAGTTGTGACTTTTTTCAAAGAGTTGTGATTTTTCGGTGAGTTGTGACTTTCAAAAGAGTTGTGACTTTTTCAATATGTTATTACTTTTCCAAAGGGTTGTGACTTCTCGAAAAGATCATGATTTTTCAGATAAGACACAAAATATACTTATTCGTACAACTCTTTGTTGACTATAAATAGATGGGCTTCCTCTCATTTTCAACCACAATTTTTTTAATCTCCTATTCTTCTTCTTGCATTTTAAAAATTTTCGTTTGATTTATTGCCGTTGAGTGAGTTCAAAGTTTAGCGGAATATGAGGTACCACTATTCTGATGAAGTAAATCGTTCTATCCAAAGAGGGTACATTCCATAACCTCGAGTACTTGAGGAAAATAATGTTGATGATATAATAATTATTTTTTTGCTTAAAATATATCTGTATGTAATGTTCCAATATCTAAAGTTAACATGATGTAGTCTAAATTCATTTGTTTTTGTTAACAATTTTTCTTGTGATGTAATATATGCTTCTGAACATCTTTTTCCAAAATTATTAATCTTTTCAAGAGTGAAAATATGTGAGTATATATGAATCATTTAAAAATTTATCAATTACAAAATAAATTTTATATTTAGTAATATGGAATAAACATTTTCATTTTGTCCCTACACTACATCTATTGCACATTAATCCTTTCGTTATACCATTATAAATTCTCTTAGTTATTACTAATTATTGCAAATGTTATTCACACTCTTTAACATTCTTTAGTTATAATATTATGAATTTTCGTAGTTATTGCATTAATTATTTATATCTTTCATCTTTTCTTGTATTAACCTTTGACCAATAATTTTTCATATTATTACACCACCCCTATATATGTGATAACACAATGTTGTTATTTTTTCTGGGATGAATCATGCTTGATTATATAAATTGAAAATCGTTTACAAGTATATGAACTACATATTTGTTGGGTGTAAGATAAACATGTGATTATACATATGATTTCACAGATAGAATATATTCTTTAATTTTAATTTTTAATTTTTTGGGTAAAAAAAAGGAAACATTTCTCAGTTAACTATGGACAGTCGAATAACTATTTTTGATTTATGTATACAGTCAATCGAGAAGTCAAATATGAGAGTTAACAACAAGAACGTCATTTCTTATGTTATAACTGATAAAATAAAAATTAATATACAAAGATTAGTTCTAAAAAATAAAATGTAGTTGTTCTTTTTACATGTTCATATGACATTTAAACAGATTAACGTGAAATACACGTGCAAAACACATCTGGTTAGATGACAAGAAAAATACACAACAAATATCGTCTATAAGGTAATATTACTGAGATACGACTAATTACATGATTGAACCTCATCAAATTGAAATAAATATATGCATTATTGCATTTAACTAATACATATTTTCATTGATCATCTTTATAGATTCGCGTGAATAAGAGATATATATGACGATCCATATTGAACATTCACAAAAAAAATCTGCAATATTATTTTGGGCAAAGTTTATTATTCAAATCTTCACTTAAATAAGCAATACTATTTACTATAACATATATTTTCTGAATTGATAATCACGTGCAATGCACGTATCGAAAAACTAGTTATGTAAAATGAGCTAGAATAATTTATGTTGTCAAAGCCAGCTTGCACGTTCTGATGAAAACAAATTAGTCAAATTAATTAAAATAAATAATAATTCAAATGTCTAAGTAAAATTTACGACTAAGAAATATCTCTTGGCATGACTTGGTTAACCCAAAGAGAAAATGTGGGATGACTTTACGAGAAGTGGGATAAGAATATCCTATTGAAAATTGGGATCTAAAAATAAAAACAAAGTAGACAAACAAAAAGTAGGAGGTGGTCCCTTTGGAAATCAATATGTGATCATCTATCAATCCAAAGTAATGGAACTTTTAGGGGTTTTGCAGCTTAGGTCTGAATAAGTTTCATTACCCATTCCTTAGGCAATAGTCTTTCTTTTAGGCATTCAACATCGAAAATTAGTAGTTCGATTAATTTGAATTCATATCAAATAAATATATTAAAGAAGATAAATTGCTCTTTATTAATTACATAGCATTTTATTTTTAATATATATTAATTTTTAAGATAATTATTTGAAAGTATAATTGATCCAAGCACATTGTCAAAATGTGCAAGTTTTTAAATTTAGACTTTACCAAATTTAGCCACAAACATATTGATATCTCTTTTTCATCTCTCTTCCCTACACACTCAAAACACACACGCGCGCGCCTTTTCTTTGCACATTTTATTCTTTGTTCATCTTTGGCATTCTTAAATGTGATTTTATTACTACAGAAATTTGGTGATAGTATAATTGGAAAGAAGCTTTTTGTAGAATTTTAATTCAAACACAAGATGGGGTAGAAAACAATGAACCAAACAGTTGATAAAAAGTAATTTTTATACTACTAACCCCAACGTTACTAATTTTTATGTTATTAATCTTTGTACCAAACAATCCCTAAATGTGTTACCAAATAATGTTTGGCCCATCATAGCCACGTGGATAACTATGTCAAAGGCTATAAATTGTGTAGAATGATGAGATAAATGGACCCAACATACATCGAAGTCATAGGAAAATATCTAAAATGTCATTATGTTAGTTGTGAAATTATGATTATATCCTAGGTCGTTCTTTACTTCATTCTCTTTTTTTTCCTATTTGGTGTGAATATCACATTAGAGTTTGATTATTTCGAATTCTCGTCACATAGGGTCACATTTGGGGAAGTGTTTCCTTCAAAGGATTTTACATATTCAGAATTCAAACTTGAAACATTTAATTAAGTAAGGAACAAATATTGCATATATGTTGCGCGCACCACATCCGTTGATGGTCCTTAACTTCATACTTCTATGTAATGGAAAAAATAATTAATTTAATAATATAATATTAAAATATATCAATCTTATTTATGCTTGAAAGTAAAAAAACAAATCCAAACCAGAACATGCTTAGTTAAATTCCAACCATACCTGCAAAAAGGTTCATTGCCCATACCCCATAGTCTTTAAAGTCTTTAGACTTGATAGACTCCTTCACATTACTGCATAAGTATTGTCCTTTTCCTCTCTACTTCTCCACAAACTTGAAATTGTCGGTATGTTTCTAAATACATCTAGCTAACAAAGCAAGTCTAGTTTTAGAATCTTCTATTTTACTTCACAACACTTCTAATATCTATTTTGTGCTTTTTTTCACCCTATGTTCAATATTATTTTTTTTTTTGGAATTTAACTAATCTAGATTTACATCGAAAAGTTCTGCTACAAGAATAAAACGCTTTATATAAATGACTTTCATTATCTAAATTCAAATTTAAAATCTCTAATTAAAAATTTACAGGTACTTAGCACCCCACCACTACCTCATGAGTGGTCCATTTTTATCTTCGAACACCTCCCCACAATTCCCACCCACCAAAGAAAAAATGAAGCTAAAAATCAGCACACATTCAAATTTTAATTTATTGTAATTTGTATACACTTCGTCTACACTTTGCTTTCTATGGCAACCGTTTTTTTGGAATTGGCAAGAACTTATACATCATTTGCGGAGACAATTTAATATAAACTAGCTTAAAATGCAACTCATCTCCTAATGAAAAAAAAAACAAATGATCTTTTTTTTGTTTATTACCATCAAAATAGGAAAATTAAAATGATTTTTTTTTTTTTTTTTGAAACTTGGTAACTTTAAAATGATATTTTTAGAAGTCGTCCCATAGAAAATTTCTCACATACGGAGGATGCCGAAGAATATTTTTAATGAAACTTCTGGACTGCAGGAATTGGTAATTGGATACACTATAATGTTTCAATTATCAAGTTTTTCTTCTATTTCTTTATTATATTGTGTAATACAACAACATGTGGTTCTCCAATTTTAACTAATATTTTAATTCTTCTAGCCACGTTGTTCTTGATTTCCTAGACAATAATTATTTAAAGAAAAGTTTCTAAGAAGCAACCTTCTGATTTTTCAGATTGGCTAGATTCGGTAAAGTGGACCACATTCTCTTGTTGTTATCATAAAGAAAATGACTAATAAACTCCCATACCTTGAGGGGTAGGGGTAGGGGTAGAGGTGGGGGTAGGGGTGGGGGATAATACATATTGTTTTTATTTATAGAAATAACCAAACTCAACCTTTCTTATGTAATGAAACGTCACAGTTTGAGAAAAAAGATAGATTTTCTTTCGTTTTTTTCCCACTTTACACAGACATTCTATAACTAGAAGAAATGAATTTGAAGATATATGATGTTGCTACTTAAGTTGGGAAATTTTCTAAGTGTGGAATAGTGGAATTTACTTGCAAGAGTTCTATTCCTTTTCATGCGTATCGAATAAATCAAAATTCATTAAATGTCTAACACTCCTTTGTGACTCATATATCTTGTGACTTTATTACACATGTAGATGAAATATGTGTGCATCATATAGTTGCCCTACACTTCACTCAAAATATCTTTCTCTATGCTTATCTTAAAATTTATTTATCCATTAGGTTAATTAAACAAGGGGCAAGCCTGGTTTTTATGTTTCTAGTTGTCTATTCAACAGATATGATTTGATAAAGCTTTATCTAGCTAAGATGTTTGAGATATAATATTCTTACCCGTGTATCGACTACCACCTTTAGCTCTTTGCTGAAATTCGAACATTGATCTTTTATGATTTTCATCCCACATCATTAACTGGTGGACCATACCCTGGTGTGCCATAGAGGGAGATAACGAAAACCACTAAGCTATACAAACCTGTGCAAAATAAAGAGTTCTTCATGTATAATGCCAGTCGTATTTAAGACACTAAAAAACAATATGGGACCCCAATACTTCTATGTATATACACATAATGAGGTATCGTACTGTATTTTGAACTTGTGATTGATGTGAAGCTGTTGTACATGTCCTAAAAAGAAGACCACCAACCTCCAAATTAGTGAGGTCACAAGTTCATATCCACCTTGTAAAGTGAATCACTACACATAGTGAGTGCATTCCCAGCTAAGAAACGAATCAAATCTCCAGTAGTAAAACTGATTCATTTGGTGCATCTATCTGACCATCAAAACCACAAGATAAGTTTTTGATAAAAGTTAATGAATGGTTATCTAACTGGGTACCCCCTGAATCTCATACCATCATGAAAACTGGTTGCTTGCAAATCTGTGTGCTCCCAAAATACTACTCTTCGAGGGGGCCAATCGATAATGTGCAGTCACTTATCAATGGCCCTACTCCAAGACCATATTAGAGGAAATTCAAGGGGAATTGATAACAAAATTTGAAACTACACGTAGTTACTTGGGTCCTGTCACAGTTGATAGGCAAAGTGCATAGCAAACATGAACAGGCTGCGTTACTTGTAAGCATCTCAAAGGCAGTAATCATTCATTTTAGCTTACTACAATTACCATAGTTAAAAAAAAGGGAATGAGAAGAGGTGGAAAATGGAAAGTTGAGAGGGACAAGCACACTGGAATGACAGCACAAATTGGACCACCACCTACAAAAAGTATCACAATTCTTTCTATCCTTTGCACCCTGTCTATTTCACCGGGTACTTTTACCTTCCATCAAGACAATTATCAAATAACTTTGTCCATAAAAACAAAACTTAGACGGATAGGAAGAAACCACCTACTATTTATTTTTTTGTTTATGCTGGGACACCAAAGTAAACTCCGCTTGAATTACGTGGCCCAATCTGAGTTGTCCAATGCCCCAGAAGAAAGGAATACCTGGCAAAAACTCATCACTCACATGCATGCAGTGAGTTGCACTAAATGTATGAGAGAGAAAGAGAAACTAAGATAGAGAAGAGGGAGGGGGCCCAAAAATTTCCTGACAAAACTGATCTTGATATACCAGCAAGAGAATAGAAAATTCACCATAACCTAGCCAACCATAAAAGAAAATGAAAGCTGCACTGCACCTTACAAGAAAAAAAAAGTATGCAAGGGAACATGGTAAAAAAACTAACTTTTAACACCACTATTTCTTCTTACTCTTTGAATCATCTATCCCCCGCATCCTCCTATCAGTCCCCACCCCTACCCCCACGCTCCCTCTCTCTTTTCATCTGCATATGTAAAGGTCTGTGTCTGCCTCACTCCATAATGCTTGACTAAGCTCCTCTTAAGTTTCAAATGCTCAGTGGTTGAACCAGTAACAAATCATGTATACTAAATATGCTACTAGATGAATATGCAAAGTTCTTCGTTATAGCTTTCACCATCTATTTCCCTTTTTCCTAATCCTATTTCATACTTTGCATTCAAATCCATCTTTCATCACAGAAATTAGGTCCTTCAGTTGCTAGCTCAATCATGTATAATTTTCCGTGTTTTTTCAGGAAACAGTAAAGATGGAAGCAGCTGCTCTGTTAGAAGTTTTTGAAGCAGTAGGCTTTTGAGATCTCAGGAGAGGACTACCTCTGTTAGCTTCACAATGCCAGTTCCGCTTGCTCCATATCCTACACCACCAACACCATTTACACCACCTGCTAACGGTACAGCATTTTTCCTTAACTATTTTCTGCCTGATAATAATACATAGAAAGAAATGAAAAGGATGGTCATGCATAACAATGAGCTAAGATTGATGGTTACAGCCGGAAGATCAAAGAGTTCATATCTTAAATCTCCAGTCCTAAAATCCAAATCAAAGTTCAATTTAGTATTTGTAGATGAAGTGTAAAAAATAAATCAAACAGTATTTATTAAATAGATCAAATCAATTAAGACAAGGTCAGGGACACCAATACTTTATTTACAGCCATGACTAGTAACTTGTTAGTTGCTCAATAAATCTGAATTCAACTTCAGCTTTCTAGTGAAACAGCCTCACAGTCCAGGAGGATCAAGCCACTTGACAAAATAGTGTAACAACGCCATACCAAAATTACCTTGTTTTACAATATATCTTACGAAGAAATATGATGGCTAGCAGGTACGCAGAGCCAGCTTGTGTGCTCTGGATGCAGAAATCTTTTACTCTATCCAGTTGGAGCAACATCTGTTTGCTGTGCAGTTTGCAATGCAGTAACAGCAGTACCACCTCCGGGTATGCACGTTATTAGACAGCCTCCACATTTTGGAACTTTTTTGTTTTGAGAATGGTAAAACAGTATTATCAATATAAGATGCCTACACAAGTTGTGTAGTCACCCAGACCAACAGTGATTACAATTGGAAGACCCAAATAGCTTTCTATGACCCTGTTTAGATTGGCTTTTGGCTTTTGACTTTTAAGCCACAAGCCATATGTTAGAAATTCTAACTCATGGCTTTTGGCTTATTTTTACCATTTTAGCTTAAAACTAAGTGCTTATAAGCACTTTTTTAAGTTATCCAAACACTCCAAAAGTGCTTAAAAGCACTTAAAATAAGCCAATCCAACGGGTACTCTACTAAAACATCAAAAATTGATTCTGCTTCTTCTAAACCTTCTTGTTTACACCAAAATAGTAAAGAACTAAAGAATTCATCTTTAACTTCTATAAGGGATTTCCTATGTCTTCAAAGCATCTCTGATTTCTTTCCTTAAATATGTCCACCAAATACATGTTGGGACAATCTTCCATCTCTCCTTTTGACTGAATAATTTTCCTTCCCTGTTCCAGCTAACTAGAACATCAGTTAATCCTTGAGGCATCACATGCCTCTTAGATTAATGAAAATTTTCCAAAGCTGATCAGCCCATTTACAGTGTAAAAAGATATGATTGATTGTCTAAGCTTGCTCACCACAAAAGTAACATCGTGAACATAATTGGAAACCCCTCCAGGCTAAGTTGTCCTGAGTAAGGACTGCCCCTTTAGCTAGTATCCATACAAAAGCATGGAATCTTGACTCTCCATATCAGCTTCCATGGCCAGCATTCCACTAAATTGTTCGATCTGTTCAGCTCTCTGTAAGCTGACTTGACTGAGAATATTTTCAACTCTTTATTTAAGCTCCTTAAGTTGTATTAGGCTTAATTAAGCAACAGCCCCTTTACATGTTACGGACCTTAAACAGGCACTGAGATGGCTCAGTTGGTTTGCGGAGGCTGCCACACATTACTAATGTACATTCGTGGAGCAACAAGCGTGCAATGTTCGTGCTGTCACACAGTTCTTTCTATCCTTTGCACCCTGTCTATTTCACCGGGTACTTTTACATCCCATCAAGACAATTATCAAATAACTTTGTCCATAAAAACAAAACTTAGATGGATAGGAAGAAACCACCTACTATTTATTTTTTTGTTTATGCTGGGACACCAAAGTAAACTCCGCTTGAATTACGTGGCCCAATCTGAGTTGTCCAATGCCCCAGAAGAAAGGAATACCTGGCAAAAACTCACCACTCACATGCATGCAGTGAGTTGTACTAAATGTATGAGAGAGAAAGAGAAACTAAGATAGAGAAGAGGGAGGAGGCAAGAGAAATAGAAAATTCACCATAATCTAGCCAACCATAAAATTAAGAAAATGAAAGCTGCACTGCACTGCACCTTACAAGAAAAAAAAAAAAAGTATGCAAGGGAACATGGTAAAAAACTACCAACTTTTTAACACCACTATTTCTTCTTACTCTTTGAATCATCTATCCCCCGCATCTTCCTATCAGTCCCCACCCCTACCCCCACGCTCCCTCTCTCTTTACATCTGCAGCATATGTAAAGGTCTCTGTCTGCCTCACTCCATAATGCTTGATTTAGTTTTTCTCATTTTTCGGTTTGAAAGTAATAAATTTTTTGAGGACGTATCTCGAAAGACAAGAACACCTAGTACATGAACAATCCATATGAAAGCTATTGTCGTTCAATTAAGCAATACTAGAGTTATTATTTCACGAATAAAGTGATTTAATTATGAGTAAAATATGACTATCTTATGTGAGATATGGTAGATAAAGACTAAAGTAAAGATTTTGATGGACTTTGACTTGGAATTGTTATAGTTGAACTAAAATTTAAGTGTTAAGCTTGAGAAAATGGTAAAGTTAAAGATTTGAGATAATTAAAATTTAACAAAACATTTATATTTTATTTATGAATAATATATAAATAATTATAAAATTTATATATCTAATTTATCGGTTCAGTTTGATTATTTTTGCGGTTGTCTTTTAGTAAATCAAAACCAAACCAAATAGCATCGATTTTCAAAATTTAAAACCAAACCAAATATCATTTTTTTAATCGATTTGGTTTGAATTGCGGTTGTTTATGAGATATTTGAGATCAGGGGTTAAAAAACCAAACCAAGATAAATATCATTTTTTTAATCAGTTTGGCTCAAATTGCGGTTGTTTATGAGATATTTGAGATTAGGGGTTAAAAAAACAAACCAACCCGCATTTAAATAATAGTTTAAACGTCTATATGCATTCAAAATTGAATGACATAAATATCAATTAAAATCCAATTTATAATAAATAAACTATACATTTTATTTAAAGTAATTCCTTAGTGAACTTGATGTTTTATAAATTGTCACTTAACTCAATTGACTGTTCACCTACCCCGTGCACCCTAAATATCAAACCACTGTGAAAACTGGGGTGCTCCATGAAAATCACGTGTGCACCTAAATATCAAACCACTGTGAAAACTGGGGTGCTCCATGAAAATCACGTGTGCACCCTAAATATCAAACCACTGTGAAAACTGGGGTGCTCCATGAAAATCATGTGTGCTCCCAAAATACTACTCTCTGAAGGAACTGACCGAAAGTGCTTTCACTTCTATTACTAAAGTAGGGACAGTATAGTAATATATAGCTCAATTAATTGGCTATATTTATGAATTCAAAATCAACTTCATTTTCTAGTGTGGTAGCCATGGATAACGGGAGCAAGCAACTACATGTCCTCTTCCTTCCTTACTTCGCCACTGGTCATATCATTCCATTAGTTAACGCTGCCAGGCTATTCGCCTCCCGTGACGGTGTCAAAGTTACCATCCTCACTACCCACCACAATGCTTCCCTCTTCCGATCTTCTATTGACAATTCCCTAATCTCTATCGCTACTCTTAAGTTCCCTTCCACTGAAGTTGGGTTGCCTGAAGGGATCGAAAATTTCAGCTCCGCCTCTTCAACTGAAATCGCGGGCAAAGTATTTGGCGGCATTTATCTTCTGCAGAAACCAATGGAAGATAAAATTCGTGAAATCCATCCTGATTGTATCTTCTCTGATATGTATTTCCCATGGACTGTCGATATTGCACTAGAGCTCAAAATCCCCAGGCTATTGTTCAACCAATCTAGCTACATGTACAATTCCATTCTGTACAATCTTAGGCTTTACAAACCTCACGAATACCTGATGGAAAATTCCAAAAGTACTAATTTCTCGGTTCCGGGTTTACCTGATAAGATCGAGTTCAATCTATCGCAACTTACAGACGATCTGATAAAGCCTGCGGATGAGAGGAATGCTTTTGATGAACTGCTCGATCGAACCAGAGAATCTGAGGATCAAAGCTACGGTATCGTTCATGATACTTTTTACGAGCTAGAACCTGCCTACGCTGACTACTATCAGAAGATGAAGAAAACCAAATGTTGGCAAATTGGTCCCATTTCCTATTTTTCTTCCAAATTATTCCGAAGAAAAGATCTGATTAATTCTTTTGATGAAAGTAACTCATCTGCCGCTGTTGTAGAGTGGTTGAATAAACAGAAGCACAAATCGGTCCTCTACGTCTCTTTTGGGAGCACAGTTAGATTCCCAGAGGAGCAACTCGCTGAAATCGCAAAAGCTCTAGAAGCTTCTACCGTCCCTTTCATTTGGGCAGTGAACAAGGACCAATCAACAAAAACCACGTGGTTACCGGAGAGTTTGTTCGATGAGAAAAAATGTCTGATTATTAAAGGGTGGGCGCCGCAACTAACCATCTTAGATCATTCAGCAGTCGGAGGATTCATGACACACTGTGGTTGGAATTCAGTGCTTGAAGCCATCATCGCTGGGGTGCCGTTGGTGACGTGGCCAGTGTTCGCTGAACAATTCTACAATGAAAAACTTGTGGAGGTTATGGGGCTAGGAGTGAAAGTAGGGGCAGAAGTACATAACTCCGACGGATGTGTTGAGATCTCGAGCCCTGTGATAAGGAGCGAAAAGATAAAAGAAGCAATTGAGAGGTTAATGGAAAGTCAGAAAATAAGAGAGAAAGCAGTGAGTATGAGTAAGATGGCTAAAAATGCAGTGGAAGAAGGTGGATCTTCATGGAACAATCTTACTGCACTTATAGATGATATCAAGAATTTTACTTCTTCTTCATTGAAGATCATGGATTAACAGCTTAAAGTTTTGATTAGGGCTGGGCATAAACATCGAGAAATCGAAACACCAAATCGAATTGAATTATTTTGATTTCGATATTCGGTATATATTTTCGTATTTTTTGGTATTTCAATTCAATTTTTGGTATGTAATTTTATATTATTCGGTATTTCGATTTACCAAAATATATTATATTGTATTTATAATATTATTAAAATTATATACTAAATAGGCAAAATTAGGTCAAACTTTTCATTTTTCTTAGCAGCCACACATCACTCATCGGTCACTTCCCACGTTAGGTTTCACTTTTCAGCTTCCAACTTTCCAGTTCGGCAGTTCCACTTCCCACGTCTTCCGGCGACCAGCCGACCAGCACGCAGGCAGCGCGCAACACTGCAGCATTCCAGCACGCAGCGACAGCAGGCCAGCACGCACCATGCAGCAGCGACAAGCATCACGCAGCAGCCAACCGACGACCACCAGCGACCGACCGACGACTATAACAAAAAATCGAACTAACAAAAACCGAATCGAAATAACATAAATCGAATCAAAATAAAAAAACCTAACCGAATCGAAATAATTCGGTTCGATGTTCGGTACACGTGATACAAGAACCAAAAAAAAAAAAAACGAACCGAATGCCCAGCCCTAGTTTCGACTTAGTAATATGCATGCAAGAATGACATATAGTGTATCTCATATGTACTTACTAGCACAACTTAAATGAGCTATTTTTGTCTTTGGCGGTAGACGGATAATACTATCTCCATCCACTTTTAATTGTCATAATTTTCTTTTTTTAGAGTCAAACGATAATAACTTTGACTAACATTTTATGATGTATTTTTTCATCATATTGATATACAAAAATTTGAAATTTATAGTACTTTTCGTATAGTTTCTGGATATCTAATTTTTTTGTTTAAAATATCAAATTAATATAATATAATTTAACTTTAAAAATTAGTCAAATTGACTTTTGAGAAACGCAACATAACAATTAAAAGTAGACAGAGAGAGTATGTACTAGAGTTGTGAGCAGAATATTATTGTTGGTGGTATGGGAATAATTGATTTAAAGATTATTTGGTAGAGTGTATAAAATAATGTTGAATAAGAAGTATTAGTAATATTGGTAATAGTTACGATAACGTTATTAATTATACATTGTTTGATTTATTGTATTAACAATAAGTCTCGCAGATTTTTTATTAAAAAAATGTTAATTTATAAAAGTACCTCCCACACTTTTTAGCTTTGGGAAATGAGACATATTTTGAGAGGTATTTGAGGGATAGTTATGTCGTAAATATCCTTTGTATTACTATTACATGAAAAATTCATAGTATTGGTAATGCATACCTCAATACACAATAAAATATCTAATTAATTTGAAAATTTAAATATTCAAACAACTATTCTTAGAAGTTAATTGTTCATTTGTTTCTTTAAGCTCTGTTAGTGATTGGACCAAAATCACTCATATAGATTAATTAAAGGTTAAATGTGCTTAGTAAAATATCATGAGGATTAAAATCAAAATAAGGTAATAAAACAGAGACCAAAAAATATTATTTTTCCTTTACAAAAACATCCTCCATAGATGAAAAGGATGTATCAAAAGAGTTTAAGGAGTTATTTTTCTATCATTTTAATTTTATCCCAGAATAGGCTATCTCAAAATTATTATTGAACAAACAACAGAAATCTCACTAATTTAGGACCTAATTACGTTATCAAAATCACAGTTTGTACCATATTTAGTTTGTCAGATACATGTATCTCGGATACAAAGCAGATACATGTAAATTGTAATTATATGTACTTAAATGAAATGTAACTTAAATGCTAAATTTTAAAAGTAAATCATGCGTCTAACAACTTTCCATTTTTTTTTTACTAAATCACCATTTTTAAGTTATATCTTTTATTGAAAGATAATAATTTTTCGGTAATATATCCTATAAAAAAAAATTGATATTATTGTCTGTAGAATAGATTTTTATAAAAATGTATATAGATATTTTTTTTAATCATGTATCTGAAATTGATATAATATATCTTAATGTTACCGATCATTAAAAAAGATATATGCATTAGACTTTATCAAAAAAAAATTATTGCACTTATGATTCACACTAACAGAGTAGGTTAAAAACTAAGTACTTTAATTAATTTGCTTGCAAATTGTATCTAAACAGTACTGTACTTTCACATTTTTGAAGTCTTGAAAAATTAATTATGAAAAAATTGAAACTATAAATATTTATTTAAATTCATAACTTTTAAAGTAGATTTATGTTTATTATTTGTATAGTACCCACTAAAATTGTTGAAGATATTTAACTATGAACCCATAATTTAAATAAGGCGATGAGCTCAATTATTGGAATATAGTCATGAATTCATGAAATTAAAATGAGAAAAATTTATAAGTGCAATTACATAGTAAAAATAAAGTCTAAATCTTACATTACAAATTTTTAGTTCGAAACACAATCCGATATACAATAATATACATTCGTATACCATGATATACAAACTTTCATTTTAGTCTTTTATAAAAATATTTTGAAAAATTGATATACAATATTATACACCCAATATACAAGATTATACAAATGTGTAAGAGATATTTATACACTCATAAATAATAATTACAATGTTATATACACTATTATACAAATCAGAATTTAGTCAAACTTCAGCCGCTAATTTCTCTAAAAAAACAACAAGATGGAATCTTCTGAAAAATTGTGGAGACATAGGTTTAATGCTGACCCATCATCCATAATAGGTGAGATCTCATGAATTACAACATAATTTGATTGAGCAGTTGCTCTTTGTGATTTTTGCTACATTAATTGCATTTGGAATTTACATTTTTTTCAAAATTGTGAATGAAATTTTGAACCAATTTTTGTTGTATTGAATTCGTCTCATCGAGATATATTATTTTGCTATGAGTTTGAATTTTTGGGAGGTTTGGAGGGGATTGTGGCCCCATGACAACTCTCTAGCCTTGAAGTCTCCCTTGGGGATTTCTTAGGGCCAATTGTAACCATTGAAAATCTTGACTAAATTATATAAGGTAATTTTATGAATTACAGAAGAGTGTAGTTATCTCAGTTAAATTTATGAATCTATCTTTAATATTATTGACTAGATATATCTATACTACATTAGAAGCATGAACTCCCAACTTGAATGTTGAATTACTATAATATCTCTCACTTAGGTTGTGACTTTTTTGATGAGTTGTGACTTTTCCGATATGTTGTGACTTGTTTTAAAGGGTTGTGATTTTTCGATGAGTCATGACTTTTTCAATAGGTTGTGATTTTTCCAAAGGATTGTGACTTCTAGGAAATGTCATTTTTTCGATGAGTTGTGACTTTTTTCAAAGAGTTGTGATTTTTCGGTGAGTTGTGACTTTCAAAAGAGTTGTGACTTTTTCAATATGTTGTTACTTTTCCATAGGGTTGTGACTTCTCGGAAAGATCATGATGTTTCAGATAAGACACAAAAAATACTTATTCGTACAACTCTTTGTTGACTATAAATAGATGGGCTTCCTCTCATTTTCAACCACAATTTTTTTAATCTCTTATTCTTCTTCTTGCATTTTAAAAAATTTCGTGTGATTTATTGCCGTTGAGTGAGTTCAAAGTTTAGCGGAATATGAGGTACCACTATTCTGATGAAGTAAATCGTTCTATCCGAAGAGGGTACATTCCATAACCTCGAGTACTTGAGGAAAATAATGTTGATGATATAATAAATTTTTTTTTGCTTAAAATATATCCGTATTTAATGTTCCAATATCTAAAGTTAACATGATGTTGTCTAAATTCATTTGTTTTTGTTAACAATTTTTCTTGTGATGTAAATATATGCTTCTGAACATCTTTTTCCAAAATTATTAATCTTTTCAAGAGTGAAAATATGTGAGTATATATGAATCATTTAAAAATTTATCAATTACAAAATAAATTTTATATTTAGTAATATGGAATAAACATTTTCATTTTGTCCCTACACTACATTTATTGCACATTAATCCTTTCGTTATACCATTATAAATTCTCTTAGTTATTACTAATTATTGTCAATGCTGTTCAAACTCTTTAACATTCTTTGGCTATAATATTATGAATTCTCATAGTTATTGCATTAATTATTTCTATCTTTCATCTTTTCTTGTATTAACCTTTGACCAATAATTTTTCATATTATTACACCGCCCCTATATATGTGATAACACAATGTTGTTATTTTTTCTGGGATGAATCATGCTTGATTATATAAATTGAAATTCGTTTACAAGTATATGAACTACATATTTGTTGGGTGTCAGATAAACATGTGATTATACATATGATTTCACAGATATAATATATTCTTTAATTTTAATTTTTAATTTTTTGGGTAAAAAAAAGGAAACATTTCTCAGTTAACTATGGACAGTCGAATAACTATTTTTGATTTATGTATACAGTCAATCGAGAAGTCAAATATGAGAGTTGACAACAAGAACGTCATTTATTATGTTATAACTGATAAAATAAAAAATAAAATGTAGTTGTTCTTTTTACATGTTCATATGACATTTAAACAGATTAACGTGGAATACACGTGCAAAGCACATGGTTAGATGACAAGAAAAATACACAACAAATATCATCTATAAGGTAATATTACTGAGATACGACTAATTGCATGATTGAACCTCATCAAATTGAAATAAATATATGCATTATTGCATTTAACTAATATATTTTTTCATTGATCATCTTTATAGATTCGCGTGAATAAGAGATATATATGACGATCCATATTGAACATTCACAAAAAAACCTGCAATATTATTTTGGGCAAAGTTTATTATTCAAATCTTCACTTAAATAAGCAATACTATTTACTATAACATATATTTTCTGAATTGGTAATCAAAAAACTAGTTATGTAAAATGAGCTAGAATAATTTATGTTGTCAAAGCCTGCATGCACGTTCTAATGAAAACAAATTAGTCAAATGAATTAAAATAAATAATAATTCAAATGTCTAAGTAAAATTTTCGACTAAGAAATATCTCTTGGCATGACTTGGTTAACCCAAAGAGAAAATGTGGGATGACTTTACAAGAAGTGGGATAAGAATATCCAATTGAAAATTGGGATCTAAAAATAAAAACAAAGTAGACAAACAAAAAGTAGGAGGTGGTCCCTTTGGAAATCACTATGTGATCACCTATCAATCCAAAGTAATGGAACTTCTAGGGGTTTTGCAGCTTAGGTCTGAATAAGTTTCATTACCCATTCCTTAGGCTATAGTCTTTCTTTTAGGCATTCAACATCGAAAATTAGTAGTTCAATTAATTTGAATTCATATCAAATAAATATATTTAAGGAGATAAATCGCTTTTTATTAATTACATAGCATTTTATTTTTAATATATATTAATTTTTAAGATAATTATTTAAAAGTATAATTGATCCAAGCACATTGTCAAAATGTGCAAGTTTTTAAATTTAGACTTTACCAAATTTAGCCACAAACATATTGATATCTCTTTTTCATCTCTCTTCCCTACACACTCAAAACACACACGCGCGCGCCTTTTCTTTGCACATTTTATTCTTTGTTCATCTTTGGCATTCTTAAATGTGATTTTATTACTATAGAGATTTGGTGATAGCTAAGTCATTGGTTGTTTCTCAGATGAGGGTGATTATTGAAGCAATTGGTGCTAGCGACAGTCTAATTTGTTTGCTTGGGTTGTTCGGAGTGAAATAAATGGTCACTTATGTATACTGAGTGTATAATATGGTACATCAAGTTTTTAAATATTTTGTAGAAAATAAAATATGAAAGCTTTATATAGTTATTGTATATCGAATATATGATATTGTATACCAATTATGTTGTGGGCTATATTCTTGCGATGTAAGTTAGGTAATTGTATATTTTTGAAATTTTTTCATAATCTTTTGTATTCTTGTTTTTGTAATCTGGGTGTTAGCCTCTATAATTATACGAAAAAGGATCATATTTGCTTTTGTACTATTCAAAAAAGGTTATTTTAACCCCCCCAAAAAGTATATTTTTTCCTTTATCATTTAACTTTGAGTACATATTTTTCTTTAGACGATTAACTCTCATGTTCATACCCTTATTATCTTATGTGGCGTCTACAATCTATATGGATATGTTTTTATCTTAATTAAAATTTTCCCTCATATCCACCCCAACTAACTCAATAAATTCATTTCCCTTGAGATGATTAAACTCAAGTTCATCGACACTTCTTCAATGGTCTACATGTTTTTAGGGCATGCCTTCAGAGTCTTGCATTTATTTTGGGTATTTATTTTGAGCAACTTTCACCAAACATAAAAATTATATTTGTATGTTATAGCTGTAGTTTGCATAATTGCGCTCCATAGCAAATTTTATGTTTGCTATGGAGTTTTTGATTTGTATAATTCGCTAGATACATCCAATTTTATACAAATTGTTCAGTTTTGTATAAATTCATTTATACATTGTAATTTGTATAATAAGATTTGTTTTTGTATAATTAGAAATGTATAGGACAAAAATATATGTATTTGTTTTTGTATATACACTTTTCTCTCGCTTTATACAAACACAAACGCATTTTATACATTTGTATACCGAATGGGTAATTGTATACCGAAAATGGTAAATGGTTAATCGTATACCGAACCAGATGGCAAAAAAATGGAAAGTTTGTTTTTTCATACAATTTTCCCATAAAAGAAACTATGGCTATAGTATTTAATTTGAATTAATAGCTTGCTATATCATACAATTTTTCCTTTTAAAAACTAGATGTGGAAAGATCTGTTTACAACCCATAACACAGTTGAAAAATGAAAAAAAATAGTAATTAGACAAATATTTCTACAATATTTACTAATTTTCCCCATGTTTGGAAATATTATCTCACTAGTTAATAATTTCATATCAAATACACTTAAATACATGTATTTTTGCTATCAGATACACTAAAATAGAGAGAGGCGAGCGAGATCCCCAGATACATGAGAATCAAACTAGAACATATATCTGGATACAAGAAGAAGGGAGAGAGGCAAGCGAAAAAGTCAGCTACATGTGAATCTATTTGGATACGATGTATCTACAACAAATGACACATAATTTTGACCTCATGTATCCAAGACATATGCATTTGAACACATCTGAATACGTCAAATACATGTATTTGAAATCCAAAAATTGATAAGATTTGTAATCTTACAAACTAACGTGAATCTAAGTAATTAGCTCATAAGCTAGCTAGTAAAACTTCTATAAGTTACCCTTGAAAATTACTCATGGAAGGATGAAGCAATGAATTAAAGTCACGTGTTTTTTGAACAATTTATAAAGCTGCATATATACTAAAATTACACCTTGCCATTTTTACGTGTAAATGTAGATGGTTTATTCGATTTTACTATTGTTTACCATCTTTTCAATTTTAAAAGTAGATGGTCTATCTTTTTTAAATAGAAAATTGACGATTTTGTGAGAGATCAATTTATTAAGACGGCAATTATTTATTGTCAAATAATTCAAGTAAGCAAATAGCAAACATGACAATAAAATTGTTCTTCTCCTAGCTAGTTAGAAGGCCATAAAAAATATATTGTCCGTCAATTATCTACCCAATTACATGAAATAGAAAATCTCATAATAATCCAATAGTATAATTGGAAAAAAGCTTTTTGTAGAATTTTAATTCAAACACAAGATGAGGTAGGAAACAATGAACCAAACAGTTGATAAAAAGTAATTTTTATACTACTAACCTCGACGTTACTAATCTTTATGTTATTAATCTTTGTACCAAACAATCCCTAAATGTGTTACCAAATAATGTTTGGCCCATCATAGCCACGTGGATAACTATGTTCAAAGGCTATAAATCGTCTAGAATGATGAGATAAATGGACCCAACATACATCGAAGTCATAGGAAAATATCTAAAATGTCATTATGTTAGTTGTGAAATTATGATTATATCCTAGGTCGTCCTTAACTTCATTCTCTTTTTTTTCCTATTTGGTGTGAGTATCGCATTAGAGTTTGATTATTTCGAATTCTCCAACCCAATCCTCTATTTTACTCTCCAAATATAGAGTTCTCTATTTTTTCAGACAATCAACTCCAACCCAATTCTCTATTTTACTCTCTAAAAAGGAATCTTTTTCTCTCTCCTCAATTTTATATTATTATTTCTATTTCATTCTTATTTTCTTATTTCATATTATAAATCCTTTATTTCTTTTTTTCTAAATAATTACTTTATATAATTTTTAACGTGATATAAAATTATTTTTTATTCTAAATTTTTAAATAACATAAATTGCAAGAAAATATAATATAATACATAAATTAGGGGACAAATTCAAATAAAAGTGACATACAATTACATAAACACTCAATTTT